>NC_083350.1:179697780-180000810 GCF_030254825.1 Meriones unguiculatus | reverse complement strand
TGTGGAAAATGGTCAACTTCCCTTCCTTGCACTCATATGTAAATGGCACAGTGAAGTTTGCATCAATCTCAGAAAACTCTTAAAAGAGACCTGAATAAAGTGTGTAAAATAAAAGGAGCGGGGGGGGGGGGGGGGGGGGAGAGGATGCACTTAGTCCTGATGTAACTTGATATGCTGGGGTGGGTGGGTGTGGGGGCTCCTCTTCCCTGAGGAGTAAGGGAAACAGGGAAGAAGGGCAGGACTGGAAGGAGAGGAGAGAGGGCTAAGACCCTCATGTAAAATGAATAAAAATTAAATTTAAACAAATGGGTGCCTAGAAGTGTAGAAACTTTGAATAAAGGTTTAATATTGTTTAAAAAACTTTCTAACATGTTTTTTAGCAAGTTTTTACAGCAAAGAAAAGATCATTCCACTGAATGGGACAAAAATCTTCATCATCTATTTCTCAGACAAGAGTGATATTCAGAATACACAAAACTGCCAAAATTAAGCACGCACACAAAAACAAATTGGGAAAGGCAACAAATAAGCTATGAAAATAAATAGATTCTTCCCAATAGAAGCAATGCAAATGGGCGATACGCATTTTAAAAGGTGCTCAACATCCTTTATCATTAGAGAAACGTGATTTAAAACTACTTTGAGACACACCTCACGCCAGGCAGAACTGTTATCAAAAAGAAATCTGACAAAAATGCTGGTGGACCTCATTTACTGCTGTGGGGTGTGAAAACAAGCAACACCATTATGGAAATGGAGGTCCATCACATCCTGAAAGAACTTCCTGTGACCCAGCTATGGCATTGCTGGGTACATATTGTTAATCTCACTAGTCAAGAATAAGACCATGACCACAGTTTTGAATTTGAAGCTAGCTTTAATTAAGCACAGGCTTGGATGATGGGCTCTGGCAAGGCCATTCTGGGCTCCCAGAAAATGGCAATGAGTCACAATTTTCAGATGGTTATAAAGGCAAACTTATAAGGCAACATATACGTATTTCCCACCAGGTCCACTCGGGCAAGTGTACATCCCGATGTCCTTCTTGCTTGCATCCAGTCAGGGGCCAGCATACACCTGGTGTACTTCCTGCCTGTGAAACACTTGTGATCAAGCACACTAGGTGCAGTTGAGTCAAACTTTAGAGGAGAGAAAATATATATCTTGTTATTGTACCGAAAAAAAAAATAGCCTCCAGCATTTCAGGAAGTATCTGTCCTCGGACTAGAAGCTTACAGGTTAGAGGCATTTTGTTTTATAGATCTCTTAGGCACAGTAACTAAAACCTCCAGACAAAGCCATAGTCCTGTTTATTGCTGCTCTTTTCAGGACAATGAGGGAAGCAGCCTAAATGTCTGCCAGCAGGTGAGCGGATGAGGAAAATGTGGTGCATGTACACAGTGGAATTCTATGAAACTGAAAGGGGAAACAAATTCATGTAACTTGCAGGAAATATAAAAGGATGGAATATAGCGAGATGACCAAGAGTAAAAAAGGCAAAAAACATTTTCTTTCTCACATATGGGTCTGAGTTTGTAATGTAGGTGTATATAAAAAAATGGGTGTAAATGGAGGCAAAACCAACCAACCAACCAAACAAACAAACAAAAACTAGAAAGGAGACAAAGAGAAGATAAGAAGAGGTGAGAAGGGAGGATGGGATGGGCAAAAGGACCTATGAAATGTGAATGAGGAAGCGACTTAGTGGGCAAAATAAGGGTAATAAGGGGTAGGTGAGGTTAGGGGAAGGAGAACCTACTAAAACATACTTTGTTCAAAAATGCCATAATGATAGATAATAACAACAAAATGATCTCTCAACCACCACAAGAAAAGGAAAAATAAAGTAAGCCCGCTCCGATGAGTGTTTAATGATGATGCTAATTAGCAAAGACTGGAATGTTCTTGACCCCAAACTGACTCTCAAGTGGCTTCTAGTGAACACCAAGTAACTTGGTAGTTACAAACCTTTGGAAACTGCATTTGATTTTTTTCTCTTTTTGTAGAAGGCTTTTTAAAAAGGGGCTTTTGTTTTGTACCTCTGCATGTATTTCTGAGCATGCCTGTGCGCCACGCGTCTATCGTGTCCCTGGAGGACAGTTCAGGTCACAAGATCCCTTGGAACTGCAGCTGCAGTAGGCTGTCAGCCGCCATGTCAGTGCTGGACCCTGAAGTCGGTCCTTCACAAGGGCAACAAGTGCGCTCAATCACTGAGGCATTTCTGAATTTTTTTTATTGGCGGAAATTTCATAAAAGTGTACTGAGTAGGTTTTTGCTCAGATAGTATAGTGATGTATTTTCTTGTTGTCTTTGGTTTTAAAGGTAATCAAGTTCATCAAGTAGAGACAGAAGGATCACAAGCTTACAGCATGCTTTGACCACTTAGTCTGGGTCACATCACATGCTCTAGATAGCTTGATTTCCAGAGTAATATTCCATTAAAAAAAAAAAAAACAGAAACAATAAGCACGCTGGAATTAGTGTAAACATTAGATATTATTGGTGTTGGTATGGTTTTGACATGTATGGGTTCGCACAGTTCCCTACATAAAGTCCTATAATCCTGGTCATAATAGCTGTCTAGATTGTTCCTTTAAGAACTCATTTAAAGTGATACTGTCCCAAATAAAATTTGACCGTTACCTTGAACACACCTCAGTTAAAAGTTTCTGTTTCTAAAGAGGAATCCTGTGCCATTGCTGATACCTCAGGTCAGCGGTACTTCCTGGGACATCTGCAGCTAAAGAAAAAAACATGTCACCTAGAGCAGATGTTGAACAGCGCTGCTAGGGTGATGAAGAGGAGGAAACGGACTAAATAAATGTGGACCGTCTCCCAAGGAAGAGGATGTTGCTCCTGCTGCTGCAGAGTGCAGCTGTAATCCAGCCAGGCTGTTGCAGCCCAGCTGTTCTAGGGCGGGTTCTACCCTTCACCACATCGAGGTGGACCAGATGTTCCTTGATGCTGATTCAGCTGTGCCCTGGGCAAGGCTGCACACTCACATTTCCTCTCCACGAGCCTCAATGTTTCTCAATTTTCTTATATCACATGTGCTATCTGAAAATGAGTTTTATGTTCACTGCCAAGAGGATGTCAATAAATTCTCATAAAATTAGAGTGATAAAAGACATTATCTTAAGTACTAATTAGAAAAGCTATAAACAGCATCTCCTAGGGAAGTTGGTGAGTCTGGCATGAAGAATGGTTTTCTGGGTGGAGAAATGGCAGCTTAAACTATGCTACTGAAATTATTGGGGGTAGCCAAGCAACTAGGGGTGTGACTGAGAATACTTGTTGGAGACATCAGAGACACACTGATATTTATGCCAGAATGAAGATTAATACCTGAGAACTCAGGATTGCCCCTGGTTGTATTCACAATATCTGACAAGAGGAAATGTTTTTCTCTTTTTTATTTTTTATTTTTATTAATTACAGTTTATTCACTTTTTATCCCCCCCGTACCTCCCTACCTCATCCCCTCCCAATCCTACCCTCCCTCTTCCCCACCCGTGTACCTCTCCCAGTCCACTGAAAAGGGAGGTCCTCCTCCCCTTCCCTCTGATCCTAGTCTATCAGGTCTCATCTGGAGTGGCTGCATTGTCTTCTTCTCTGGTCTGGTAAGGCTGCTTCCCCCTCATGGGGAGGTGATCAAAGAGCAGGCCAATCAGTTCCTGTCAGAGACAGTCCCTGTCCCCGTTACTATGGAGGCTACTTGGATACTGAACTGCCATAAGCTACCTCTGTGCAGGGGTTCCAGGCCATCTCCATGAGTGGTCCATGGCTGGAGTATCAGTTTCAGAAAAGACCCCTGCGCCCAGACTTTAGGATCTGTCACTATCCTTGTGGAGCTTCTGTCCTCTCCAGGTCTTACTCTCTCCCACTTCTTTCTTAAGATTTCCTGTACTCTGCCCAAAGTTTGGCTATGAGTCTCAACATCTGCCTCGACACCCTGCAGGGTGGAGCCTTTCAAGGCATATATCCAAAAGACGCTCAAGTATACAACAAGGATATCTGCTCAGCCATGTTTGCAGCAGCTTTATTTGTAATAGCCAGAAGCTGGAAACAGCTCAGATGCCCCTCAGTTGAAGAATGGATACAGAAATTGTGGTACATCTACACAATGGAATATTACTCAGCAATAAAAAACAAGGAAATCATGAAATTTGCAGGTAAATAGTAGGAACTGGAAAAGAACATCCTGAGTGAGGTATCCCAGAAGCAGAAAGACACACTCACTCGTAAGTGGATACTAGACATATAATATAGGATAAACATACTAAAATTTGTACAGCTAAGGAAGCTAATCAAGAAGGAGGACTCTGGCTAAGATGCTCAATCCCCATTCAGAAAGGCAAACAGGATGGACATCGGAAGAGGGAGAAAACAGGGAACAGGACAGGAGACAAGAGGAAATTTAAAAAGAGTAGGCTTAATCTGGTTTAGGGCCGAGAGGATACTTTCCATATGGCAGCCAGTCACAGTGGGGAGAGGAAGTGAAGTGTAGCCATGAAGCCCCACTGCCAGCCACTAATTTCAGCACATCTCCACCTCCTAAAAGTTCCACACCTTTCTTTACAATACCATCAGCTGGGGAACAAATGTTCAAACATGTAAGTACTGAAATAGGATCAAAAAGCCACAGTTGTGTTAAAGATTCCACAAGGTTGATTGACTGACTAAACCTTTGTCTTTGTGGAAAGATGGAATCTTGCAGACCTAGAGTCAAATTATCATGAGTTACCTTTAACCATCTTAATAGTCATTTATTGTCCATGTGTCTCTGACATACCATCCTTGAAACTATCACATAAAATATTTCATTTTTGGATATATTACTGTAAAAGACCACCAGCCCCAAGAATGTCACCTTACATTGCATCTGAGATCTATAGCAAAGATTTTCTCACTTAGCTATAGCCCAACTATCTAATATCTCCACCAAAAGTATTTGAAAAGTATCTTGATTCATGACTCTCATCAGTTCTGTATGTACAAAAACTTCATTAAATTGTTAGAAAGTTGGGAGATGGAATTTGGGGTGATCTGCATCTGCATTCCTGAGCATGGTCACACATACTGGCTGATGAATGAACCATCACTTATTCCCATTGGAGTGAGATCTGCTTTGTGTGGATAGGTTAATTTATTGAGTATCGAATTTATAGTATATATTTGTAAATCTTTAAAATGATAGTGAATTCTTGCTTGACAAAGAAATAGTGGAGTGTTTTCCCATAATCTGTTTGTAACATTGCCAAGGGTTTGTATAAAACTGAGTTAACATTGCCTTAAAATATGTACCTAGAATGCAAAGCTCTGTGTTCATGTCCTTGGCTCAAATGTGAAAGGAAACTTCATAAAATCCAAAAGGGGAATTGTCATTTCTGTATAAGTTTAAAAGCCTAGGGATGATGTTAAATTCCTTAATGAGGAGTGTAATTATGCAATATAAATCCTTGAGAACTAAGGCTTTCTTAGGATGGCTGATATCATTAACATTTTAATAACTCTGACGGACTCCAGGAGAAAATTGGGTTTATTTCTAAAGATGTTAAAACAAAGAGCCCGCTTTGCCTACATGTTCCTCATGGTGACTTTTGATTCTAAGAATCTTCAATGATTGTTTTGGGAAAATGCTTTATTGAATGTCCTCTCCATGTACAGACATAAGACCATCTAAGTGCAGACGCCCAGCTGCAGAAAATGCCCCCTTCTAATTCTAGTCTTCAACTTTACAAAATGAGAATGTGAGTTTAATAGCTCTCTTCACCCTCAAGGAAAAATGGTTTCTAGTGCATTAGAGATGCCAAGATAGCTTTTCTCAGAAGATAAGGAACAAAATTGACCCCACTTCTCAAGCTGTTATTATCCAGTAGATAATAGGTCATTATTTCTTAGCCTGTTTCAATCTGTTTCCAAGGGGTCTGAATTCACTAATTAAGATTTCTCAGGCAGAAGAGAACAGAATCATGGCTTAAAGGAAAGCACAAATAAAAGAAGACACTAATTCACAAGAGAATCAACAATCTTTCCAATGATGTGGACGGTTGTTTGCTCTATTTATGGGCCAGGATAAAGCAATGAGGATACAGGGAACTTCAGAATGGTAGGGGGTAGAAGGATGTGAAAAGGTGCTGAGGGAGGGAGTGGAAGAAATAGGTGAAGCTCCACCCACGTTAGGATGGCAGCTGAGGTTTGGCATGTACTCATGGGTGTCTCACTATTCACTAGAATTTCCTAAGATGGTGAACAGCTCACAGTGATAAGTCCTTTCATGGTATTCTGCTAATACTAAAACATGGATTTGAAAATTCTAGCTGATTATGAAGAAAACATAATAGATCTAGAAAATAGATTCTAGAAAACTAGAATAGATCATTTTTTCTTAAATCATAAAACTGTGAGGAAAAAGCATGTGTTTCCGTCCCTTTCCCCTTAAGCCAACCATCACGATTCAGGTTCTTTCCAATTTTAGACCACTGTATTTTGTTTACCTTCCTCAGCTGACTGATGATCATATCATACAGTTCATTTAGATGCATTGTGCAAGCATGCTGGACTACTACTCCTTAAGGGGAGATCAATGATCTCCGGTGCAAACCTTATTTTCATGAGCAAGTAATGAAAGATTTACTTGTGAAGGAGGCGCTGGCAAAGTACTACATGTGTGTAAGCTCTTAAGAGAGTCATGGTAGTAGTCAACTCAAAAATTCTCCATAAATCTGAGAGTCACCTGGGTAGCATTTGTGTTTGTCTATGACTTCTTTCAAGAAATTGGTTTAGTTAGTCTGGATAGGCTCAAGGCACTGGATGTTTTTTTTTTTTTTTTTTTTTTTCAATGCAGTTTATTCAGGAACCTTGAACAATCCTCGGACCCTGGGGAAAGCCAGCCCACAGCTTAAATAGCCTCTGGGTAGCCAACCCCAGCGTGCCATGGGGGCAATGCAGATAGGTCCACATACATGGAAGCAAGCCAGATCCTCAGCCTTAGCCAAATGTGGAATTGTTCGTGACAGAGAGCACTCACCATCGGGAAGGTGGAAGGCGGAAACCAGCTCCATCTTTAAGGCATAGCATTCCGCAGCTCTCTACAGTTCCCTGTTTTTGTTTTAGACGCATCAGGCAAGAGTAGAGGTCTGATCTCTGATATTAGAAATAAATTGGCACTGGATGTTTTTAAAGCCCCTGTTCCCAGGGGTTGATTCTAAAATCCATTGTAGATGATTCTATTATTGATAATCATTATAGGCCAAAGACAGAGTGTAAAGAATATAAAAGAAAAAAAAACATAAGATAGAACCTATGGATTTTTTCCTTTCATAATTTGTCACATATCTGCTAAATATCTGGAATCTCATGTTCTAGCATGGCATGGCACATTGATAAATAATACACGTGAATCTTTTGTTTTTCTTGACCTTATATTCTATTTTGAAAGATGGGAAAGAAATAAAAGTTTTGATTAATTTTTTTCATTTCTATTAAAGTATGCTGGCAAATAAAATGTATGTGCATATTGTTCACAACATGATACTCTGATAGATGTTTATGTTACAAATGAGTAAATTGACTCATAGCAGATCTTTCCACAAACTCATCATTATGTGTGTGACAAGCACATCCTGAACTACACCCGTCCACCCTCAACTGTATAAAGCACTAGTATTAATTATAGTTGGAATGCTATAAAATAAACCACCAAAAACTTAGTCCTTCTGACTGATTAAAAGGTTGTAGACTTTGCCCAACAACTGCACACTGGCCCCAGTACAAATGTTACCTGCAACCACCATTCTACTCTCTGATTATGTAATCCTGACTTTTTTTAGGCCACTTGTGTAATATAAACTATGTTTCCATACCTAACTTATTTCTCTTAGCATTATGTCTGCCAGGTTCATCTATGTTTTTGCAAGCCACATAATTTCCTTCTTGTTTAAGGAAGGACAGTACATGTATGTTTCACATTGTCTTTGCCTGTTTACATGTTGGCAGATACACGAGTTGATGCTATAGCTGGGCTGTTGTAATAGTGACGTAATGAGCATCAGAACTCAGGTGTCTCTTCAACATACTGATCTCATTTCCTTTGACTAAGTATCCAGAGGTGGGATTCCTGTATCATACAGTGGCTCCATTCTTTAAGTAACTTCCAGACTACTTTCCATTGTGAATATCCTAATTTCCAATCCTCCTTACAGCGTGCAAAAATTCGCTCTTCCACATTCTGACCAACACATGTTGTATCTCCTTGTGGTTTCAGCTTTCAGTCCCCTGAGGATTGGTGGCTGTGGCAGTTTCAATGTGAATGTGTGTGAGCTTCAATGTGAAGCTCAAATATTTGAATGCTTATTCACCAGAACCAGTGTCTCCATCTGTGCCCTTTGCCTAGGGATCAGATGTAAAGCTCTCAGTGCCACTCAAGTCTGCTTCCTGCCATGATGATCATGGACTAACCCTCTAAAACTCTAAGAAAGATCCCAAGAAAATGTTTTGTTTTGAAAGAGTTATGATATCTCTTCACAGCAATAGAACAGTTATTAAGACAATGATATCGAGTATTCTTTTTCAGATATTTTGACAATTCACACAATTTTTTTTTATATTTCATTGACTTAAAAATACATACTTCCATAACTAAATCTATCACCAAAGCCATTCGGTTTTCATTGGATATTATATGAAAAGTATTGAAATATGCAGTTAACACACACATACATTATCATTATCCATAAGGGTAAATAGTATAATGGTACAGTTTAAATCAGTGAGATCCTAGATTTAATAAAGAGTAAAACTATAATTGTAGGTTGAATAAAAAAAAAAAAACAACTTGTTTACAGTAAAAAAAGAAAATAATCCCCCAAACCTTTCAAATCGTAGTGAAAAAAATGCAATTTACCAAAGGGACATTAAATACACATATCATGATGTGGACATGGAAGACAAATAAACTCCCTCCTCCCAAGTTGCTTTTGGCTAGAATGGTTAATCCAACAATAGAGAGCAAACTAAGACAATCAGTAACAAAGTGCTCATGATGACAAAAAAAAACATATTAGTTATTCCTTTATTCTAACAATTTATTGAGGGCACTTTGCCTGGAAACTAGTTTTCAATATGGTGTTCAAAAATTCAGGAATCTTTCTTTACCACAATCTTTCTTCACTTAAAACCATGAAGATCCCTTTAAAAATTTTTGGCTCTCAGTAGGTATTTGTTAAATGCTTTTATTCAAATTTTATGACAGTATATAATATAGCTTTTTATTATCTTTAATATTCTTTAAAATATTTTATCATACACAATATTGATATGCTAGGTTTATTTGTAATCCAAAGACATTTAATAAGCAATTCAAGTATTTTAATGGAGCATAACTATTCTAGAAGTAATTAATTCATGCGTTAAAAATAGGATCAATAATCCAGATCCCTGATCTACAGCAGTGTTTCAGACATGCCTGTGTGATTTTCAGTCAGGGGCTCATACCTTAACATAAGAATCCAGCAGGCATTTTATATTGATAGAATGAGCAACATTTTAAATGTGTTGGTCAAGGGGGAAATACTCTGCAGATACCTGAAAACTTGCTTGGATGTTATATGTCAATCAGAAAAGCATGTAAGCTAGCAGCCCAGTATCATAACTTTACCATGTGTGTCATCTACACATGCTTGATGTGAGTGAAAATATCCAAGGAAAGTCCTACTGTATTGCTGAGAGATAGCTAAGTGTTGCAAAGGATGGTGAGACTCAGTCTGAGCTTTGCTATCACGTGCTACAGATACCCAGAAAGGGGACAAGTGTGGGCAGAGTGCCAAGTACAGAAAATACCAGTGTCCTACCTTATAGAGCCAGAGAGGAGTAGGCAAAGCCA
The DNA here is from genome assembly GCF_030254825.1 of Meriones unguiculatus. Classification (NCBI taxonomy): domain Eukaryota; kingdom Metazoa; phylum Chordata; class Mammalia; order Rodentia; family Muridae; genus Meriones; species Meriones unguiculatus. The sequence goes on along the minus strand of NC_083350.1, from coordinate 179,990,927 downwards.
CAGTAAAAAATTGTCAGCACTTCCCCTATTCTGTAGATGAGGAATCTAAGGTTTAGAAAAAGGAGTAATTTATCTAGGTGCCAAAAAAAAAAAAAAAATGATAGAAGACCTGGGATGGAAATCTGAGTGTCCTAGCAGCCATCTGATATCAAAATATATTACTATAGCCTTGGGAGAAAAATAGCACCAAACCAATTTCTATGTATTTAGAGAAATCTTAATGACTTCATACTAAACTTTGATTTCTTTTTGAAAGCATTTTTGGCTGAGATGATCTGTTTTTTCCGGTGTTCCTAAAAATAGATAACACAAAGATAAAAATACTCTCCAGACAAATCACGCTTGTACCCTAACTTTAACGTGCATTTGTGTTATATACACAAACATTTTGGAATGCAGAGAATCCTGGCCAATGCTTTAGTATTGTTATTAGTGCATTTTCAATTTTTATAGTTCACTCATTTTAAAAAGGGGGAGATACCAGTTTTGTTAAGTAAAATAAAGTTGTTTCCATCATTTAAATGCTGCATCAAAAGTAATGTTAAAAAAGAACAGAAGTCCAATATTTGTGTTCTATTTTAAATTTCCTTTTGAATATTTTCTGTGAGCACAATAATAAACTGCATTATAAATCTTGCTAAGCACACCCTGGGTGGAAGAGGAGGTTATATTTATGTTTTTCCATTGTTGTTAATAACAGCAATGTGCCAGTATGTTTCACTTATATGCAGTCTGGGTTTTTTTAAACTGATGAATCGGTAAGTAATAAATACGGATATACTGACATTATGATAAACAACTCCAGTGTGTGGTGCTCATTTTCTGAAATTGTCTTCAGCAGAGCAGTCCTTAACTCAGCCTTGTACTGAGTTACTGTTTGGTGTGAGAGCTATTTTAAATTTTTGTTGTTGTTGTTGTTGTGTTAGTGGGAAAATAACCAATGTATACAATTTTGTTTGTAAAGAGTGGTGGAATAAAAGTCTCTCTCTTTTTATCTCTATCTCTATTTCTTTATCTCTCTCACTATCTCTTGCCAGTTACACATATGGGAATTATTTACACTCACATACGAGTTACTGAGCTATATTTGTGTTGAACAGGCATTATATCCCAATGTACAACAGAGACAACTTCATGAGATCAGCAATGCTTTCTTACAACAGTCTCTCTCACTTGAGGAAGGAGAAGGGTCCTGATACTCTCACATGAGTCAGCCTCTCCTCCAGGTGATGTGTGGGCTCTGTGAACTTACATATTACTGGTGATTTTAAGAACTTCACAACAAACGTCTGCTCTTGGCTCAGCACAGCAGTTTTACTTGGCTTTCACTTCTTCTTTGAACCTAATTTTTTTAACCTGATTTTTTTTTAAGGTAACATTCACAGAAAGCTAATCTAAAATTTGTTCTTAATGTAGTTGGAGTAACTTGGACAGAAGTTGGACAGCCTAGAAAAATGTGATTTGTCAATGGCTCAGAACTGTGAAGGACCCTACAAACCCCAAAAGCACAGGTCAGCTCTCTTAATTGTAAGGTTACATTCCTGGATATGTGCCTCAAAGTTGTATTAGTTTTTAAGAACTGTTTTACACAGAAACAAATGTTCTTGTGATTGAATTGCATGTTTACCCCTGGTCTTCTTGGTGTCCTGATTTGTCTCTTACTAGGTGGTCAGCTCAGATGCCATCTGTTCTGCTTTCACGGTGACATGGTACTAGACAATTTTCTGTCTCTCCAGAGGCAGTTGTTTATAATTGTTGGTTATGAGAAGAATACAAAACCAAATTCTCTTCTTTGTTAATTTCCTTACAGAAACCGCCTTTCTTCTGCAGATGAAGAAGTGTTTATGGGTGTTTACTACTATGAAATAAATAGTTGAAAGAATCATGCCACAACTGTCTAACACCCTTGAGCTTTGAGAGATGTCTATACGTATGTATTTTCACTTGCAAAGTTATGGATCTCTAAGCTCTTAACAATCCTGTAGGATTGGCATACTCTAAAAAGATGCTAATTTTTTTTCTTATAAGATTTGGTTTAAAAAAATTCTTTACAGATAACTGTCTAGGTGGAGTGGATGACAAGATTTTTATTTCATATTAGTATACGTGCACTGTCTTTTTTGAAATCTCCCACCCTGATTTCTTTTTAGAGATTATCCCATAGCTAGCACTATCCACTGGATATGTATGCACTGTGGAGGAGTATTTAAAGAGACCTCTGACATTATCACATTTTAAACTAAGATTTAGAATTTATTCTGCATCATCTGTTTGGGGGACTATCATTATTTATAAAAATAAATAATGCTATCATTATTTATGAAAAAGTTATGCTAATGTAATTGAAAGATTTTCTTTTGGTTAAGTTTCCATCTCTTACCATTTCACTGGATCTATAAATAATTGTTGCATTTTCATTTAGAGAATATCTTGTGTCTGTATGGAGGAATCACTTGTCAATAAAAAGCTAATGGCCTATAGCTGAGGCAGGAAATAGAAGGTAGGACATACATTAGGCAAAAGGATTCTTGAAGAGAGCCAAGCATGAGAGATTCTCCTGGCAAGGTATGAGAAGGACAGTTGCATGGTACCTGAGCATAGGTAACCAGACATGTGGCAGTGTATGGTACCCAAGCACAGGTAACCAGACACTTGGTAGACTATAGATAAATGGGTTATTTTAAGTCATGAGATAGACAGAGAAAAGCCTAGCTATATAGCCTAGATATTTCTAAATTTATTTTGAGTCTCATGAGTCATTATTCTGTGAGCTTGGGGTTTGGAGGGAAAAAAATGCAATCACAACACATTTTATAAGAACTAACATGTTAAAGAGAAAAAAAATGTTTAAGAACACTTTTTAAGAATTTGAGTTATTTTGTTTAAATGTAGTAAAGCCATCTACTTACATATCTTTGTCATTACAGGTCCTTGCACATGCCAAGACTAGTGGACCTGCCTTTACTGTAAAGGGAAACCAGAACCACCAATCTGCCAAACACTAACACTCTCAGGTTGGCTAAACCCAAGTTCTATCCAGAAGTAAACCGATCTCTGTGAGTTCTAGGCCAGCCTGGTCTACAAAGTGAGTCCAGGAAAGCCAAGGATATACAGACAAAAGACAAAGAAATTGTTTGTGATGATGTGTATAATTCCTGACAGAATGGTTCTTTTTTTTATGTGTTTGTTAGCAGATTCCAGACATAGTAAGTCTGTGCTTTTCCTCAAAATTCAAGGCCTGTGGATCTCACATTCTCCTATGAGCACCTGTTCAGCCTTGGGTAACCTTGGAAGTAGAAGGAACCTTTCCTAAGTGGGCACTGCAGGTACACACACACACACACATTTGCAAGCACATGTGCACATGCTCACCTTCACCAAATATATTCTCCTTTCTTGGCAATTAACTCTTGACGTACATTTTCATGAAATACTTTCTAACATCTCAGATGCAAATACGCTTGAACTCTGTTGAACAGAGGCAGCTTTGGTCATTACACCAGCATTTCTATAGCAGCAAAGGCAATTTTACCTTTTTTTCCAAACAATATCACTCTCCAGGTATCTTAAATGCCTATTTACATTTATTGGCAGCATTGATGCTGTAAGTTCATCTCCATCAATAAATACCTTATTTAGTTTATTCTCTACATCTATTTGATAGCATACATTTAACAAGATACATGCTTACAAAATTGTAAATGACAACTACTGATGCCTGAGAAGAAGTGTCTGTAATGAGGAATATATCATCATGTCAAAATGAAATTTGCAAGAATCTTGTGTGTAAAAAATTTACTGAGATGGGCTCAGTACATTTTGGCCTCTCTGGTCTGAGCAAGTCTTGATACAGAAGGTTGAATTATGTCACCAAATTTTGCTTCTTTTTTTCTCAGTCCAATTTGTTGTTGCTCAACATAATGTTACTTTTTCCCCATCAGTTCTAGAAGCTCATCTTCAAAAGGAGAAGCTCTGGCAAATGTAGAAAAGTGAGATTCATTTCTGAAAAGTGAGACAGGAGCAGGAGGGATTCCTGCCTTTTTCTGTGAGGCTGCATCATGTCTGTACTTGGTTCACTATTTAATTGGAAAGAAGCTCCAAAACATTAGGCCAATCTGTTAAATGGCAACTTTTCCCTAATTGCACTTGGTTGCATGGAAGCCTCTGTGAGGAACTAGACTGCAGAGAACTAGGGGAATTGGGCTTCATATGTGGCAATAAAGAAGCCATCACCTATGCTGGCTGAAGACTTTCCAGCATGCTCCTTGGTGATCACCCATTTGTTTATAAAGCATGCTTTACCCGTGTTCTGTATTTAGACTCATAAGCTCATTGTTTCTACAGGGTAAAGTGGGGATGGGATACATTTCTGTGCCCCGACCTGCGGGACTTTAGTTATTGGGTGGGATTCGAGAGGGCCTTCACCTGAAAGGCAAAATGTGCGAGAAAGAAGAGCGAGACCAAGCTAAGTCTTGTAAGGTCTCATTTATTGAAAGAAAGCTACTTCTTTTTAAGGCAGTCTTATCAGGAAGCAGGCAAGCAGGGCCCGGGGAGTCAGCCTCAGCAGGCCTGGAAAAGGAACATCTTGCACTTTCTCTCGGGAAGTTCCAGCCCGTCTCTCTCCAAGGAGACAATTTATCTTGAAGGCCATTTGTTAGACAAGTACCCAAGGCCAGGAACAGGGGAGTTCGAGTCAAAGGAATTTTACTGGGGCGGTCAGCCTCCGGCATCTCCCTCTCCGTCTCTGGCATTTCTGAACAGTGAGACAGGAGCAGGAGGATTCCTACCTTGGTCTGTGAGGCTTCGTCATCAAATCTTTTGTTTGTTATTAGGACCTTAGGAAGAGGGGCTAGACAATGTTCACATCTTTCTCCACTGGGGAAAGATATTTAGCAACAGTTTGGGTTGGTTTAAATATATTCTGCTTTCTTGGTTTATTTTTTTGTTTGTTTGTTTGTTTTGTTTTTAAGTGCAATGGTAATGTTACAATACCAGTTGCTGTAGTTGCATTGTGTTACCTGGATAATACCATCTGGACTATTTTTATTTCTTCGTTACAGATAAATATTAGGAAGTTGGTGATGAGTGGCTGGAAAGGTAGCTTAGCAGTTTCAGTTCTTATATAGAACCCAGATTTAGTCCCCAGCGTCCATACATCAGTATATGACTGTCTCTAACTCCAGATCCAGGTGATCCGACACCTTCTTCTAATCTCAATGGTACCAGGCATTCATGTGGTATACATATAGACAATTAGGCAAAACATTCATACACATAAAATACAATTACTAAATCTCTAACAAATTGATGGTGGCATTAACTGATCTAGTAAAAGGTATATAAATACCTGTAATGATGGTGGTGACTATAAAATTGAAAGCCACTCATTTAAGACTGACAGCATTTTGGGGGAGCCCACCAAGGAAAGAGTATGTGGCAGGAGTAGCAGAACAATTGCTCTAATTAGGAAGACAGCTCCGGAAAACACAATTCTAATTCTTCACTATACTGTATAACCCAGTATGTTAAGGCCACTTGATGCAGAACATAAGAATGTAATATAGAAGAAGGACAGTCGCAGGCCTGTTTCAGTGAAAAAAAAAATTAGAAATGAAGAAAAAATATGTACTAGGGTTCCTAGATTTCTAATTAACTGAAGAGGTCCTTACTGCACTGGCATGTACTCAGTAAAAACTGACATTTCAGTGCTTCTTAACATGTGCCCAGAAACATACAAAAAAAAAAAAAGAAGTTTGTTTTATAATGAAAATGTGGCTAATTTTTTATTAAACAACTATAAAACCTCTCAATCTATTAGACATATATTAATCTCATCTTTTACAATGTCAGTAACAATGTCTTATTTTTCAGTTTATTGCAGATGGAAGAACTTTCAAATTACAATTAATTTTCATCTTGTGTTTTTAAATTAAAATTAACGAGGATATTTTTAAAATGTGTGACCAGTTTGTGAGTTAGGTATTAGGTAGCTTTTTTTGCATGTGTATCATACCATTTGTCATAAATGAAGATTAATCTCCCATTCTGAAGCATTTCTTAAATTATATTTTGCTACAATTAGTCATTACATATTTCTGTCTGAATAGTTTACAGATTCCTTGAGGGAAAAAATAGCTTTTTAACACTTAACCATTATAAAACCCATGGTAGACTCTAGTACATAGCTGGACTTCAAAATAACTTATTCAATTGAAAAGAATTTATTTATAAAGAAGAAGAAGCAGTAAAATACAAACATAGTTCTCAAAGAGAGAAAATTGAAAAAAAATTAAGAGTGAGGGTGACATGTGTCCTTAAGGCAAGCTTAAGGGGCCATATGGGCAGCTGTAATGCCAGCACTTGGAAAGTATGGATCAGGACACTGCTATTATTCTAACCTGCATAGTGAGCTTGAAGCCAATATAGTCTATGTGAGACTGTCCAAAAAAAATTTTTTTAAAGGAAACAGCCTAGATTATTTTGTTTATTGAAAAACATTCTCTTTATAGGTTTCAAAAGTCTAAAGGATTAAAAAAAAAAAGGTGTTGCAGAAAATATTAACTTGAGATAATGAAGAAATTCCTAGAATGATTACAAAAGAATAAATGCCTGTGCTTTTGGCATCTATCATTCTAGGGGAAGAAATGGACTCGGTGCTAGATAGCTTATGTCAAGTATGAGAAGAAGCAGCTGAAAGGGTCCCGGGAGGAGGAGGGAAGAGCTCAGGTGCCTCAGCACGGGCAGAGGGACGGCACAGAGAGCAGCAGAGGCACAGGTCAGCCAGGTCAGCCTTTGAACTCAGGTCTGTCATACCCATGTTACTTTTCTCCAGGACATTAACAGTATCTGTGATGTATTTTTCCTAAGACTTGTAAAGAGAGAATCTGAAGGACAAATAGATTTCTCTGTGAAGAATTTCTGTGTGGAGAGAAAGGGCACAGTGGGAAAGTTGATGGAGAACCTTGCAGATTTTAACTGTCTTTAGGGATATGCTACTCTCCTTGCCTTTTGACCACTATGTCAGCTAAAGTTCAGGGCGATTAACGCTTTGGTCAGAACAAATCACCCAGCATTGGCAGAGCTAAATGAAGACCCTTCTCTTCTATGACTTACCAGTCTTTCCTGAAGGAAACAGAAAACTGTATCATGAAAGAGTTACAGAGCATAGATGGCAGGTGAACCTTCTCTATCACTCTTGATAGGAAAACTGAAGGAGAAATCTGTGCTAGAGCCATTTCTATATAGACAGGGATGAGTTTGTTTGACTCATTAGTTTGTTGTGATGATGGGCTATTTTGAGGTGATTAAGAGCTTGACAAAGTTGGTTGTTTTGAGTGGTGTGTGTGTGTGTGTGTGTGTGTATGTGTGTGTGTGTATGTGTGTGTGTGTAATATCCAAGCTCTTATCCATTCCAGACATATGCCCTAACATTTACGGTAAGATATTTTTTCCAGAAATTAAAAAACATTTTATTTACATGGTATATTACTCCATACTTCCAATGCCAGTAAAAAAATTTGCTTTCTTTCATAACAGAGTATCAAATATTCATTCTCTCTAACAGCTAAATCCTTACCATTTTTTAGCCCTCCAAGACTGGTTGTGGATGAAGGAGCCTAGAGTAAACACACATTTCTTCATGTCTCCTCAGGAAAAGCCACATAATACTTAACGTTCAAACTAAGATTGCAAATTTAGAAATATCTAGGTAGCAACAATGGTGTTTCACTCAAACATGATATCCAATGGGATGCACCTTTGCCTGACATCTTATTCAGGAAGGAGAAGTTTCCAGATTCTCTCTTTCTTATCTTTATATCATGCCATCTCCCCGAAGTCAACATAGAGATTCTTGAATTATTACTGGGCAACTTACAGAGTCCCTGTGAGGTTGCTGGCAGTGGGCTGAGATATAAGCCAGCAGCCAGCAGAAAGCTCTTTGCAAACATGTGTTCTGATAAGCACTGGGATCATGGTATTGGGCAAAGGAAGGGAAAGTGTGACTGGCTTCACTACGGCTGTCCCCAAACCAGACAATGCTGTCCCACCGTTTCAAAGCAGTCCCAACATTTCTCTCAAGCTGGGAGAAATGTCTCTTGTTGCTCATGTTCATGTCCACAAGTTGTTTGAACCAACCTGGCATAAAGCCCCACCCTAGAAGGGCTCCTAGAACACAGCTTTGTAAGGTCTGCAGGACAAGAAAATGTATGTGTTGGAATAGGCGATGCCTGAGCTAAGGATGGTGGCTGCCCCACCCATGTTTCAGCCATGACCTTTGTGCTGAAGAGCTCTGCTATCTGTGTCTGTATCTGAGGCATAGATCTACATTTTCAGCTTTCTGTTAAGGCAGAAAATAACTTGTTTCCAGCATGGAAGCCACAGCTGTTTATGGTGATTTTTTAAAAAAGTCTTTGTCTTAATTCTATGGCTTTGTCCGCTGAATTTAGAATTCTCAGCGGAAGTCTCTGGACATCTTTTCACCACTCTGCCTTCTGAGTTTTGGATTTTATCAGCTCTCCCTTGGGCTGTGGCCCTAGACCTTTGTCTAGATATGGGTGAGAAAGTGTGCACTGTTTCTTAAAGACAATTCCTTTTGGTTCTACACTAATACACTCAACCATAGGTGATTAACCACTTAGTCCCACTCAGTCCCCTTGGGTTTTTTCTGGGTAGATGGTTTCTCAGCCTGGAAAACCCTCATGCCCTCCACAGTGGTTTTCGCTGGCCAGACCAGACAACATTTATTGAAAAGTATTTGTCATCATCTTTTGTTTTTCATATAACTTTGCTTTTCTGTTTTGTTTATCCTATTGTTTATTTATTGGAAGTTTTATGCATGATTATAGTGAATCTTGATCTTCTCTACCTCTTGCCATCCATCTTCCACTCCCCACCCATTAACTCCCCATCACAACTCCCTCTCATCTTTATGTTCCCCTTTAGATTTTTAATTAATTAATGTGTTGGTTTTTATCCCACTGAGTTGGTGCTGCCCTGTATGTACAGGGGTGTGATGTCATCTAAGAGGTGGGGGAGGAGGGCATGGGCATCAAACCAGCAGCCAGGCTCCTAAAAATAAAATGTCATTATCCCTCCACAAGCAGTCATCAAGTGCCCGTAGCTCCTCAGCTAAGGGTGAGCCCCTCCCCTCCCCAGGCTAGGACATTGACTAACTTGATGCTGTCCGGGGTCTTGTGCAGACATCCACAGCTCCCCTGAGTTCATGAGGGCAAGGGGGCTGTCGCATCAAGAAGACACTCACACCTGTAAATCTCGTAAAGGACTAGTGGCTGGGAAGTCCACAAAACTGCTCCTTTTCTGTTTCTGAGACCTGTCTTTTCAGTCCCATGTGATCACACTTGTCTTCTATTCCTATCTACTTTTCTTCTGTCTTTCCGGGTGCATATAAGATGATATGTTTCATCCCATCATTTAACTCTGCAGGCTGGATCACCATCCCAAGTTCATACATATCTGAAAGTCTCATTTGTACAGATTTAAAGTCCTAATTCCAAGGCTTTCTGGTTGCTGAGTTGCTCCAAATTAATGTTTACAACTAACATTTTCATAGGCAAATTGAGGAAAATAAACTTGTTCTTGGAACTTGGTAAGACACAAGAGCTAAAGGAAGCCTGCCTCGGTGATTGTGATGGAGGGTGGGTTTCCAAAGTCAGCAGGCCACAGGTATGGTTGAGTGATCCATTGGAGACAGTTACATTTGTGCTGATTTAGATGTGCTTTCAGATTCGAGGAATACCAGAGCTTATGCTAACCACTGTTTTATTTATCTGTCTTTTAAAACGTGTAGTATATCCAATAATCCCTGAAGAAAGCAAAAAGAAAGGTGAGTTCACGAACAGGGTCACTAAGCCCGAGACTTGGCTTGAACACTGCAGGGTGCCAGGCAGAGGAAAAACTACTTTTCTTTGCATTTCATGTTGGTTTTCTTTAAAGAAACATTGCATACTTGTTCTTCCATTTCTTGCCTCAAGTTTTGGAAAAGCCTTTCTATCTAACAATCCCATTGGCATTTTGCCTGCCAAAAGTCCTCACTTAAAATGCTAAGTTATAAAATGCAGACTCTGTGAACACTGACTTTAAAAAACTGTCTACAGTGTAGCTTCTTTTCCACTAGTAAAGTCCATAAAATTTTGTTTAAGGCTTTGGGGCCTTAAGGGTGGTGTTCGTCTTTTCCTTTTCATGAAAGAAATCAAAAAAAAAAAAAAAAAAAAAAAAAAAAAAAAAAAAAAAGTACCACTAGTGACTTCCACTTCTTGTGTTTTAAAGCTTCTGTAGACATGTCTTTTTTCCCCCTTGGGGCTATAAGTTTGTTGTTTAAAGCTACAAGGATGAATAATTTTATTTTCACTATGGGATTGTTCCTGCATAGCCAGATATTGATTCTTTTGTTGGAAAGAGCAAAGGCGTTTTTAAAATTTTGTTTGCTCTTTTTCCTTAAAAATAAGTATTTTAGAATGCATGTGCCTGCTCTTTCTGGTCAATCACTGCCTAATTTCAGTTCCCCATATAATTTCATTTCTTTTTTTTGTCTATGTAAATTAGATAGGAAAAGAATTCAGAAAAGTGGTTATAAAAAATAATCTCTCCTGTGTCAAATCTCATGATTCTCTTTTCCCCTAAGAGTTCTTGGGGAAGCCATTTTGCTGGAAGTATAAGTGAGAATACAGCTGTGGAAGAGATTCAGAGTAGAGGAAGGCTTTTCACATAATGACACAGATGCATTCAGTGCCCTTTCAGTGTTTATTGAGTAATAATAGACAGCATTTCTTCCTAACACTGAAGAACTGCATATTGATCATATGACAAAATGGTTATTAATTTAATCATAATGTTTACTTCATGCAGCCCTGAATAAAATACAAATTGGAATATTTATGGAGAAAAACTTGCCTGTCTTCATCATTGTAAAAGGCCTACCCTGCTTTACATATGCCAGTTCCATTATGAGTAATTTTTCCTTTACACACAATGTTTTATGTGCATAACCATCCATGGACAGGTTAACTGTTGAGCATTGCCCCTTCCCTAATTGGAAAACAATGAATATGATTAATTTGGGGTTAAATATGAAGTGTAGAACATCCACAGAATGAGCAAATGTACAGATACTAATATTTCAAACCTGAATGAGAAAATGCTGTATGTACTAATTTTGAAATGACATACAGAAGAAAGCGAGCACCAGAACCACACACCTAAGATGATACTATCTGCTGTGGAGGAAGAATAGATGAAAATTTATTTATCAATTGCACTACATTTGTCTGAAAAGATGCTACAATAATTCCAAATAACACTAGTTGCAAATGGAGAGCAAAATCATTTCACCAAAAATATGAAAATGGGGTAGTACTGTCCATGGAATTCTGGTAAAGCTCCTCCTTGTAATAACTGACAGGTTCCATTGGACAAATGTTCCTCCAGCGTCCATTTTAAAACGTTGATGTGCTGCCACTGTATGAACACGTGATCACGTGATGAGAGACATGGTCCTTGCCAGGCAGTAGGATCTGCTCTTAACCTAACACTCACCATTTACCATGTTGTAGCTTTTGAATTATGAACTGTGAGAGTTTAAAACTTACTCAAAAATAAGTAAAAGGAAAAAAAAGGTGTTCACGATGAACTGTTTTAATTCAGCAATCAAATATTTTAAGTATAAAACAGAATCTTTGATGGCTTAATAGGACTATGGACCCAAGAAAAGTCCTCTTGTTTGTTTGCTTTTTTTGTTTGTTTTACCAAACTTTCAGTTTCTAAGGTTTCTGTTTTCAAAATATTGATCATTAATTGATTTATTTAAGAATTTACATATTTTCCAGTTTTTTTTTTTTTTTTTTTTTTGAATTTGAGCATGGACTTTCTTTTTTTTTTTGTTTTTTTTTTTTGTTTTTTTTGTTTTTGTTTTTGTTTTTTTTTCAATGCAGTTTATTCAGGAACATTGAACAATCCTCGGACCCCGGGGAAAGCCAGCCCACAGCTTAAATAGCCTCTGGGTAGCCAACCCAGGCGTGCCACGGGGGCAATGCAGATAGGTCCACATACATGGAAGCAAGCCAGATCCTCAGCCTTAGCCAAATGTGGAATTGTTCATGACAGAGAGCACTCACCATCGGGAAGGTGGAAGGCGGAAACCAGCTCCATCTTTAAGGCATAGCATTCCGCAGCTCTCTACAGTTCCCCCTTTTTGTTTTAGACGCATCAGGCAAGAGTAGAGGTCTGATCTCTGATATTAGAAATAAATTGGGACTTTGTACAGATGTTCATTTAGGTGTCATCCACCCAAAGAGCATCAACCTGGCTGTCAATGAAAGTATGCTGGACTTTGTGTCACTAGCATACAACATGAGAATTTTTCCTGTGCTGCAAATCTGTCTAAACAATTGTCGAGCTATATTTTAGGTAATTGGACTGGAGAATTCGATACTACGATGGAGCAGCTGAGAGTGGCCATTGTCACAGTAAATTCTACCGGAGTGGACGCAGGACTAGCCACAGGATTATCAACATGGATTGCTGCAGCCATGAATCATCTGAAGGAATGGGCGGGCATGGGAGTGTTAGCAGGCCTTCTGGTGTTGGTCTCCTTGGTTTGCCTGTGGTATATATGCAAGATTAGAGTCTCACAACAGTGTGATGCAGCCATGATCATTCAGGCCTTTACAGCCATTGAAGCAGGACATTCTCCCCAAGCATGGTTGGATACCATAAAAAGCTAAAATGATATGCTCAGGATGCGAGGCTAAGCACTGCACTCAGGGTCAGCCGCTTTGGACCCAGAGAAGAGCATGTCTGATTGCATGCGGGTTGATGCCCCAGGTCCCGCCTCTGAGAAAAAGGTATTTTCCAGTTTTTTTTGGACAATATTAACTATCTGTTGAAATGAAGAGAACTGATAGTAGGTCATACAGTAATATGCCCATGTGGTTTTAGTTTATGCTACCTTGTCTGGCTTTTTCACATGGATTCTGCAGAGCCAACTTCTGGTTGCATTGAACTATCAAATACCCACTGAACCAGCTCCCCGGCCCACAGAGGACATATTTCATGAAAATAACATATCAATAATTTATTTTTTTAGTTGCTAGTCGCAAGCCATGGTAAAGAAGATCTTCCTACATTATGAGGTGATTTTTCAGAACACTTTTTTTCTTTTTCTAATTTTTATGTGCATGTGTGTATGGTACACATGCATGTGTGTATTTTCATGTATACATAAAGCCAGTTTTAATGTTGGAAATCTTTCTTAATGACTTCCATCTTATTTTTTGAGGAAGGGTCTCCCAATCTAGACCAAAGCTTCCTGAAATAGCTCACTAACCAGGTTGTTTGGGGATCTCTGTTTCCATCTTTTGAGACTGCCACATTTACACAGGATTTCTATGGGTTCTGGGGATCTGACTCTAGCCCTTCTGCATTCACAGAAAATAATCTTTGAGCATTATTCCCAGCTTCTCAAGAACTTTCCAGATATCTCTTCATAATATCAATCCATTCTTTAGTTTTACCTGCATTGGATGTATGTTTGAGGAGCCAAAATCAAACAACCAAATAGAACAATAGATTTGCTATGAAAGGAAATGACAAGAAGCTTGAAATGTTTGTGAAACATAAAGGGTCAAAACACACAAGACTGAACCTTAACTGGACATAACACAAGCCTATGTGAGTCTTGCAAAGATTCACTATAAATATTTCATGAAGAGTAAACCACAATGGGAAGAAATGAAAGTCCGAAACAGGAAGGTTACTATGGAAATAGAGTATGAGGGCAAGAGATAAGTTTTATTTGTTGTTTTGTTTTTTTTTAATTTTTTTATACAATAATTTTGATCATCTTCTTTCCCCTCCTCCAACTCTTCCCAGATCTTTCACACTTCCCTACACTCCCAACTTCATGTTCTGTCTTTTTTTCCTTTCCAAAAAACAAAAAATGAAAAAAAAAAAACCAATAAGACAAAACAAGAAGTCCCCATCCCAGAAAAGGATTCTGTTTTTGTGTTGGCCACCTGCTCCTGGACATGATACCTGCCCTTGTGGCTGATATACCCAGTGACACTCAATTGGAGAAAACAGATTTATTTCTTTCTAAGTAGGTATCGGTTGCAAAGAGGTTCTTGATTAGGGTGGAAATTTGTGTCTATTCCCCCTTCTCAGTACTGTTTGTCTGGTTTGAACCCGTGTGGGTTTTGTTCTACAGTGACAGTCCCTGTGAGTCCTAATCTCTACCACCCTCTTATGTCTGGAATATGCCATTTCCTTGAAGTTATCCATCACCTTTGGCACTTACAATCTTTCTGCAGTCTTACAGTACTTGTCCACATAAGTCCCTGATCCTTGAAGGAAAGGGTTTGATAAAGGCCTCCCATTTAGGGCTGAGTGGGTCTTTGTGTTAGTTTCCACCTACAGCAAGAAGAAGGTTCTTTCATGTATGTTGAGCAAAAAACTGATCTTTAGATGTAGCAATAGTTCAATAGGAATCATTTTATTGCTACATTCTTTAAAAAGACTAACAGTAGTATGTTTTTCCCTAGGGCCCATGGGCTATCTAGTCCTCAGCTCTTGGATATTTTAGCAGAATCAGGTATGGATTCCATCTCAAGGAGTAGGCCTTAATTCCAATCCAGTAGTGGTGGTTACAGTAACAATGTTTGTATCATTATTTGCACCAGTATGTCTTGAGGGCAAGTTGTTATTGTAGCCCATTGGTTTCATAGCTGAATGAGTTTGATGATTATTTTTCTTCTCCTGAAACATGCATAGCACCTTCAGCACTATGCATGGAGGTCAGCAGGGAGAAACTTCTAGTTAAACACCAGCTCTTTCTCAATGTTTAATGTTAGAAACTCACCAGGAGGAGCTTACTATCAGATTGTAGAGAGTAAACAATAGCTTTCCCAATAGCCTGCAATGTTTATTAGACAACCCATTCTCTGGAAAGAAGGTGAGATTTTGAGACTGACTTGGTCATAAAAGTAGGTAAGAGGAGATACAGTGTGTCAGGGAAGCTGGTTAGGGAATTTTGGAAGAAGTGATTTTTAGTGAGCTTAAAGAATACTCCAGCAACCAAATAACAAAACAACATACAAGGCCTACTTTTTTTCCGATGAGAAATGAAAAAGGGAGTGGATCCAGAGCAGAGGGAACGTGAGAGAGACCTGGGAGGAGTGGAGGAAAGGGAAATTGTGGTTGGGATTTATTGTATAAGAGAAAAAAACTATTTTGAAAAGTAAAAATAGGATAGTTAAACCATTTATATATACAGCTGCAGTGCTGAGGAGAGGATGAAGTAGAAGATATAAATCTGGAGGCTCTTGCCCTAGGTGTTATTCTGTGGAATCAATGAGACAGGGTGAGTCACCCTGGAAAATGAATAAAGAAACAAGAGAAAAGCCTTCCGACAGATTCTTGCAGATACACCACAGCAATTATAAACTGAAATTTTCATGCATTTTGTCTGCTATGAGTAACTAATAATGCCTGAATATTTGTTCTTTAGCTTTCCAACTTGTGCAGAAAGAAAAAAAAATGACTGAATTGTGCTACTTGCAACATGACTATAAATAAAATCTTATATTTATGAGACATGGATTTTTCATTTTGAGAAATGTAGAAAACAGATCAGATAGAATAAATATTGCTATAAATAAGCTCATGCCACAGCCAATCCAAAAGCATCCTGGTTTTGAAAATCAAGCTATCAACTGTCTAAGACTTTTGGCAAGTAGAGAAGAGGCTGCAGCCAAGTGAAAATTATAGAGAACAGACGGCTCTCCTTAGGTGACAGATATTTAACATGAGACTTGGAATGAAATTCTCAATAATATCCTAACTATCTAAATTTCATTTTGTTTTTGCGTCAGTAAGAGGGATCATCTTTAGTATTGTTGCTCTATAGTACAGCTTGAAAGCAGGGATGGAGATACCTTCTGAAGATCTTTTACTGTAGAGAATTGTTTTAGCAATTCTGGGTTTCTTATTGTTCCATATGAAGGTGAGAATTTTTCTTTCAAGGTCTGTAAAGAATTGTATTGGTAATTTGATGGGAATTGCATTGAATCTGTAGATTGCTTTTGGTAAGATGGCCATTTTTACTATGTTAATCCTGCCAAGCCATGAGCATGGGACATCTTTCCATCTTCTGATATCTTCTAATTCTTTCTTCAGAGACTGGAAATTTTTTTCATACAAGTCTTTGACTTGCTTGGTTAGGTTCACACCAAGGTACTTTATGTCCTTTGTGGCTATTGTGAAGGGTGTTGTTTCCCAACAATTCCCAACAATTTCTTTCTCAACCCATTTGTCTTTTGTATACAGGAGGGCTACTGATTTTCTTGAGTTAATTTTGTATCCAGCCACTTTGCTGAAGGTCTTAATCAGCTGTAGGAGTTCCCTGGTAGAATTTTTGGGGTCACTCAGGTATAATATATTATCTGCAAATAGTCATACCTTCACTTCTTCCTTTCCAATTTGTATCCCCTTGATCTCCTTCAATTGTCTTATTGCTCTAGCAAGGACTTCAAGAACAATGTTGAAGATATATGGAGAAAGTGGGCAGCCTTGTCTTGTCCCTGATTTCAGTGGGAATGATTTAAGTTTCTCTCCATTGAGTTTGATATTGGTTATAGGCTTATTGTATATTGCCTTTACTATGTTCAGGTATGTGCCTTGTATCCCTCATCTCTCCAAGACTTTAAACATGAATGGATGTTGGATTTTGTCAAATGCCTTTTCAGCATCTAAGGAGAGGATTATGTGGTTTTTCTCCTTCAGTTTGTTTATGTGGTGGATCACATTGATGGATTTCCGTATATTGAACCACCCCTGCATGCATGGGATGAAGCCTACTTGGTCATAGTGGATGATATATTTGATGTGTTCTTGGAATCGGTTTGCAAATATTTTGTTGAGTATTTTTGCATCGATGTGCATGAGGGAGATTGGCCTGGATCAATGGAATTGAATAGAAGACCCTAACGTAAATCCACACACTTATGGACACCTGATTTTTGATAAAGATGCCAAAACCATTCAATGGAAAAAAGACAGCATCTTCAACAAATGGTGCTGGTTTAACTGGATGTCTACATGTAGAAAAATGCAAATAGATTCATATTTATCAACCTGCACAAAACTAAAGTCCAAGTGGATCAAAGACCTCAACATAAAACCAGACACACTAAACCGCTTAGAAGAAAAAGTGGGGAAGAGGCTTGAACTCATTGGCCCAGGAGACAATTTCCTGAACAGAACACCAACAGCACAGGCTCTAAGAGCAACAATCAGTAAATTGGACCTCATGAAACTGAAAATCTTCTATAAAGCAAAGGACACTGTCCTCAGAACAAAATGACAGCCTACAGATTGGGAACAGATCTTCACCAACCTTATATCTGACAGAGGCCTAATATCCAATATATATAAAGAACTAAAGAAGTTAAACAGCAAAAAATCAAGTAATCCACTTCAAAAATGGAGTACAGAGCTAAATAGAGAATTTTCAATAGAGGAATATCGAATGAAAGAGAAACACTTAAAGAAAGTTGGTGTCAACTTTCTTTAGCTCAACTCTCAACCTCATTAGCCATCAGGGAAATGCAAATCAAAATGATTTCACCTTACACCCATCAGAATGGCAGAATGGCTAAGATCAAAAATTCATGAGACAACACATGCTGGAGAGGTTGTGGAGAAAGGGGAACCCTCCTCCACTGCTGGTGAGAATGTAAATTTGTACAACCACTCTGGAAAGCAATCTGGCACTTTCTCAGACAAGTAGGAATAGTGCTTCCTCAAGATCCAGCTATACCACTCCTAGGCATATACCCCAAAGTATCTCAAGTACACAATAAGGACATTTGCTCAACCATGTTTGTAGCAGCTTTATTTGTAATAGCCAGTAGCTGGAAACATCCCAGATGCCCCTCAGTGGAGGAATGGATGCACAAACTATGGTATATCTACACAATGTAATATTATTCAGCAATAAAAACAAGGAAATCATGAAACTTGCAGGTAAATGGTGGGATCTGGAAAAGATCATCCTGAATGAGCTATCCCAGAAGGAGAAAGATGCACACAGTATATACTCACTCATATAGACATATAATATAGGATAAACCTACTAAAATCTGTACACCTAAAGAAACTAATCGAGAGGGAGGACTCTTGCTAAAATGCTCAATTCCTATCCAGAAAGGCAAAGAGGATGGACATCAGAAGAAGGAGAAAAGAGGGAACAAGTCAGAAGCCTGACACAGAGGACTTCTGAAAGGCTCTGCCCTGCAGACTATCAATGCAGATGCTGAGACTTATGGGCAACCTTTGGTCAGAGTGCAGGGAATCTTTTGAAAGAAGTGGGAAACAATAAGATCTGGAGAGGACAGGAACTCCACAAGGAGAGCAACAGAATCAAAAAATCTGAGCACAGAGATCTTTCCTGAGACATACTCCAACCAAGGACTCATCATGGAGATAACCTAAGACCCCTGCACAGATGTAGCCCATGGTAGTTCAGTATCCAATGGGTTCCATTGTAATAGGAACAGGGACTGTCTCTGACATGAACTGATTGGCCTGCTCTTTAATCACCTCACCCTGAGAGGGGAGCAGCCTTAGCAGGCCACAGAGGAAGACAATGCAGCCACTCCTGATGAGACCTAATTGACTAGGATCAGAAGGGAGGAAAAAAAGACCTCCCCTATCAGTGGACTTAGGGACCGGCATGCATGCAGAGGAGGGAGGAAGAAAGGGATTGGGACGGGAGGAGGGAGGGAACCACAGGGGGAATACAACGTGAATAAAGTGTAATTAATAAAAAAATAAAAAAAAGAAGGATCATCTTCACCCTAGGTGTTCCAGGTAGTAAGAACACCATGACAAACCATCGATGAAGCTTACTGACAAGGGGAAAGAAGGCTGCATGGCAGAGGTTACTAAAATCTCTCCGTTCATGGGTCCCTCAGTGTTTTAGTCATATGTATATTATTTTTTTATTCTATAGTATTCTTAGGCCAAAAGAAATATCTGACCATTTACCATGTTAAGTATATATTTTTTTCTGATTTACTACCATCTTACTGTCCTGGGCTCACAGGCATAAACTCCAGGGTTCCTCCTATCTTCTTTCCCAATGCTAGGATTGCAAGTGCAAGCCACCATGTCCAGCTTTTTCAGACGGACTCTGGGGATTTAGCGAAGGTTCTTGAGGCTTGTGTGGCAAGCACATTACATACTGAACATCCCTCAACCGATAATCCTTGCTTTTTACCACAGCAACTGCTGAACCATGTTTTACCCAGCTCCTAAGAGATACGAGGGCATTCAAGGGAGTTTTGTAAAAGCTGTGAATGATCTTGCTTTTATCATTTGAACTGATCAATATCAAGTATCACTCTGATTACCTTAAATACAAAAGATAATTCATGATCCTTCCTATATGTATGTTGTATCAGTTTAAAGTGTTTTAACACACATCAGGGGGAATGATACTTTAGCAAACTGAGGGTGTTAAATCAAACGGGGCCAAGGCACTAAAGAACTTTCAGGAGATTATCTTTTTGGTTGACCATTTTGTTTCCTCAGTATAATAAGGTAAAATGTGTTGAATCCATGAGAAATTTTATAATATATTCCCAATTATGCATTGACAAGAGTTGGTATAACTTTCTTTCTAAAGGTTATAATTAGTTTCAGGGTAAAGCCATAGCCTAAGATCCTGACAGAATTCTCAAGTAAAAGGGAAAGGTCAGACGATGTCATTACTTCAGTGGCGGAATCCAGGAGTCATGTAGTTCTGACAAGGCGTGATTTGTTTTCCTCTTGGAGTGTGCTGAGCTGTTTCTTTGGCACTTTGTTAAAGGACACAGTGTCAGAACTGTTATCTATTAGAGAGGACAGGAAATGATCCTATGTCTAATCACTAGCAAGCCTAGAGATGTTTTATTGATGAATGAAATTCTAGGCTCCTATATCACCTTAATTAGCTTCTAAACTGGATCTTAGAATTGAATCCTTGTTTCCTGTCTCCTGTTGCTTTACTTGCTTCGTTATGTTTTGTTATGACAACATATTTGTTTTAACTTATAATTTATCATCGGGTTAATGAAATCATTAGGAAGACAACAAGTACCTCTAACCACTAGGGATTCTGTGGAGAATATGCATTCTCCTTTCCCATTTTACATGGATATTTTTTTCTAGAATATATCACAGAGCAGAAATGAAAATAATTATACTCCTTGTACACCTATTCTGTAGTTACACAATTTGCTTAAGTTAAAAAAAATGTAGAACTCAAAAAAACACCGCCAGGATAAAACATTCCCTTTTTACTGATAAACATTCCTAAGAATTGGTCTTAATATGTGAATTTGAACATCAACCTCTATGTTCTCTTAGCTATTTACTGTCTTTTTCTCCCTTTGGACCCAGCAGAAACTGTGAAGACCCCACACTGGATCTGTGTCTTTCCAGTCTATTATCACAAAATGAGGGTTAAGCAGAGTTACGGTTAGAACTAGTGTCACATGTTACAGAGGTTCCAACAGCCAACATATGAAGAAATAGCTCCTGGAGAAATCGCTCCTGGCGTACTTCTTTAGATTCCCAACTTAATATCATGAGGGCACCTAAAACTTTATCCAAAAGTCCAAACAAACATGGTTCAAAGAAGATTCAATTTGTGCCTGGAAGAAACATTAAGATTTATTACAGATGTTTTACAGATGCGGAAATGGAGACCACGGTAGTTAAGCCTCATATCAGAGGCAGCTGAGTTAAGAGAAAAAACTCACGTGCCACGTCACAGACTTTGACCATCATGCCAGCTTATGTTTTACTTATTTTTTCATCTATATGTATGTGTTTATGTGCACCACGTGTGTGTAGGGGGGTGAGTTCACAGAAGCGCTTCCAATTCCAGGGAACTGGAACTCAGTGACAGCTGTGAGCCACTCAAAGTGATCATCTGCAAGAACAGTAAGTGATCTTAACCACTAAGTTCTCTCTTCCAGCTCTGATTTTTAGATTAAAATCAATTCATTGATGTAATGCATGTGTGTATGGTGTGTGTGTGGGGGGACATGTGTTCCACAGGGAACCTATAGACATCAGAGTACATCCCTCAAGAGTGGATTTTTCTCTTCCTATCAGGCTTTCTGGGCATTGAACTCAAGATTTCAGGCTTGCATGGCAAACCCTCTTATCTGCTAAGCCATCTTGCTGGCCGTAACTTTTATGTTTTGAAAGCACAACAATGTATTTTCATTCTGGAAACTTCTGTTTAAAACACTTTTTCCTGTACATATGCATATTTTATCATGTGATTCTAATATATATCATAATTAGCAATTATTACAGTTAATAGTTTATAAGTCCCTCTCCATGGAAATTATTATACCCTTACTATACGGTTTGATATACTAGCATAATATAGTGTGCAGTTTTGTCAGCTCCCCCATATGCTCTGGGATCTGGCATTTATTCACTCCAGAGTTCTCAGAGTTAAACTATCTGCAGCTGTCAAAGAGCACCTCTCAGAGCCCACATGTGGCAAATAGTTTGCTGCTGTGGACAATCTGAATCAATCTCATATCCTACACCTGGGATCAAAACAAAAACATGTTTACATCTACAGCATTTCTTCCTTTCTGTTTAAAAAAAAAAATGGCTTTTCTTTTAAGATGAATGAAACTTGCTGATGCTTTTTTAAAAAGAATGTGATCAAGGAGCCAAATCCTTTTTTGGATCAAAAGTTTCTTTTATAACCTGGAAACTCTCAGCTGCTTTTGTCTGGTTTATACTTTTTTGCTGTTGAGCCTTCAACTAGAGCTCCAAAGCTGTTTTCTAACAGCAAGAAGTTACCTTGTATGTCTCTCCTGGACATCCATTCACTAATCAAATGATCCCTTCTATCACACCTTCTACAAACTTTCTACAAACTCCAGGAAACTTAAACATTCTTGCCAATAACCCAGTACTACCAGAAAAGGCTGGTTTGCTTTTCTGGCAGAGTGTACCTGTATTTCTCAAAGTTAACACACTGGCCATTTTGAGTGCCGAGGCTTTTTAAGATTTATTTATTATTTATACAGTTTTCTGCCTGCATGCCAGAAGAGGGCACCAGATCTCATTAACCATTATAGATGGTTATGAGCCACCATGTGGTTTCTGGGAATTGGACTCAGGACCTTTGGAAGAACAGTCAGTGCTCTTAACCTCTGAGCCATGTCTCCAGCAGCCCCCCCCCCCATGACTGAATTTACTGCAGTTGAATCACTGAGCATTTTGATATCTAAGGATTTTGGTAGCTACTGGAAAAGTTACTGGTGGTAATCGCATAACTCGAACTGTTCCTCTGGCAGCTCAGTTTGTTCAAGATTAAACTTTTCTTCTTGAAATGCCCCCCCCCCCACGCCTTGTAAGTCCTTCTGCTCCTCCCAGCTCCCCAGCTCCCTCAGAGGCTGTGGGAATCCAACTCAAAGTTTGAGGAGCAGGGCAGAACTGAGCTCTTTTTGTACTCCCTTTTCCAGCGGCGCTACTTGCTTCATAAGCATTTCCATTCCTACACAAAAACTCTCTAGTTGCACTGCCAACTCTACCATCCTTTCTAAAATGACAGAATTGACTTATCCATTTGATTTTCCTATTTTATCCTTTTTTTTTCTTCTCAAACCTCTGCATATCCACACACAACTTTTTCAATTATTCAACCATTTTCTCACCTTTCTTTAAAATGCCGGAAGATAATGAAGCCAAACCAGAAAATTTTCTCTGGGAGCAGAGCAGGAGAGAAACCATTGGTAGCAACTGCAATATCCTTTACCTCATATCCTGAAACAGTATATTCATTTCTCTGTACCCTGCTGTCTCCTCTACTGCATTAGCCATCATTCTAAACCCTACATATGGGTGCCACTTGTAGCACCATTTTTAAAACTATCTTATTCATGTTTCTTAGTGACTCTTTCTCCCTTCTCCACCCCGATTCCTTCCATCACCCCAATCCTGGATAGGAGAGAAAGAAGGTTAGTGGGGGAATGGGAGTAGTTTACATTAGCTACTTCCTATTGGTTAGGGTTGTCGGGTTCCTTGGGGCAAGTCCAATCCTCGTGTCATATCTCCAACTTCCTCTCATCCAATTCTATCAGCGGAAACCAGGAGCAGCAAGGAGAACCACTACCCACCTTCTTTCTTAGAGCCCTCTCAACACTCTCTGGGCTCTGGCCTTTATTTCCTCTCAGAGTCCTCAGATTTAAACTATCTGCAGCTGGCAAAGAGATGCACTCAGAGCACACACAAGTTCTCTGCTGTAGACCATCTGGATAAATCCCATATCCCACACCTAGGATGATTACATATCATAAACCAAAACATCCACTACTATCAACCATGTGATTTCATCTGCTTCCAATTATGCATAGATGATCACCCTGACTGAATCAATGTGTTTACTTCTTATCATACATCACCATCGAATAAAGCATGGTGATGAGTAGTGTTTGATAATTCTTAACCAAAGAAAAAAAAGGTACCAAGATTTGTACTTAAGATACCCAATAACCAACTGAAGTGAGAAAAGAAGATGTAAGGTTATTAAAAGGAAGGTATTCTTGCAGTATAATTGATTCTTTCAATGCTTCTGGATTAGTAGGATTAAAGCAGTCAATGTAAAGTGGCCATTGTGCTAAGAGCAGTCTACAGATTCAATACAATACCGATGAAAATTCCAACTCAAATCCATGAAAGAATAATACTCAACTTCATATGGAAAAGCAAAAAATCCAGGATAGCTAAAATAATTCTGTATAATAAAAGAACTTTTGGAGGTATCATCATCCCTGATTTCAAGCTCTAGTACAGAGCTTTCCAGCATCTAATGAGGTAATTACATTTTTTTTCCTTTCAGTTTGCTTATTATGTGGATCAGGTTGACATTTTCATATGTTGATCCATCCCTGCATCTCTGGGATAAAGCGTACTTGATCATGGTGGATGACTTTTTTTTTTTTTTATGTGTTCTTGGATTCAGTCTGCAAATATTCTATTGAGTATTATTGCATCAATATTCATAAAAGAAATTGGTCTGAAATTCTCTTTGTTGAGTCTTTGTGTGGTTTGGGTATTAGGGTGACTGTGGCCTCATAAAATGAATTTGGCAATGTTCCTTTTGTTTCTATTTTGTGAAAGAATTTGAGGAGTATTAGTACTGTTTTTGAAAGTCTGGTAAACTGTGCTATAACCATCTGATTCTGGGCTTTTTGTTTGGGAGATTTAATTACTATTTCTGTTTCCTTAGAAGTTATAGGTATATTTAAATTCTTTATTTGATCTTGATTTAACTTCAGTAAGTGGTATCAATCAAGAATATTGTCCATTTCTTTTGGATTTTCCAATTTTGTGGCAAACAGGTTATTGAAGTAATGATTTTTTGGATTTCCTCAGTGTTTATTGTTATGTTCCCTTCTTAATTTCTTATTTTGTTAATTTGGTTATTCATTCTGTGCTTTGATTTGGTTTCATGAGGGTTTGTCTGCTTGATTTTCTGAGAGAACCAACTCATTGTTTCATTGATTCTTTGTATTGTTCTCTTTGTTTCTATTTTATTGATTTCAGCACTGAGTTTGATTATTTTCTGCTGTCTACTCCTGTTGGGTATATTTACTTCTTTTTCTTCTAGAGCTTTTCAGGTGTGCTGTTAATTTGTTAGTATGAGATCTTTCTAATTGTTTTTTGACAAAGGCACTTAGTGTTACCAACTGTCCTCTCAGCATTGCTTTCATTATGTCCCCTGAGTGTGAGTATGTTGTTCATTCATTTTCATTACATTCGAGGAAGTCTTTAATTTCTTTATTTCTGCCTTGACCCAGTAGTCATTCACCAGAGAGCTGTTCATTTTCAATTAGTTTGTAGACTTTCTGTGGTCGTAAAATGCAGCTTTTGTCTGTGGTGGTTTAATAGGATACAGGGTTTTATATAAATTTTCTTGAGGCTTGTTTTGTGATCAAGTATGTGGTCAATATTGAAGAAAGTTTTGTTAGGTTATAAGAAGGTATATTCTTTTGTGTTTTGGTGAAGTATTAGGTCCATTTGAGTCATAATGTCTGTTAGCTCTGTTATTTCTCTGTTTAATCTGTGTGACCTGTCCATTGGTGAGTCTCCACTATTAACGTATTGAGTTTGATGTGAGATTTATGCTTTAGTAATGCTTGTGTTACAAATTTTGGTACCCTTGCATTTGGGCCATAGATGTTCAGAATTAAGACTTCATCTTGGTGAATTTTTTCTTTGATAAGTATAAAACGTCCTTCTGCCTCTCTTGATTAATTTTGGTTGGAAGTCTATTTTGTTAGATATTAAAATAGCTACACCAGCTTGCTTCTTGGGTCCATTTGCTTGGAAAGTCTATTTCTAATCCTGTGCTGTGAGGTAATGTCTATCTTTGATGTTGACGTGTGTTTTTTGTAAGCATTAGAATGATGGATCTTGTTCCCACATCCATTCTGTTAGCCTCTGTATATTTATTGTGGAATTGAGTACATGGATTTCTGACTTTATCTTTGTTGGATGGATGTTTTTTCCTATTGGTTTCTATTTCCTCTCTTGTCTTCTGGCCTGAATGACCTGTTGTTCTAGTGACTTGAGAGTCCTCAGGTCCAGTAGGGTGTCTCTGTTGGAGTTTTGGTGGCCTGTATGACCTCTGAGGTTTTGGGTGCTGGAGCTGCCTCTGGTGTTCTGTGCTTCTGAGTACTGCTGTGGCCTATGGTGTTGCAGGCATTAGTGTGGCCTCTGGTGGAGCAGGGGGCTTCTGGAGTTCTGGCTACAGGCATGGCCTCTGGGTTCTGAATACCAGTGTGAGCTCTGGTAGATAGAGAAGGGGAACTTGCTTCTGCTGTAGTTGTGTGCCTGATATGGAGACGAGGTGAGGACTTTCTGCTGGGGAAGGTTGGTGGGCTTTAAGCAGTGTTGGTAGGCTGTGGACGGAGTCTTACTTGGGATTTCAGGAACTGATGTAGCCTCCTGTGGAGCAGATGTTCTACTGGGGTCTCCTGTATGTTTTCTAATGAGAGAGAGCAACAACATTTGTAGATGTGGGTAGATAGGGAAGTGACGAGGATCTGGGAGGATTTGGAAGAGGTGAAACTATAATCAGATTATATTGTATGAAAAAATTTTAATTTCCATAAAGAAATAAGAAAAAGTTTGATGAAAATGAAGGAGGATCTATAAAAGCAAGTGTATATTCTCTAGGAAACCCCAATTAAAAGTATATTAGTTTCTCTCTAAGGAGCTAAGTTGTTAACATTTTATTTTTAGTGTCATAAATTTTGTATTTCAGTGTTTACTTATACAGTACTGTACACATGGGAAGTAATAACTAACAGTAACTGCAACGCACTGATTGATGACAAATCTAGTAAATTTTTAATGAGAACAGCTCCCTGAGTTTTATTGTTATGGATACATGTGGCTATGTAAATTTCACAGAATTATAAATTAGAAAGTTTCTCTAAAGATTATATACTCTGGCTCTCGTTTCCTCAGCTTCTTACCCAGAGACTGTGGAATATGTGTTGTCACTTTCTCTCCGCTTGGACTATTAACTTGAATAAGGACTGTGATTAATTAAATCAAGTTTGCATTTTCCCCACAGGCTACCATTTTACTTTGTCCATAGAGGACTTCAACTTCTCTACAACTGAGTCGGTGAGTTTTTGGCTGACCATCCCTAACAGAAAAAACCTGTATTAGTAAAAAAAAAAAAAAAAAAAAAAAAAAAAAGGAACAAAAGCTGAGCTGTGGTTTTGCATGCTTTTAAGCCTATCACTGGGGAGGCTGAGGCAAGTAGATCTCTGAGTTACATGCCTGCCTGGATTCCAGGATAGCCAGTTACACAGAGAAACCCTGTCTTGAAAACAACAACAAAAGAAAACAAAGAATGGGACAGAAATATACAGGGAGAACAAGCAAATACCACATATCTTTAAAGAAATTCACAATTTCACAATAATATGGGTATAGAGATGCTAGATTCATAAATTCTGAGGTTCCAAATTCCGGAAGTCAGGCGTGCACAGCCAGCACACTTCCCCCGGAGCCTTCTCAGCAGCTCAGCTCTTGTTATCTCTACTCCTCCCCATATTCTATAGAACAATATGACTAAGAACTTCTTCCAAAGCCTGTGGGGTTACGTATGATCCAACACTACTTTACCTTCCCACTCTATATCCTTAGCAACCACTAAATCACATTGAGGTTAACATTTGTAAGGTGTGAGATGTAGCTAAGTAGGTAGAGGCCTTCTCTACTCTATGTGAGTGCCTGGGTTTGATCTCTAGAAACCTGTATGCCTCACATGGTCGTTCGTGTCTCTAGTCTCAGCACCTCAAAGAATGAGACAAAAGGATCAATACTTCAGTGTCATCGAGTGCTTAATGAAGAGACTGGGGGGGGGTAGCATGGGCCAAAGAAGTAATGTTTTTATGTTTGTGTTTTTTGCTTTCATATTTGAAGAACATTCAGTAGTTTTCTTTGTTGTACTTACTTTATTTAACATGAGTTTCCCATTTCTATTTTTGTATAAAATGTACAGACATTCTACCTTCTTGGTAAACTTATATCTAAGTACTTTACTTATTGTAGCTACTATAATTTTACTTCTTCAATTAGGATGCCCTTTTAATAGTGTTTTTATTATTTATATATTATGATTTTGTTCAGTAGAATATTCTCTCTATTTTTGTTAGGTCCACTGTTTTAAAGTATTCTTTCAGCCCAGATTTTCTTTACTAATTCTCTGTTTGGATGATCTGTCCATCATTAGAAATTGGGCATCAAAGTAATGGGCTGTCATTGTATTATAATATCTCTGCCTTCAGGCCATATTATTTTATGTATTTATGGATTTTATGTATTTATTCTCTTGTTGGCTATATGTACATATAGCTACATAGAGATATGTATGCCTACAGATAATACCTTTGATGACTTGACCACTTCATCATTATATTATGTTCTTTGTTCTACTTTATTTTAAAACTTAAACTATATGTTTTCTTCTATAACTGCAGCTATTCCTGTTGTGCTGGTTTTCATTTGTATAAAATATTTTTCATACTTTCGCTTTCTATGTGTATGATGAAAAATGGACTAAGTTCCTATGGCAAGAATGTAGATAAATCCTGTTTTCTCATCTCACACTCTCGGTGTTTTTATTGGACAACTCGCATTGATGCACAGGCAGTATTTATAACTGCCATTTTATTCTTTGTTTTCTGATTATTTCCAAGGTACTTTCTTTCTTTCTCCCTCTCTTGCTATCTCCCTTTGTTGCTCCATGGCTTTCTATACAGGAAAGTTTTGAATAATTTTTATTTGTGCTTTGTGCATCTGCTGTAGAGTTTTGATTTGTGGTTATGTGCTCTACTGTTATTTTCTGAAATTGCAGAACACTGATGCATTTTAAAATAAATTACATTCTAAAATGAGGACAAAGGTGTAAATGGATTCTAAAATGAGGATGAAGATGCAAATGAGGCCTTCATTTGATAATAAGAGGAAAAATCCATGACAATTGTTGGTACTAAGAAATATAAGCTACAGTTATAGAAGTAAAGCCAGTCTCACCAGGACCATGAGGGTTAGTAACTCCGGTCTCATAGCTCAAGATGGATGCTATCTGGGAATTTGTGCTGCTCTGTTTCACAAGCACACAAGTGAGCACTTTTAAGTCATCAATGTCAGAGCATAGGGTTCAGCCCTGCTGAGCATCAGCCTGAGCTAGGATGATGAATTAGCATAGTCTTTGGCTATAGGGACTGTATCCTATGCCGTCTCATTTGTCTATCTCATGAAGCCCACTTGGCCTCTGGTGCTTCTCAGAAGTACTTCAGTTTTACAGCTAACATATAAAAATTTTAATGCCACATTCAGTGGGCAGTTGTAAGAACGCTCCTTGCTGTATATATCAATTTTTACCCATCATCAAAACTTGACAGGTAGGTTTGTGATGAATACTTTCAAGGATGGAGGATGCTATCTTTCACTTGGAAAAGTCATCATTGAAACAAATGATATTTCAAATAAAAACAAGAGATTTAACTATTTACATAGGCAGTGCCAAGATATCCTGACTGGCTTATTAATGAATAAATTATGCCTATTCTTGATTTTCTGTAGTCTATCTCATTTTTTTTTAGAAATTTTGCTTTGTCTCAGTAATAATAGTGGTAGTAATGATGAAAGTTAAATTAAATATGTACTGTACAAAAAGACTGCTTAGTGTTTTATTGGTCATTTTATTTGATAAGAATATATTGTTTTATTTGCATCTTTAATTTGTTGAGTTTATAATATAATTACATCATCCCCTTTTTCTTTTCTTCTTCTAAAGTCTCCTTGTTTTCTAAAGTAAATGGTATTATTATTTATATGTTAGAAGTCTGGCATTCTTTTTTTTTCCATAAGAAAAGAAAACACCACAAAGTGTTCAGATAAAACAACACTTATGTAACAACTCACCATTCTGTTAACCAGAAGCCCAAGCTTTGTTCTCTGGATCCCCCAGTGCTGAAATCAAGGTGTTGGCAAAGCTGCACTCTCATGTACCTCAGTCTCCAGCACACTCAGTCATGTTAGCAGGGTCTAATTGCTTGAGTTCCATTGCTAGTTTTCATCGTGAGATCACCCTAAGCTCCTAGAAACTGTCCAAGCTCTCTTTCTATGTCTGAAGAAGACAATGCCCCCTCCTCAAGTCTCCAACTTCTTTTATTCTTATTGTTAGATCCAAATTCATTTGGTTGGATCACATTGTCTAATTTTAAGGACAGCTATGTCATGTTCCCAGTCAACACACAGAGAATTATACAAGGGGTACTTAGTCTGTTGAGGGTGATCTTAAACCTTGTCCTCTACTCCCTGACAGCACAGACTGCCACATCAGGATCTGAAGAGAAAGTAAGCCACTGGGCCTCTCTTGAGGCTCGGAAACCTCCAAGCATACCCCTGCACACTTCCTCCAACAAGTCCACAGCTATGTCAACAAGGCTGTGAGTGTCCTAGTCCTTTCAAATAATGTCACTCCCTATGAGCCTATGTGTGCTGTTTTCATTTAAAGCAGCACAAGGCTCTCTCCCTACACACATGGCACCATGCCATTTGGCTAAGCTGGCTGCTAACTGACCCCCCAGCAATCCCCCTGCCTATGCCTCTCCACAGGTGATAAGCAAGCCACCATGTACAGCTTTTTCAGGAGTTACTAGCAACCCACACCTAGATCCTTATGCCTGTACAGCAAGCGTGCTCCCAACTAAGCCTTTGCTTCAGCTCACTTCACATTTAACATTTTAGTATCATGATGCTCGTGTTTAGCTTGAAATGCACTAAGAAGCAAGTTTAATTTTAATACTGACTGACTCTAAATGTAAAAATGAGAGTATTGGCATAAGAAACTGGTACTGGTGATTAATAAATCTGAATAAAAATGCATGCAGTTAATAGAGTCACTATCCCACAGCAAGAAGATATCCATAATGGAGCAGTTCGAAGTGGTTATTAAAAGCAAACAAGCAAACAGATTCAAAACTCAGACATAGTATGTTTATATAACCAGAAAACTGAATTGAAAAAAAAAACACTGTTACATAACAAAATATAGCAACTGTGGAATGCATTTCTATTCTCATGAAGAAAAAAGAATGGACTGTAAGTTGAAAGCACTGGGCAGGAATCATGTGGTTTAGACTTGGTCATAGTACATAATACAAAATAAATAGGAATGAATGATGGGAAGAGATGGACAGGTTCAAATGCACTTTTACTCCAAGAAAATTCTTAGAGGTGGTTCTGAGAGAGAGTAGGAGGAATGTAACATGAGGAGACATCCTAGGTGTGCTGCTACCAGACTATCAAATGTTAGGTAGCAGCCTCTATGCATCCCAGTCCTGGGTCACACCTGCCTGAAAGAACTTTAGGAACACTGAAACCACTAGACTGCCTATCCTATTGTGAAATACTCCTATAGTTAGACACTTAATTTAGATACATATTTTCCAGAAAATTATTGCTAGTGCTAGCTAAAGGAATGAACCAACCAAACCTGCAAATCAGCCCATGAGCCTGTATGGAAGTTAGTTTTCAAACATTTTTACAGAGCACTAACCAAACTACAAATTATCCTATCCTACTTTGTTTTTAACTATAGCTGTTATATCATGTAGCATTAATTATTACTAGCACAGGGTCATCATGACATATTTATCACAAATCTTTTTAAAATTTTAATTTATAGTTCCTGCCTATGTGCCCTTGAACAGTGGGTGAAATTATTGGATCACCCATTTTCAGCTCAATATCTGTTCACAAGAATAGCATGTGTGTTACAGGTTGTCATGGACAGTAGAGAAAATGTCTTACAAGTATGCCCAGATCTCAGCAATTGATAACTGCTAATAATATCCTCAGTATAAAGACAACACACAAACCAGGCCCAATACATAAATCTAAAAAGTCTGTGATAGTTCACGTTACCTACAAGTCAGCTTCAGAAAAGCTGAACTAACTTTCACTACTCAGAGATAAAAGCTTCTCTGTTTACATTTCTAAGAAAGTGAAGTCAGCTTACATATCACCCATGCATGTGGGTAATGAAAATACAGTATATACAAAATGGAGTTTTATTAAGCCATAAAAGACAGCAGAGTCATGGCATTTGCTGGAAAACAAATGAAACCAGAGATCATTATGTTAGGTGAAGAGGCAATGTGCATGAAAATAAGATGATGGTAAGCCAGCCCCAATTAAATATTTTTCTTTATAACAGAGTTGCTGTGGTCATGGCAGCTCTTCACAGCAGTAAACGGTGACTACAGCAGACATGAAAACAGAAAGGGAACTTGTTGGGAAATGGAAGAAGATCAGGAGTAAGGGAGAGAAGGTGATGAGGATGAGGATGATCAAAACACAATATATAATATACAAGATAAAAAATTAATAATAATAATAAAACCCATTATTATATATAACTACTGTACTGTAATAAAAATATTAAATAAAAACTAAAGTTAAAAAAATTATGGGCAGAGGCAGGCAGATCTCTGTGAGATTGAGGCCATCATGGTCTACAAAGATTGTCCAGGACAGCCAAGGCTACACAGAGAAACCCTGTCTTGAAAAAACTTATGACAGTTCACTAAAGCCTGCAAGGCAGCTGCTATGCCATACTTTTCTTTCCTGCGTTCCATTTAGACTATGTTAGGCTGTGAGTAGATCAGGTTTTCTCTCCTGTAAAAGAAAAGGAGAAAACAAGTTTACATGCTGTTTTCTTTCTGAGCTTTTAATATTACAAGGATGTGCCTCATGAGGAGGAGATGCAGCGAAGTCCAGAGACATAATTTAGAATTTCAGTCACCTATGAGGAAATTTTGGAGGTTTTTCAGATAAAGTTTTTCAAATCAAAAACTTTTTAAAATTTTATTCATCTAAAAGTGCCAATATTTTTGATCCTTCATGAGTCACAAGATTGAATTCTCTACTGAGAAGACACCTAACACATTGTCTTTAAGGGAATAAAAGCAAACAAATCCATTATTGATTCATTCCAAGTGGTGGTAGTTCACATTTAAAAATCATTGTGTGTGTAGCTGGCGTGCCTCTTTATCTGTGTACACTTTTGGAGGCAATACATGACCAGGCAGACATGGTCAGCTGAGTCAGCTGCATCTATTTACAGGAGGGAGGAAGCACCTCCTAGAAGAATAGTGAGGGACTACTTGGCCCCATTACTCCAGTGGAATACTAAGTAAGCTGGTAATTTTGAGTGTAGCATAGTTACATTCTCAACTTTCTTTCAATTTTCTAGCATTTCAGTAGATTTAAGAAATGGAAAATTTGACATATAATCTTGGTTAAGAGATACTCAGCTGATAAAAGATGGGCATCTGCAGGATGTTTTCATATTGACAATATATATTGTCCATATGAAACAGATTCACCCTCAACCATTATAAGCGGCCACTCTCTGATCTATTGAAGAGACATTATCTCTGCTTTTACTCTCTCTCTCTCTCTCTCTCTCTCTCACACACACACACACATACATTCTACCTTCCTATGCCCAAGATACCCAAATACCCAATTTATTTTTAATCTTTAGGTTATTCAGATATTAAAACACAGGACTTTCACAGTAATGAATTTTGGTGCCAGAGTTGTAAACCATCGTAAAATAATCTGTAGCAGCTGCTCAGATTAAGGAGTTAGTGCCAAATATAAATTAATTCACCAGTTCCAATGCTGATAAATTTTGCTTCACAGGGGGGAAAGATCAGTTGAATTAAAGAGGCAAGTGGTAGGAATTGTGACTTCTTTGGAGGCGTGTGCATTATCAGCCAAGATTCTTAAAAACTTTAGAATGTGATAATAAAGAGACTGCTGACAACCACGTAGCCATTTGGGCCTGCGTGCCTACTTCTCAGCAAACCTGTCAAGAAAAGTGTAAGCTAAAAAACCCCAATCTCATCACATTTTACACTGTTAAGGGTCAATTTGGTTAAAGCTTTTAAAGATCTGTAAAGATGCTAAAGGCTAAATCCTTTTCTTTGACATCTGTAGCATTTTGGATGATCTTTAATTTTCTAAGTAAGGAAGGAACACAACATGATTTCTAAAAGATGATGAGAAACAAAGAACAAAATAGAAGTTAGTTGCAGAAACAGTTTTTGTAATGTTTATCAGAAGGGTCTACAATTGGCAACAGTGTATAAAGGACGTCTTACCACAGCAGCCGATGTAACTTCCCTTAGCTTTTTGGAGGTAGACAATGTGGACATGCTCATGACTCACAGTAGCAATTGCTATTTTTATGCTGCACCTTGGTTTTCCCTCTTTATCTGTTCCTACTGTTCAGTTTCCTACAAAGATCAAAGAGAGCAAAAAGCATGTCATTTAATATTAAACACTCTTTACACTAAAAATATTTGTGGTTCTCTTTTTGCTAAATAATTATCTTCCTTTGTGCTAGATAACTGATAATGGAGAGGATGATTGTTAATATGACCACTTTAGGGCTCTAATAACTGGCAAAATCTAAACTATGTGTCTCTTTTGTCCTCTTCCTGGAAAAGCACACTTTACACAACTTAAATGCATCCTTGACTGCCATTGAAAGTGATGTATTAAATCTTTTGATATTTTTGGCATTATGCCACAAAAGCTTTTAAAAGGGCATTTTAGGGGGGGAAAGGTGTTCTGGCCATCACAACCCACTGTTATAATCAAATTATTGTCTCAATGCTATGGTTTACTTTTCCTATGGTCTGTCCAAGACCTCTAGTCAAAAACAGTTTGATTCTTTCACTAATTTATCAAACCCAGGGAAGAACAATGTCAGCAACAAGTGCTCTTCTCTCTGGCATTTACTCTTTGGAATCAAAAAGCAGCAGCAACTGGTTCTGACAGATACAAGCATGGAGTGCCATATTTTCTTGGCAATTTGAAATTTCTCTATTGAGAATTCTCTATTTATATCTCTGCCCTGGTTTTTAGGATTATTTGGGTTTTCATATCTACTTTCTTGAGTTCTTTATATATTTTGTATATTAGTCCTCTCTCAGATTTGTAGTTGGTAAACCTTTTCCCATTGTGTAAGCTGTCACTTTGTCTGATTGATGGTATCCTTTGCCTTACAGAAGATGTTCAGTTTCCTGAGGTCCCATTTATTAACTGTTATCTGCACTATTGGTGTTCTGTTTAGGAGACTATCTCCTGTGCCAATGAATGTTTTATGGATGCAGTGAAAGGATGGATCCTGTTTTTGTGACCATTCTGTTAGTCTGTCTCTTTTTATCATTTTTAACATAATCTTTTTATTGATTATTTGGGAATTTCACATAATGCATCCCAAATACCCTTACTTTGAGTCCTCTCAAGTCTGCCTTCTACCCTTGTGTCCTTCCCTGCTCCCCCAAGAGATTTTTAAAAAGTCCGATTTGTGCTGTCTATATAGTCTCTGGAGCACAGTCAAAGTCCTGGTGGCCAGCCCCTTAAAGAGAAACTAGTTCTTCCCTGCCACCACCTCTTCCCGTGACCCTCTATTGTGGAGAGCTGCATGTCAGCCTCCTTATCACAATTCTTTAAGAGTCCTTTTTATGCCTTCCTGTTTATGTCTACGTTCTTCTTCTTTTTCTTTTTTTCAGGGGGGGAGTTGGCACAGGAGCCTTCTATGTCTCTCTTTGTCAACTGTGCATTTGCAGTCATTGATACCACTATAAAAGACACTTCCATTTCCTTTACAGTCAGCAGCAGCATCGACCGTGAACATCTACATGGTATCTGGCAATAGCATGGACCACCAACATCCACCAGGCCTCTGGTGTCAGTTCATGCCACAGACCTCAGCATGGTCTCTGGGGGCAGTATGGTCCATAGACACCAGCACAGTCCTTGGTGACATCCTGTCCCACGGACATCAGCGTGACTCCAGGCTGCAGAGAAGCACAGACCACAGAGATCAACATGACCTTAGGTGGTAACCAGGCTATTCACAACATGATCTTCAGCAGTCGCACAGTCCATGGGCATCTACATGTGTGGCATACAATGCAATAGGACCATGGACTCGGACATGGTCCCTGGTGGTGTCATAGTCCATGGATATCAACATGCCTCTGGTGGCAGCTCAGTCCTCAGACACTGATATGGTTCAACCTCTATCCACAGCATAACTCCTGTTCAGTTCCTCAAACTTCCCCAGCCCTCCATTGAAAATTTGTGACATTAAAAACTGCACTGTATCATTCAGTATGTTTTTTGCTCACACAGCTTTACCTGCAAATATTTATTGAAACAAATTATTGTTCTGGCTCAATGCCTCTGGTCTCTGTAGCTCCACACAGTGGACCATCGCTGAGTCTTCCCTGATCACAGACATGCTTCAGGTTTTCATATTCAGTGGTGCACTGGATCTGGTTTTGCTGCACCAGCTCCTCCTCCCAGGCAGGAGCTCATAGAGAGTGCAAGTGTTGGACTTGAGCCACTAGATCTGGGCATGGTTGGCAGCCAAGTTGTTCCGGCAAGCTCCTGCCAGTCTGTGTCTTTTCATTTGGGGAAACTGAGACTATTGATGTTTAGAACTATCGATGAACAGTGTTTGTTGATTCCTGTTATGTTGTTGATGGTGGTGGTGGTGTTAGTGTTGGTGTGCATTTTCCCTGTTTTGATTTTCTGTTCAAGGCTTATTTATCCTGTGTGCTTTCTGGATGGTATTAACCTTTTCACATTGGAATTGCCCTTCTGTGGGGCTGGATTTGTAGATAAGTATTGTTTAAATTTCGTGTTCTCATGGAATATCTTTATTTTCTCCATGTATGTTGATTGAAAGTTTGGCTGAGTGTAATGGTATGACATGCAGAACCAGATGATCTGAGGGAAAACATGTCTGAGACTTGATGTTATGCGCTATATCTGTGAAGAGTAATAGTTCATGGGTGAGTTACAAAGGTCCTTACATGTAAAAAATGATGTTTTAAATGGTCTATGCAAGTCTTTGTCTTTATAATAATAGTGGCTCTGAATTTCACTCAAGTATTTATATTGAAGTTGTTATAACCTTTCTAGAAGTTTCTTGAAATTTCTAGACATTTCTCTCTCTTTTTTGT
The DNA here is from genome assembly GCF_030254825.1 of Meriones unguiculatus. NCBI lineage: Eukaryota > Metazoa > Chordata > Mammalia > Rodentia > Muridae > Meriones > Meriones unguiculatus. The sequence continues at coordinate 179,954,253 of NC_083350.1, read as the reverse complement.
CTTCTTTTTTATAATTTTTATTTTTTATATTAATTACAGTTTATTCACTTTGCATCCCAGCTGTATCCCCCTCCCTCATTACCTCCCAATCCCACCTTCCCTCATCTCCTCTCTGCCCCTCTCTAGGGCCACTGATAGAAGAGGACGTCCTCCCCTTCCATCTGACCCTAGTTTATCAGGTCTCATCAGAACTGGCTGCAATGTTCTCCTCTGTGGCCTAGCAAGGCTGCTCCTTCCTGGGGGGGGTGTCAAAGAGCTAGCCACTGAGTTCATGTCAGAGACAGTCCCTGTTCCCCTTTCTAGGGTACCCACTTGAATCCTAAGCTTCCATGGGCTACGTCTGAGCAGAGGTTCTAGGTTATATCTATGATTGGTCTTTGGTTGGAGAATCAGTCTCAGAAAAGACCCCTGTGCCCAGATATATTTGGTCCTTGTGGAGCTCCTGTCCTCTCCAGGTCTTACTAACTCCCCCTTCTTTCATATGATTCCCTGCACTCTGCCCAAGGTTTGGCTATGAGTATCAGCATCTGCTTTGATACACTGTCTAGAGATTTCTTAAGTTGCTTTTTTCGGTTCTCCAAAGACACTTATTTTAACATTAGTTTGAACATTTTCCAGGGCCCCTGCCTTTTCTCAAGCCCCAAGATCTTCATAAGGATCTCATCCTCAATCTAATTCTATCTCATCTATGATTTTATTATCACCTGGAAGTCTCATTTCTTAATACTATCGCATTAGAATAAAGTTTCCACACGTGATGTTTAAGCAACATTAAGACCTCAGCCTGTTCTATTAGTGAGAGCTAACTAATTTTTCCACTCTTCTTGGATACATAATTTTAAAAATGATATCATTAAATTTTATGTCCCTGAGCTTAGGACTATATCTTGTACTACTTCTAAATTGATGCTGGTATCTGATCAGCATAAGAAAGGGGAAAAAATCACATAAAAGGCCTACTGGAATCTTTTAGTAATTTTACATCACCACAGCATAGAGTAGTAATTTGTTTAACTAGTCTGATTCTCTCACTCCATGTGTATAGTATGTACATATTTGAATTACCCACAGATCAAGTCTCTCCTTTTGTTCTCGCAAAAATTAATTTTCAGAAAGTTAGTGGTGAGAAATCCATGGAAGGCATTTAAACCTAACCTTCTTATTCTTTGCACGAGCAAATTGAAACCAGAGGTAAAGTATGGGTATCACAGCTAGTTCAGATGACACTGAGCAAAAAAGCCTATTCTAATGTCTTTGCTTTCATATCAATGGATTTCATTGTCTAGGCCTCTCCTATATGAGAACCACCTGAATTGCCTAGCAAACTAGTAAAAATAATATTACCTGAACTTTAGACCAGTTAAGTCAGACCATCTTGAGGGCTGGTGTTCAGGTTGTGTTAGGTTTTTGTTTTTGGTTTTTGTTATTTTTTTTTTGTCCTGATGATTCTGTCCAAAATCAGGATGAAGTATGGTGTTTTATTGCAAATGACAATATTTACAAATATTATCTGAATTTAAAGGCTGTCTCTCATGATTTCTTTTGCGTCTGTTTTTCACCATAGATACACAAACATTCGTTGATTTTAAAGTAAGGAAGACAAAAAATAAAAATGTCATTATCTAGTTTGATATTGGCTCTTTAAGCAGAAGTACATGAATATCCATTGATTTTTAAACTAAGGAAAATATAAATAAAACTAAAAAAGTCATTGTCCAACCTTTATATTCAAAATTACTTTTAAAAGTACATAGCAAAAATGATTTGAAAAGCTAAGCTTTCAATGAAATGAGGTACTTGACAGTTTTTTTCTGAATTAGATCTTTAAAGTGTTAAAATTCAGAAAGATTGACTCAGACATGAAAGATAAGTGAATCACAGAAGATGAACAATAAAGGGTATGTTAGAAGAGTCAGAGAAATGAAATAAAAACAGTAGGAAATGGTAACCACTTTTTTTTTTTTTTTTGCATAGGGCTTGAAAAAAGTAGAAGCTAACAAAAGGTACATATTTTGTTGTGTATTAGTCAAGATTCTCCAGAAAATAAGAACCAAAATGACAGAAAAGGGGATGGAGGAATTGAGAGGAGAGGGAAGAAGAGAGGGAAACAAGAGGGAGGACAGGAGAGGAAAGGAGAGCCTCAATGAAGAGAAAAATATGCAGAGCAATTCCAGATAGAAGGCTGTCTGTGGGCAAAATTCCTTCACAAGTGGTCATATCAGAGAGCCAATCTTTTGTTTGTTTGTTTTTGTTTTACATTTATTTATTCACTGTACATCCCATTGTTAGCCCCCTCCATCCTCTTCTCCCAGTCTCACCTTCTCTCACCCCTCTACCGTATTACTTAGAAAAGGGAATACCCCCCTACCCATCTACCTCATCTCTTCAATTTGCATGAGGACCGAGTTGGTCCTCTTCCCCTGTGGCCTGGTAAGATAGTCCTGTCCGGGGGGGAGTGATTACAAGGAAGACAATGAAGTCTATGTCAGAGACAAACCCTGCTCCCATTACTAGGCTACCCACATTAAGCCTGAGCTGCCTAGGGGCTACTTATATGTAGAGAACCGAGGGCCAGTCCAGGCACGGCCCTTGGTTGGTGCTTCAGACTCCACAGGCCCCTCTGGATCCTGTTTAGTTGGCTCTGTTGGTCTTCTTATGGAGCTCTTGTCACCTCTAGGTCTTTTTTTCCTTCCCCCCACTTTTCCATTAGACTCCCTGTGCTTCGCCCAATGCTTGGCTGTAAGTCTCAGCATTCATTTTGAACCATTGCTGGGTGGATCCTCTCAAGGGCCAACTCTGATAGGTTCTTGTCTGCAAACATAGCGGAGTATCGTTAACAGTGTTAAGAGTGGGCTCTCTTCTGTGGGGTGGGTCTTGGTTTGGGCCAGGCATTGTTCGGATATTCCCTCAATATCTGCTCTATCTGTTCTATCTTTGTCCCTGCAGGTCTTTTAGGCAGAGTAAGTTTTGGATTAGTTTTCCTGGGTGGGTTGGTATTCTCCCTCTACTAGAAGTCTTATCTAGTTAAAGGGTGTCCTCTTCAGTTTCCATAGCCTCTCCTACTAAGAGTCACCACCATATCCTCCCAAAAGCCTACCCTGTTTTAGGTCTCCAGTGTGCCATAAAGATGTTCCCACCCACAGTTTCTCTTTTCTTTGCAGGCCTTTTGTCCTCCCACCCCTGCTCTGCCCAGGTCTGATTACCTTTATTCCTCTCTGTACTCCCTCTCCTACCTTGTTCTCTCTCTCCAACCACTACCTCTCTCTATTCTATTTCACCTTCTGAGTAAGATTTAAACATCCTACCTTGGGTCCTCCTTGTTACTTATGTTCTTGGAGTCTATGCATTGTAGTATGTTTGTCCTGTAGTAAGCTAACATCTGCTTATGAGTGAGTACATAACATGTGTGTCTTTCTTGGTCTGTGTTACCTCACTTAGGATGTTCTTTTCTAGTTCCATCCATTTGTCTGAAACTTTCATGATTTCCTTGTTTTTAATGGCTGAGTAGTATTCCATTGTGTAAATGTACCACGGTTTCTTTATCCATTCTTCAGTGGAGAGACATGTAGGTTGTTTCCAGATTCTAGCTATTACAAATAAAGCTATCAGAGAGCCAATCTTATTCTCTTCAAATCTTCACTTACTGAGTAAGGCTTACTGTTTTATAAAGGATTATTTGAATCAACATCTACCCATTTAAATGTTAATCTCATTCAAAAATATTTCAAAGAAACAGCTAGAACATGACTGTCTCAGCCAAGATAAAATGTAAAATTAGTCATTACACCAAGTCAGTTGTGCTTATATTAAATTTACTTTCTCCTTTCCACTCTGATTTTGGGAAAATCTCCGTCTAGTTGCATCTAAGAGCCAGAATGTAAAAGGAGTCCCTGGAGACAACTTTGGAGACAAGGACAGTATGGAAGCCTTCACACCCCAAGCATCATTTAGTTCTAGAACTTATTTTTCAGAAGACTAGAAAAGAAGTTACACATATGACAGTCACAGATCTAGAAAGGATTACATAGTCCTCTCTATTTTAGGACTATATAATTGGTGCTAAACCAATGTTAGTTATACTCAAAGCATTTCAGAGAAGCTGACTCACCTGTGGGGACTTGCTACCACATCTAGATGGGATTGAACTTCACAGCTCTTAGTATGAGCAAGTTTACATGCCCTTTTTTGGGTGAATGGCAGATCTGGAGAGAATTACAAAGGGGACCATCAGAGATAGAAATGTCCAGACGCACTCTTGAAAACTGGGAGTACCTTAACAGTGAGGAACACTGGAATTCATTCCCTCATCACGAATGTGTTTTCTTTCACAATAAAGATATTTTTTATGTTGATCCATGTCAGAGACAAACCCTGTTCCCATTACTAGGCTACCCACATTAAGCCTGAGCTGCCTAGGGGCTACTTATATGTAGAGAACCTTTTAATTTGTTAAAAGAAAAAGGTGTAATGATTTTTTCTCATGTGTTTTGAAAGTGAAGAACATATATCTAGTCATTGAATAGGTGCATGCTTGTGAAAATAGGAAATAAACATTTAAAATATTTTTTCATTAAATTAAATTTCACTTCTAAAAGGCGGTGGCATGATGTGCCTTATGTACATATACGTTCATGTAAAGTCATGTCAAAGTCACCTTAGATCTTTTTACTTAGCAGTTCATTGTTTTGCCATTTTTTAGGAGGAGTAGAATATAGTTCCTCTGAATGAAACATACTGACATAGCTATTTGCTTGAATTTAATAGCTCCATGTGAGAATAAACATAAACTCATGTGTTCCTTATATTCCTTACATTAGACTTATACTTAATCAAGCAACAAGAGTCTCCAAGGTTATTAGCCTTTTGAATTATATACTATCTAAATGATTCTTAATATCAATAGGGAGTATCTTTTACCTAAATATGAACAGCAGGCTAGACTGCTAAATGCTTGATACCTATAGGACTTACTTAAGGTGTTGCTTTAGTATGTATAGTAGAGCTTCAGTTAGGAAAACTATTAATGCTTAATATGTGTCTATAGGCAAATTGTGCTTTGTATGAAGGCACAAATCCTACTGAGATTGGGTAATATCAGCATGATATTAAAATAACATTCAACCAGAGTACTAAAGACTATTAAAATATGTTTCTAGGAAAATACTTTCTCAATGCTCTGAATAGAGATAAATCGTGATAATAATAACCAGCTACACAAATACATTTTATTACAAATTGGGCCCCTGTCCCCAAAAGCCATGAAAAAATGTAGTAAATTGTGCTGAGATTTAATAGAACTCAATCCAATAAAAAATATGTAAGTTTCTGTCATAGTACTAAGGCCATATCTGATATTTAGAAACTACTTCTTCTTTTGCTAGGTAGCTCTGGTGCATGCCTTTAATCACAGTACTTGGGAGGTAGAGACAGAAGGATCTCTTTGAGTTTGAGACCAGCCTGGTCTACAGAATAAGTTCTAGGACAGGCATGACTACAGAGAGAAACCTCCTTTCAAAAACCACCACCAGTAGCAACAACAACAACAACAAAATCCAAACAAAATAAAACAAAACACTCCCCTCACAAAAAAAAGAAAAGAAAAGAAAATGAAACTACTTCTTCTTTCAAACAAAAGGTATACTTTCTAAGCTCAGGAAAGTATACGTGTGGTTTTTCACCCACACACCTGTTCCCAGAAATAATCATCCTGAGGCTTAAATATATTTACAAAAGCCTAGGACAATATAGCTAGGCATGTTTCCTGACTTGCCCCTATAATATCCCATTTATTCTATTCTGTGTTCTGCCACATGGCTGGTCACCTCTGCTCAGGTTTCATGCATCTGTCCTCCTTAGTGGCCCAGGGCAAAATCCTATGCAATTCACTCTCTGGCTGCATTCAGTCTCTCTACCAGAACTCCTCCCTTCTATTTCCTGCCTCAGCTATAGACCAACCAGCTGTTTATTCACAAAAATGAAGAATTCATGCACTACACAAGAGATTATACCTACAGAGAAAAACACGTAAAAGAAAAGAAGCAAGGTTCTTGGGAGATCTGCTGTTCTTCAGCATCAGTTTGCAGCCAGATGTCAGCTGCTTTGGTTAGATGTGCAAAAATTTACCTAATTACACATGTATTGCTAATTTGAAAAGTCCCTGTGTCTTTCTTAACATAGTCTGACTAAGGGCAATGCTAATAGCTAAGAGTCAGGGCTCTGTACATTCTAGAAGAAGCAAGGAAAGCCGTGTTAGTAGACCTAACTGAAAGGCCTTTATTGGTGGTGACTTCTGGTGAAATAAATGCCTATTCTAGAGAAAGCAGGTGGATTTGGTGACAAGTAATACAATCAACCCCGCGACATCAAACCTTCCAGCAGGAATCAATAAAGTACATGGGTGTTGTGATTTTCAAAGACAAGTTTGCCAGGGACGTTGCTGCTGCTCTCATACTTTTCTGTATTGTTTATGTTAGATTTCTCACCTCCAGTGGCTGAGGCGAACAAGTGCAACAAAAATAAAGCCAATAACACAGAAATGATTCTTTATTTGTGCAGTGTGGGAAACTGAATCTAGAGCATCATGCTAGGTTATATTCCTGTCCTTGAGATGGTTTGTCTGGGAAATACTCTCCTACCATGATTTTCAGGCAGAGTAAATATGCATGTTACAAATTGCAGATGTGTATTATATGAATATATACTTGGGTAGTCACATGTTACCTTTGTTTTTACATTTTTATCACCAACAGTAACTGCTTTCTTTCTCTGAAAAGTATGTCATGATAAAACACATAATTTTGGAAAAAAAGTATGTTCTGGAGGTGAACAATCTTCTGGTAACTTCAAGATCCCATCCAGAATCTTTAAGTTTGGCAAAGAGAAGAACACTCTAAAACAGAACAAAACAAAAATTAAGTAAGTGTATTGAACAAAGCATTTTATGTCATTTACCTTTTACTGAATAAATGTATTCAGGTTATTCACCTAATAAAGGTGAGTGGCTGACATTTTACTCTGCTTTCCTTATCTTTAAAGAGAGGTTAAAACAAGCCATTGTTCCTGTGCCTTGGTAATGACCAGGGCATAGTCTCCCTCTCTCAGATCTAATAGATCTTTCAGCAGATGTAAATATTGATCAGAGAGGTGAGACAGCATACAGTCTGTTTTTATCAGGAAACTCCATTCCAGTTTCCATAAAGTCCTCTAAGGAAAAAAAGTTCAGTGAGTGGATTCAGCAAACATACCTTAAGGGAAAGAATGAATCTATGAAGGTAAATGTGCCTTAATGTTGAGTGAGGGGTTTGGGGAAGGTAGAGTTATTCAGAGAGAGTTGAGAGGTATAAAAGTAAGATGAGAAATATATTCTTTAAGATATTTTGTCTTGACAGAAAATGCTTCTGGGAGTAATATTTCAAATTTAGGAAGTCAATTCCAAGGTCAGAAGAGATCCCTCTGATCAGCAGAGTAAAACAGTGATCATATACAGAGAACTGATAGAAGACAGTGTCTTCCTTCAAGTGGACTGGCCTCCTACATTTTGGAATTCTTAGACTTCAAGCAAGTGGAGTCTATGACCCTCACATTGAAAATCCAAAGCCTGCCCTCAGATATGGTGTCATCTAATTGTGCTGCTGACCTGCTTGAGACTCCCTGTTGTCCCTGCCTGCTTTTCTGAGGGTAAAAATACTTTCTTCACACATTATTTCAGTTAATCCTCACCAGAAGGAGAAAGACAAACATGGGATATACTCACTTATATAGACCTATAAGATATGATAAACATAATGAAATCTATACACCTAAAAAAGATAATCAATTGAGCGGACATGGGGTAAGATGATCAATCCTTGTTTAGAAAGACAGATGGGATGTGCATTGAACATATGACAGGAGTCTACTGAGCGCATCTGAAAGACTCTACCTAGCAGTGTTGTCAAAGCAAAGACTCAAGACCAAACCTTTAGCAGAGTACAGGGAATCATAAGAAAGAAGGGGAGTTAGTCTGATGGGGAAAGGATAGGAGCTCCACAAGGACCAAATATATCTGGGCACAGGGTCTTTTCTGAGACTGACATTCAACCAAGGACCATGTATGGATATAACCTAGAACCTCCACTCAGATGTAGCCTGTGGTAGCTCAGTAACCAATTGGTTTCCCAAAGTGAGGGGAACAGGGACTATTTCTAACAGGAACTCAATGACTGGCTCTTTGGTCTCCCCACCCCCGAAGGGAGGAGCAGTCCTGTTAGGCCACAGAGGAGGGCTTTGCAGCCAGTCCTGAAGATACCTGATAAAACAGGATCAGATGAATGGGGAGGAGGTCCCCCCTATCAGTGGACTTGGAAAGGGGCACGGTGGAGATGAGGGAGGGAGGGAGGGACTGGGAGGGAATGAGGGATCAGAACACGGCTGGGATACAGAGTTAATAAAAATATTAAAAAAAAAGATTACAGAGATCAAGTGGAGATGGGGAGTGAGGACAATAACACTCTCTTATGACCCTGTAGAAGAACTCTGATTCATAACTTGCACAGAAAGACACTTTGAAAGGCAATGGAGGCTCATAGCCAGCAGCCAGTTGTGAGAAATTAGATTAAATATAAAAATATAGAATGTTTGATTTATAAAGGAATCAATATGTTCTAACTTAGAGCTCGGAACAAAACTCTACGTTAGGAAGAAAGAAAAAGTCCCTTAATGAAGTCCCCCACTCTGGTACTACAATTTAATGGAAAAGAAAAATCTTTGGAAAACCAAGACATTAAAAACAAAAATGTTCAATGACAGAGTCATAGCCATGTGAAGCAGACACTGGAAACAACACCCTTCACAATAGCCACTAATAACATAAAGTACCTTGCTGTGAATCTAACCAAGCAAGTGAAGACCTGTTTGAGAAGAACTTCAAGTCTCTGAAGAAAGTAATTGAAAAAGATATCAGAAGATAGAAAGATCTCCCGTGCTCATGGATCAGTAGGATTAACATAGTGAAAATGGCTATTCTGCCAAAAGCAATCTACAGATTCAATGCAATTCCCATCAAAATAGCAACACAATTCTTTATAGACTTTGAGAGAAAAATTATTTACTTCATATGGAGAAACAAAAAACCAAGAATTTCCAAAACGATCCTGTAAAACAACAGATGGTCTAGAGGCATCTCCATCCCTGATCTCAAACTGTAATATAGAGAAATAGTAATCAAAACTGCATAGTATTGACATAAAAACAGAATGGTGGATCAACAGAACTGAATAGAACACCCAGAAATAAACCCACACACCTATGGATACTTGATTTTTTACAAAGAAACCAAAACCATTCAGTGGAAAAATGGTGCTGATGCAACTGGATGTATACATGCAGAAAAATGAAAATAGATCCATACTTATCACCCTGAACATAACTAAAGGCCAAGTGGATCAAAGACCTCAACATAAAACCAGAAACACTAAATCAGTTAGAAAAAAAAGTGGGGAAGAGCCTAGAACTCATTGACACAGGAGACAACTTCCTGAACAGAACACCAACAGCACAGGCTCTAAGAGCAACAATCAATAAATGGGACCTCTTGAAACTGAAAAGCTTCTGTAAAGCAAAAGACATGTTGTCAGAACAAAAGGACAGCCTACACACTGGGAAAGGATCTTCCCAACCTTATATCTGACAGAGAGCTGATATCCAGAATATATAAAGAACTAAAGAAGTTAAAAAGTAACAAATCAAGCAATCTGATTAAAAAATGGGGTACAGAGCTAAACAGAGAATTCTCTGTAGAGGAATACAGAATGGCAGAGAAACACTTAAAGAAATACTCAACATTCTTAGCCATCAGAGATATGCAAATCACAACAACCCTGAGATTTCACGTGACACCCATCAGAATGGCTAAGATCAAAAACTCAAGAGAGGACACATGCTGGAGAGGTTGTGGAGAAAGGGGAACCCTCCTCCATTGCTGGTGGGAATATAAACTTGTAACCACTTTGGAAATCAATCTGGTGCTTTCTCAGACAATTAGGAATAGCGCTTCCTCAAGATCCAGCTATAACACTCCTAGGCTATATCCAAAGATGCTCAAGTATACAAGGACATTTGCTCAACCATGTTTGTAGCAGCTTTATTCGTAATAGCCAGAACCTGGAAACAACCCAGATGTCCCTCAGTTGAGGAATGGATACAGAAATTGTGGTACTTTTACACAATACTACTCAGCAATTAAAAACAAGGAAATCATTAACTTTGCAGGCAAATGGTGGGCTCTAGAAAAAAATCATCCTGAGTGAAGTATCCCAGAAACAGAAAGACACACATGGTATATATTCACTTATAATTAGGTACTAGACCCATAAGATAGGATAAACATAATGAAATCTGAACACCTAAAATAGATACACAAGAAACAGGACCCGGGGTAAGATGATCAATCCTCACTTAGAAAGACGAATGGGACAGACATTGGAAATAAGAGAAAACAAGTAACAGGACAGGAGCCTACCACAGAGGGCCTCTGAAAGACTCTTCCTAGCAGTGTATCAAAACAGATGCTGAGACTCATAACCAAACCTTGGGCAAAGTTCAGGGAATCATATGAAAGAAGGGGGAGTTAGTATGACCTGGAGAGGACAGGAGCTCCACAAGGACCAAATATATCTGGGCCCAGGTGTCTTTTGTGAGACTGTTTCTCCAACCAAGGACCATGAATGGATATAACCTAGAACCCCTGTCCAGATATGGCCCATTGCAGCTCAGTATCCAAGTGGGTTCCCTAGTTAGGGGAACAGGGACTGTCTCAGACATGGACTCAATGGCTTGCTCTTTGACCCACCCCCCAAGGGAGGAGCAGCATTGCTAGGCCACAGAAGAGGACATTGTAGCCAGCCTTGAAGAGATCCAATAAGCAAGGATTAGATGGTAGGGGAGGAGGATCTCCCCCATCAGTGGACTTAGAGAGGGGCAGGAAGGAGATGAGGGAGGTAGTAAGATTGGAAGGGAATGAAGGAGGAGGCTACAGCTGGGATACAAAGTAAATAAACTGTAATTAATATAAAAATAATAAATAAAAAAAGAAAAGAAGGGTAAGTTGGAAAATCCAGATAAGAGCAATGATAAAACAGTAAGAAAGCACAAACATGCAAGAGCTAAGTAATAACATTAGAAGAGCAAACTGGGGATAAAAGGAGGAGAAAAGTACAAGATAATAAAACAAAAATATATATTCAATGAAATTATAACAGAATATTTCCCAAATCTAAAAAAAAGGGTAGTCATCCAGACATAGGAGATACCCAGAATAATAAACAAGACCAAGAAAGATTCACCTACCTCAACTTAGAGGTAAAACAGTGAATATACAGAACAAAGAGTATCACAAGCTCCAAGAGAGGATCACCAAGGCACTTACAAGGGAAAAGCCATCAGAACAGCATCATTCTTAAGACTCTAAAGGCTCCAAAGAGTGGAATAATATATTTTAATCTCTGAAAAGCAATAGCTGACAACATATATTTATGTGTCCTGTAACAACACCTTTCATAAGTAAAGAAAAAGTAGTATGATTAACACAAACTAAAGAAATACATGGTTACTAAGCAAGAATTATAAAGGATAACTGGAGGAATTCAACACACTAATGGCAAACATAGCTACATCCATGAAGTCACAGGAACGACCAACAACAACAGGAGGAGAGAAAAACAAACAAGGGCCATCAAAATACTAACAATATAAAAATAGAGAAATAGGAAGTACTAATATATACAGTAAAAAAGAAAAACCTACAAGAAAAATAACGCTTTGGCCCTTATACAAACAAATAAAGCCTTGTGATGTGGATGACAGAAAAGAGTGTTCTTAGGAACTGGAAACAGAAAACAAGCAAGTGTATACACACTCATATTTGACAAGATACACTTAATCCTAAATTATTCCAAAAATGTAAGTAAGGTCACTTCATATTAAGGGAACTATTCATCATAAGGATATAACAATTTTAAACATATATATGTATGTATGCATGTATGTATGTATATAGGCACATAAGTATATAGGTATATAGATTATAGAGATATATAGCTTTATAAGTGTATATGTGTATGTGTGTATATGTAAGTATGTGTAAGTATGTGTATATACATATATATACACACATGTCACAGGCACCTACACACAAATGGTGCACATATGTGCACTCAGGAATACACACACACACATATATATATACATTTAATATATATATATTAAATATAAAGACCAAGCCTTTGCTGGGTGAATTTAAACAAGAAACAATTGGCAATATGGGTAACAGTACTATTCAACAGATGGCAACTTTTGTTGAAATATTTATGTTAGATACTTGCAATGTACAACCTCAAAAAATACCACTCTTGAAGGTAAAGGAACAGACTGAACTCAACACAATAACAGTGGCTGGATTTACTATGATTTTTGTAGCACTATTCATAAAAGCCAATTTATGAAATCAGTCTAGGTAACCATAAACATATAAATGAATTAAAATGTGTTGTGTTTGCACAAAGTAGTTTTATTCTGCCACAAAGAAGAATAAAAGTATTTTATTTGCTAGAAACTGAAGCAGCTGGAAATCATAATTTAACCAAAATAATGATAGTAATTTCTAGAATGGCAAATATTATTTTCTTTCTTTATTGGATTCTTTATTTTATATAGAGACATAAAATCATATATATGCTTTGTGTCTGTGCATATCATGATAATAGAAGCATCCAGGGGTTTTGATGTCCTCTCTGGTCTGCACAGGCACCTACATGCAAATGGCGCACATATGTGCACTCAGGCATACACATATACACATGAAATAAAGAGACAAAACCTTTGCTAAGTGAATGTAAACAAGAGAGAAACATCATGCAATATGGCTAACTAGTCAACCAAAGGTAACGCAGGCATTTGGGCCTTACTGCTTCCTGTAGTTTTGCTGAAATTCACAGGGGTTCCTCTTCAGAGTGAGGGATTCCAGCGGTGTGCACCTTAAACTAGAGAGGCCAGCCAGTGTCTCAATGTGATTTTCAGCCAGTGATAAATGCTGTATCTGAGGTATCCTTGGTAGTTGTTTGAAAGACGTGAAATTGTTTTTGCTTATATTTAAAACTCTGCAGCTGGAGACAATGTAAAAGTCTTGTTATTTGCTTTCTTTTTCTTTTCTTATTCTTTATTCTTCTCTCATAGAATACATCCCAACCATAGCCTCCTCTTCCTCCACTCTTCTCAGTTCACCTTTCACATCATCTCACACCACCCTTCCTTCCTGCTAAGATCATAGCCATGGCAGAGAATGACAGTGAGAATTACCTCACAGGAACTTCAGAAATCATGAGCCATATTAACCACAGGAGTGAACTGGATGGGTAGGTCATGAGTCTGCTGTGCACAGGTATGTGCCCTCTCTCCTCATGTGTTTAATGGATGTTTATACCTCTTGAAAAAGTGACTAGTTCTATACTTTTTTCTCAGCCTAAAAGTATATATGAAGTAAGTCAACTTGTGAAGAATGTTCCCTCTAAGCAATGGAGTTGTTCTTCTTGCTTTTGTGTGCTTGAAAAAAAATATCTATAATGAGAAAATAGTATTTTAAATCAGAAGTAAACATTGTTTACATAAAAAGAAAATCTACAGAGTACTGTAACAGACTGAAAGTATGTTAGACACTTAAGTTCAATGCATTTTCTGATCTGTAATGTTTCTCTATATTTTAACTTAAAATCATAATTGTATGAGACCATGATGCTGGAGGAAATAATTCAAAATTTATCTCTAGCACACTGCCTTAAGGAAAAAATGTACCCTTTACAAATAAGTTGTGTTTAATGCCAGCGGAAAGAAACAGTGTACTTATTTCTGGTCCTTAGACTTCCTCAGGAGTTTGATATGAGAACTGCTGTTGGTAAATAGGAGCAACATCCAAAGAACACCTAGAGGCACAAAAACAAATGAAGTCACTTGGAATTCATCATTGCCTTTGATACCTAGTATCTTCCTTTGTCTGCCAGTTTATTTCCATGTAGACTTCACATAGCCTTCATAGTGTCTCTAATCACTTTTGTATCTGCTCTTTACCACTTCTGTACCAATGACAGTTTGTAATAGTAAACTCAGACAGCACGTTCTGCTGTTTTACTCTCTTCCCATTCCTCTGAAGTCAGTTCTTTCCAGCGTGGTCAGTCATGTATTCACTGTATGTCCTCTCATCTTGGTTCATCACCTACAATACGTCAGCACAGGTGCCGTCCCAAAGCAAGATATTACAGAAAGAGGCACAAACCTATTGGGCTGTGGCAAAACTTCTCTGACAAAGAAGAAAAGGAAGCTATGGATGTGTATGTGTTGGATTTTCTTCCTTAATATAACAACTTGAGAGATGTAAACTATGAGTTAACTTTATATTATGTGTCCTCTCCTAAATGAAACAAAGATGAAGAAAACACATTTAGAGAACACTAAAATTAGACCATTCTTTATGATATATATGAATATATATGAATGAAGATGCATTGAATTGACCAGGTCAAAACATTCTAGTTCGATGTTCTAAATATGTTATAAACCTCTGTGACCATAAAATTGCCTTTGTTGCGTGTTTATTTCCATTAAGTATTGGAAAAATAGAACTTTCACATCCCTCCTATATTAATTAGCAAATTAAGTCACCAAGTTTACTAAATAAGTGCTGTTGAGTGATGCAAGCTTTGTGGATTTGTGCATGCATGTGTGTGTGTTAGTATCATAAAGTTTCTTTGAAAGTTTTGTGTTCTTTTAAACTCATTGAAAATGAATAGAAGCACATTTAATGCTATGTAAGTAGTCTGAGGTTTCATACATACTTTGAAAATAAATGAAGGTAGTGATGGATACATGAACACTTTGCATGACAGTCTGTCCTATTTTACGTCTCTGAAGCCGTTTCTTCTCTCCTGTACAGTGATGCTAGTATGTTTCTGTAGTATTGACAAATCAGGCGCAGAGACATCTCTTAATTGCTCTGGGATTTACTTTCCTTTTATGTGGAGTTTCTCTTTCCTTCCACACTGTTCTCTCTGTTACTGTGATGGACACCATGACAAAAGCAACTTGGGAAGGAAAAGGGATTATTTAGCTTCCAGTTCCAGTCCATCACCAGGGAAAACAAAGACAAAGTCTTGGAACAGAAACCATGGAGGAATGACGATTTCCAAATCACCCTAAGCTTTTGTTCAGCTAGCTTTCTTTTATAACCCAGGTCAACCTGCCTAGTCATGGTATTGCGATCAGTGGGCTGGGCTCTTATACATCAATTAGTAATCAAGAAAATGCCAGACATGCCAACAGACCAATGTGATGGAGGCAAATATTCAACAGAAATTCCCTCTTCCCAGGTGTGTCAAGCTGACAACAAAACTAATCATGACGTTCTTCTAATCAACTCCTGAAGACTTCCTCCTGCTTCTTGTGGCTTTCAAAAGCTCATCCCACCTACCTGTTCTGCCTGATGGAGCTGATAACAGCTCTCTCCAAAGACTGTTTTTACCCAACCCTGACCACACAATGGCTTTTACGGTAGGGATTTGTCATCTTTTAAAAAATGAAGGGTTCCATGGGAAGCTTTTTCATAAAATATTTTGTTTAATCTTTTGTTTATTTCTGTCCCTAGGATAGCAACCTTCATGTCTACATTATGAAAACCTAAGATAAAACTTTGTTAACTACTTTGTAGATTTTCTTCATGTAAGTGTTCAAAAATGCAGCTAGGTAAAAATTACTGCCTTATAACCATGATGCATATGTAACAGAATTGTATTTTCCAGTTCATAACATAAGGGAACTGGCAAGGTTTTTTGCTCACAGATTTCATGATTCCAAAGTACTATGCTAAAAACTAGTAAATAAAAATAAATTTGGAAAAAACAAATCTTTCTTAGTGAAGTATGACATTTTGCCTTAAACAGTTTTCGTTTTTGCCTTAGCACAAATAATCATTTGTAAAATAAAATATCTCTAAATTGTGACCTCATAAACGGAGGCATAGGCTATGTATACACTAGCCACAGCTGTCCAAGTAGCAAATATTAAATTCAGGATGGTAAATAGTACCTTGGCAATCTTATGGCACTTAAATCAACCAGTGAATTATCCACCAACCATAGGATTTCAACTCGAATCAGTCTTCTAAGAATTCTGTGGAAATTTTCAACTTGGTAAGGGTCCCCCAAATCCTGAAATGAAAGGTTCAATTTCTGAAGGAAAAACAAAAAGTTATTAATTTTAGTGTAGTTATTACTCCAAATGTGATGCATGCTTTTCTTATTAAGCTTTCATTAAACAATCCTCTCTCTTCATCTTCCATAATATTCATCCCCCCAAACACTCACAATTATGTTTTCAGGATTCTTAGGGGAAGCTGGGGCCTAATCAGATTTGTTGAGTGCTATAAAGTTAGAGGGACATGAGAGAAATGTGGGATCCTCAAAAAGATTCTGAAAATTTCTAGCAACACAGATTATAATGCAGAAAATATGTTGGAGAATGTATGATCTGACTGACTGACCAGTCCATTGACCTCACTTGGAAATAGTCAGAAATAATATTTATAAAAAATCCAGAGCAGACAGCATTATTCAAAAACTGAAAAAGTTATTTTGTGTTTAAAATAATTATAAGTACTTATTCATAAACAACTATATTTCAAGTGTAGTGATTTTTTTTATACTTTATTAATTACACTTTATTCACTTTGTATCCCCCTGTGGTTCCCTCCCTCCTCCCATCCCAATCCTTCCCTTCCTCCCTCCTCTGCATGCATGCCCCTCCCCAAGTCTACTGATGGAAAGGTCTTCTTTTCCTTCCTTCTGATCCTAGTCAATTAGGTCTCATCAGGAGTGGCTGCATTGTCTTCTTCTGTGGCCTGGTAATGCTGCTTCTCCCTCAGGGGGAGGTGATCAAAGAGCAGGCCAATCAGTTCATGTCAGAGACAGTCCCTGTTCCTATTACAATGAAACCCACTTGGATACTGAACTGCCATGGGCTACATCTGTGCAGGGGTCTTAGGTTATCTCCATGCATAGTCCTTGGTTGGAGTATCAGTCTGAGAAAAGACCCCAGTGCTCAGATTTTTGGTTCTGTTGCTCTCCTGTGGAGTTCCCGTCCTCTCCAGATCTTACTGTTTCCCACTTCTTTCATAAGATTTCCTGTACTCTGCTCAAAGGTTGCCCATAAGTCTCAGCATCTGCATTGATAGTCTGCAAGGCAGAGCCTTTCAGAGGTCCTCTTTTCTCCTTGATTCCCTCTTTTCTCCTTCTTCTGATGTCCATCCTCTTTGCCTTTCTGGATAAGAATTGAGCATTTTAGCAAGAGTCCTCCCTCTTGATTAGTTTCTTTACGTGTACAGATTTTAGTAGGTTTATCCTATATGTCTATATGAGTGAGTATATACCGTCTACAGCAACAATCAATAAATGGGACCTCATGAAACTGAAAAGCTTCTGTAAAGCAAAGGATACTGTCGTCAGAACAAAACAACAGCCTACAGATTGGGAAAGGATCTTCACCAACCCTATATCTGACAGAGGACTAATATCCAGTATATATAAAGAACTAAAGAAGTTAAACAGCAAAAAATCAAGTGATCCAATTTAAAAATGGGGAAAAGAGCTAAACAGAGAATTCTCAATAGAGGAATATTGAATGGTAGAGAAACACTTAAAGAAAGTTGGTGTCAAGTTTCATTAGCTCAACTCTCACCCTCATTAGCCATCAGGGAAATGCAAATCAAAACGACTCTAAGATTTCACCTTACACCCATCAGAATAACTAAGATCAAAAACTCAAGATACAACACATGCTGTTGTGGAGGTTGTGGAGAAAGGGGAACCCTCTTCCACTGCTGGTGGGAATGTAAACTTGTACAACCACTCTGGAAAGCAATCTGGTGCTTTCTCAGACAACTAGGAATAGCGCTTCCTCAAGATCCAGCTATACCACTCCTAGGCATATACCCAAAAGAGTCTCAAGTAAACAATAAGGACATTTGCTCAACCATGTTTGTAGCAGCTTTATTTGTAATAGCCAGAAGCTGGAAACAGCCCAGATGCCCCTCAGTGGAGGAATGGATGCACAAATTGTGATATATCTACACAATGGAATATTACTCAGCAATAAAAAACAAGGAAATCATGAAATTTGCAGGTAAATGGTGGCATCTGGAAAAGATCGTCCAGACTGAGCTATCCCAGAAGCAGAAAGTGTAGTAATTTTTTAATTTACTTTTTATTAATTACAGTTTATTCACTTTGTATCCCAGCTGTAGCCCCCTCCCTCATTCCCTTGAAAGCCCACCCTCCCTCCCTCATCTCCTTCCATGTCCCTTCCCAAGTCCAATCATAGGGGAGGTCCTCCCCTCCTTCCCTCTGACCCTATCAGGACTCATCAGGACTGGCTGCGTTGTCTTCCTCTGGGGCCTGGTAAGGATGCTCCCCCCTTAGGGGGAGGTGATCAAAGAGCCAGTCACTGAACTTATGTCAGAAACAGCCACTGTTCCTCTTACTCGGGCACCCACTTGGATACTGAGCTGCCATGGGCTACATCTGAACAGGGGATCTAGTTATATCCATGAATGGTCCTTGGTTGGAGTATCAGTCTCAGAAAAGACTCTTGGGCCCAGATTATTTGGTTCTGTTGCTCTCCTTGTGGAGTTCCTGTCCTGTCCAGGTCTTACTTTCTCCCCCTTCTTTCATAAGATTCTCTGCACTCTGCCCAAAGTTTCATTATGAGCCTCAGCAACTTCTTTCATACCCTGCTGGGTAGAGTCTCCCAGAGGCCCTCTGTGGTAGGCTCCTGTCCTGTTCCCTGTTTTCTCCCTCTTCCAATGTCTGTCCTATTTGCCTTTCTGAATGAGGATTGATCATCTTACCCAGGGTCCTCCTTCTTGCTTAGCTTCTTTAGGTGCACAGAGTTTTGTATGTTTATCCTATATTATATGTCTAATATCCACTTATAAGTGAGTATATACCATGTGTGTCTTTCTGCTTCTGGGATACTTCACTCAGGATGATCTTTTTTAGTTCTTATCATTTGCCTGCAAATTTCATGATTTCCTTGTTTTGAATTGCTGAGTAGTATTCCATTGTGTAAATGTACCACAATTTCTATATCCATGCCTCAGTTGAGGGGCATCTGGGTTGCTTCCAGTTTCTGGACATAATGACAGACACTGAGGCTATCCAAACAACCATTAGGTCTTACTACAAAAGCCTATATGCCACAAAATTTGAAAGTCTAAATGAAATTGACAATTTTCTTGATATATTCCATCTACCAAAATTAAATCAAGATCAGGTAAATACATTAAATAGTCCTATAGGCCCCAAGGAAATAGAAGCAGTCATCAAAAGTCTCCCAAATACAAAAAGCCCAGGTTTCAGCACAGAATTCTACCAGATCTTCAAAGAAGAGCTAACACCAATTCTCTTCAAAACTATTCCACAAAATAGAAACAGAAGGAACATTATCAAACTCATTTGTGAAGCCACAGTCACCTTGATACCCAAACCACACAAAGATCCAACAAAGAAAGAGAATTTCAGACCTATCTCTCTTATGAAAACATTGATGCAAAAATACTCAACAAAATAATTGCAAACCAAATCCAAGAACACATAAAAGATATCATCCACCAAGACCAAGAAGGCTTCATCCCAGGCATGCAAGCGTGGTTCAATATACCGAAATCCATCAATGTAATCCACCATAAAAACAAACTGAAGGAGGAAAACCACATGATCATCTCCTTAGATGTCCACAAAGCATTGACAAAATCTAATGCCCATTCATGTTTAAAGTCTTGGAGGGATGAAGTTCAGTATTTTTCTTTCCAGAGCTGAGAACCGAACCCAGGGCCTTGTGCTTGCTAGGCAAGTGCTCTACCACTGAGCTAAACCTTCAACCCCAAAGTTCAGTAATTTAATGTTTGCTTTTAATATCTGTCAACTTTGGGATATAGGAACCCAGTACTACTCTCAGTCTTAGCACCGATCTTGTAATCTCCATTCCTAAAAGACAATGTCTCACCATCAACTCCTGCCAGTTAAAGCTTTTGAGTAGAATAGTAACCCCCTTATTAACTTTTTGAAGAAAAACAGTTTGCTCTACTTAAGGAACTACAGACATCTTACTTCAGAAAGATTAAAGTCTGCAGCTAGGGAGATGGCTTGGTGGATAAAACTGCTTATCACACAATAGTGAAAATCTAAATTTGAACAGCTACAACCCATTCAAAAAGTGGGCTTGAACGTAAGTGTCTGCAACTGTAGTTCTGTTCTGAGATGTGAAGTGGAGAAAAGGAGAACCCTCAAAGCTCCCAGGCCAGTTAAACCTGACACACGTCGTACAAGCAGCAAACATATCCCTGTCTCAAGGAGGATGAAAGACAAAGGCTGACAATGAACGTGGTCCTCTGATCAGCACACGTTCTACACAGTGTATGCACGTGTGCATGGACACACACACACACCATAGTCACGTGAAAATAACATATGAATTGAGATCTTGCTATTCTAGACTAGTGGAGCTCAAACTTCCTAATCTGTGACCCTCACGTTTTGGTGACTCCCAATCATGAAATAATTTTTGTTGCTACTTGGTAACTGTAATTTTTCTACTGTCATGATATTTATGTAACATAATATTTATGTAACATAAATATTTTGGGAAATAAGGATTTGCTAAAGTGGTCATGACCCACAGCTTCAGAACCACTGTTCTAGACATTAAACATTATAAAATTTTATATTCAAAGCTCTGTTTTCTATAAGCACCAAAGTCTCTTCCCTAAAAATAGAACCCAAAAATGAGGGAAGATCATACTCAGCTAAGCATCGATGCCACTGATCAGTTTTCTTATTTACTGTTATTTTGCAATTAAATTGTCCATGGTAGTCTAGAGTTTATTAAGTCAGCCTTTTATAGTTACCCAAAGGTTGATTATGTTTTTGATGATCATTGATTAACAAGCTCCATTGACCTTTATGCTAGCCCCATGCTCTAAATTACAGCTGTAAAGAATGAATACAGCAAAATAATCACCACCAAAGAGAAGCCTGCCACTGGAGGTCAGAGCTTTGTGGTGTTTATCTTTTAAAATAAATGAGTGGGCACACTGTTAAATTTGAAAAAATCGCATGTAATATGTATCCATTTATTTTATAGGAATGATTTGAAATTAATTTTTAAAGAAAGTCTTATGTTGTAATTATGGTATTCTGATTTGACATCTACTGACAAGCTCGGCGACCTTGGGAAAACCACATTTTTCATTGTTCTTCTTTTGAAAGGAGGAAATTTAAAACACCCTGTTAGAAATTCCTACACATGCCTGAATTCTATGACATACAAGGTCAACTTGTGAGGTAAAGGAGGAATCAGCAGACCCCAACAAGAAGCTTTCAAACTCACACTCTTCTCTAGATGTTCTAAAATCTTCAAGTGTAATCATTTCTATATAGTTGCAAAGAGGACAAGTTTCTCTTTTGTTGATAGCAATGCTACCAACTCTATTGCCAAATAAATATGCCATCCTCTGCTTACAGGTGATTCTTAAGGGAACTACATTCAACATCACGTTCATCAGTCACTGTCACCTGTGGAGGGAACAAGGTGACTAATAAAAGGGCTGTTTCCATGCTAGACACCAAGTCAGCTGAGCTTCACCCTGTGAAATCAGAGCTCATACCTTCCCTGGTGAAAAAGTTCACTTGTGCAGATTCCATGCGGACTAGATTGTCCACATTCGCTGCTCACAACTTTTACCATGATCAGTCAATCAAGAAATTCAAGATAACATCATAAACTCACTTATATACATTACTACACTAAATGTGACATTTTAAATTCCCTTCCTTTATGTTATATGTTTGTGAATGCTTTGCATATGTGTGTGTCTAGGCACACCACATGGATGCAGTGACCACAGAGGATAAAGAGGGCATTGGATCTTCTAGAACTGAAATTAAATACAATGTGAGCTACAATATGGGCCTGAGAATTGAACCTGGGTTGTTTGGAAGAGCAGTTAATGCTCTTAATCATGGAGCCATATCTCCTGCCCTAAATTTGACTTTTTTAACAAAAGAAAAATTTTATTTTCAACTTTTCCCAACATAAAAGCCAACATAAAAGCAGAAAATTCATAACATTGTAAAGATGAAGAGAAAATGGGAGGAAAGATGAAGAAAAGTGGTTTCTTATCTGGAGATAGTAAATATTTTTGTACTTAATGCTGGGTTTTGTCCTTAAAAAGATTCACTGTATGAATTCTCAATGAATTAATGCCAATTTCATATTGTTTTTAAAGGAGTATGTTGTAATTGATCAGCAGGGGGTGCAGACTTTACCAGAGCTCACCTTGCAATCTTCCCAGTTTTCCTGTAACCACATCTCCCATTTGTTTTTCTCAAGGACTCTTTTCTTTGGAGGCAAGGTGAATCCCACTTGTCTGGAGATTAACCATTCTTCAGAGGGTCCTAAAACAAAATCACAACGTAAAACCTCAGAAGAAGGCAGGCTAGCTCGATTGACATCTTTGCCTCGTTGCTCTTTGTAAAGTGTTTGAGCCTTGAGTCGCTATCTGGATGGGAAACAACGTGATTTAGTCATTCTATTTCCATCTGGTGTGTGTGCCCTACCCCATTACCATGCCTAATCCAGGGAGGGGGGAGCTGGATTTCGTGACCCATCACAAGACTTCACTGCATTTCCCACTTTCAAGTATTGCCAGAAATGCTTTCCTTAAACTTTGCTCAGTGGACTCTCTCTCATATCTTGCAATGCACAGCTCACTTCTGCAGCTACAAGTTTTCTGTCGCTGGTTGAACCTAAGGATGCAGAAGCCATGGTAGAAGGTCAGCTGAGAGGCGAGACTCCTGATTTGTACATATGACTATGACACACATTTAAGCTCCTGACCCTGTTCTCTGTGTTCCTCCTCCCCCTGAAGAAGCTGTATCTAATGGCTTATCATCTAAATACCTCTATCACATGATAAATTACATGAGAAGTAGCAAAGAATTTTATTTTTTCATCTATTAATTTTATTTTTCAATAGGTTTTACAGGGAAGAGAGCATGGTTAACAGGAAAAGAGGACAGTAATAGATTATTTAAATTTATATGTATGGACCGTTGCCAATATATATGTATATATTAATATATATGGGGAATACATATATTATCAATGTCAAATAGTATATATGTATATATTTATACAGGTATATATGTCTACATATATATTACACAAACACATATGTGCATCACCAATGGCCCATGTTTCTAAACATAATTGAGAGTAAATTTTTACCTTTATGAACTGAGTTTGAATCATTGGTAGAATATTTGTCTGAAATATGGAAGACCCTGGTTTTGATTCTCAGTAACCACACACACACACACACACACACACACACACACACACACACAAACACACACACTCATGTACAAACACACACAAATTCACTTGTAGATTCCTTTTAAACTTTGAAGTAGTGAATAACTAGCAAAAATGATAGGTAAACTATAACTGCCACTTTATTAGAGCACCCTAAATTCTGAGCATTGGTTTTAAAATTCAATTATAATTTGATGCTTTTTTTCTGTAACTGCTAAAAAGTAAAATGAGTTATTTTAATTAATGGAGGAAAGATCAGCATGTAAAATTAACTTATAGGCCTATGCAAATAGGCCTGTCTAGCACAGAAAAATGAGGAGAAACACTAAAATATCTAAACTTGATGTAATTTCTGAAGAAGAGTGTGAAATCAATCCTGATTTTCTCTTTTTTATGTCTCAGTTCAGTGAGTTCTTTATCTGATCAGGTTAAAGCTCGAGCTGCTTTCTCAGGGATCTCTTTTTAAGTTGCCATCAAGCCTTCAAGCAAAATTTACCATAGAGCATGCACGCGCAAAGCGTAGCAGACATATTTTATTGCCCGACCCACACACCCTGTCCTGTCAACAGAGCTGCCCAAATATGCTTATTTGTATTTCCAATGGAATTTTCTACTATTCTCTAATTTTCTCCTCCAAATAAGATTTATTCTCAATTCTCAAGGTTAGGAAAGAGTGTTCTGCTTCTGATCTTGAGGTTGGTGGAAAGGAACCCCATGACTCATGATAATGGATTTTCAGGTACTGACCAGAAGTTCTTTGCATATATACAAATAGCAGAAAGGTCAGAAGCAAGGGCCCAAAGTGAGCTGAGTTTGGATAGAAAACATATTTGCTTGGCATTCATAATTATTTATAAGACATTTATTTCTTAAAAAATGGCCAGAATATGTTTTCATATTTCCACAATCTGCTGTACTGTTTACTAAGCTACCCAGAGCAAAGCTAGTTCTTGTGTCAATCCAGAACCATTAAAGCAACTCAGTGGTGCTTGGAGAATCCTGTGGAAGAAGGGAAGGACTGAAGGGACCAGAGGAGTCAAGGACACCACAACAAAACCTACAGAGCCAAATAACCTGGACCGATAGAGACCGAACTGCCAAGCAGAGAGTATGAATAGGACAGATCTAGGCCACTTACACATAAGTAAGAGTTGTGCAGCTTGGTCTTCATATGGGACTCCTAACGCAGGATCAGGGGCTGTCTCTGATTACATTGCCTGCCTGTGGGTCCATTTCCCCTAACTGGGATGCCTTCTTTAGCCTCAATAATTTTACTGCACCTTGATATGCCAAGGATGGTTGATATCCATGAGAGGACTTCTCTTTTCTGAGGAGAATGGGAGGAGGGGGGAAAAGGGGTACAAAAGAAGGGGAGGGAAGAGAGAGGAACTGGAAGGATTGGAGAGCGGGAAACTGTGGTTGGGGTGCAAAGTAAATAACTTAATACAAAAAAAAACAGACAAAAACAAAATATAAAACCAATTCTGTAGTGAGCTTTCAAGTGCCTGCCAGCTCTTACATGTTGGTTTTGTATGTGTTCTCCCTGTGCCCTTTGTGCTCATGTCTGTACCTCTATTTTTCTGAAGTTCATGGCTGCATGTTTTTCAAAGATGAAGAACACATAAAAAGGAACACTAGAAGCACCACAGGCCAACACTGCTGTGGTGGCATGTTTCTTTAAACTAGGATTCTCAACCTGTGGATTGCAAATCCTTCAGTGGTGGAATGATTTTCACATGGGTCACCTAACAGTTTCAGAAAACACAGATATTTACAGGATCATTCATAACAGTAGCAAAACTACAGCTGTTAAGTAGCTACAACAGTAGTTTTATGGTTGCAGCTCACCACACCATGAGGAACTGTATCAAAGAGTTGCAGTATTAGGAAGGTTGAAAACCACTAGTCTAGACGAGAAGTAATGGTTCCATTTGTGAAGGATTTATGGACGCAATAAGAGAAAGAGCCCAATGTTTCATTATTTTGACACAAGCATTAGTCTTCTTTGCTAGAGGGAGGAATGGGTCAAGGTGCCAGCTGAGTTCATTTCTATTGTAACAAACTCTACTCTGGTAACCCAGGAAATCGTTTGATCCCGAGTGTGGAAGGATCAACACACTAACAAATAAGATAGCTTTGGATAGGAGATAGCCTTCATCAGTGAAGGTGAACTAAAATCCATAGCATACAAAGCTTGAAAAATCCATATCACTGACCTTAGATACCGTCAAACAGTATTGTCTTGAAACCCCTCCATATCTGGTAATGCTTGCTGTGTCCTAAACACCTCAGAGTTCTTAAGTGCTGCCCTATACTGTTTGCTTGAGTGCTATTGATTTTCTGGTCTTTTAATTATTTCTCTTTGCAGTAGATTCCAAAGATTTCTTTGATATTGAAGGCCAAAGGTCATTTCCTCTGTGAGAAGTTACATTAAATTGACATGATTTTTTTCTCCTATTGAGTTAGTAATTGAAGATATATCTTAGCAGCTAAGATTATAGAACAAGAATCTGACAGCCTAGGGATGCTGGCTCTTGCTGGCTATCTCTCAGCTCATTCTTTGTCCCTTCACTGGATTTATAGTTAGAAATGGCAGTCAAAAGAATCACTTTGCCGGGAGATTTTCAATAGGAATAAATCTATCCGATAGAAGGATTCTGCTAACAATTGGCTTGTTTGCTTCATTTAATTGGGTGAAGCTAACTCAGTCTTGATCCAGCAATCAAAGTCTCAGGAAACTGCTGTTTATCACACACCAGATAACCTTGCTTTCCTTCCCAACTCTTAGGGGAATAGACAATTGGGACAGCTGAGACCAACTAAAATTGTTTTGATAAGTGGTTCAGGATCTAATCTCAAAGGAGGATAATTCTTATCAGTGTTCTCTTGAAAGCATTTGCTTTTCATCTCGCAAAACAAACCTGAATCAAATTAAGGCCACTGTAGAATGAGCATCTATTTTCTCTATAGTCTAAGGTGATGGGATTTTTGTCCAGTGTTTTCCTTCCCCGAGGTAATGCTCTGTTTCTTTTATGACTAGTCACTTAGGAGAGACTGGGTTCTGTTAATGATCTCTGGAAGGGAAATGTGCCTTTATCTCAGAAGAGCAATGGTGAGTGCTGCATGAATGGTCACTGTTGTCATGGAGTGGGATTGGATTTGCTGATTGATGACTTCAGCACTTGACCTGGCCCTTTAAATCATGGAAGGAGGGAGGCAGGTGGACTGTCAGTGCACGTGTTCACTTTCATCCTTCTCTCTCTCAGGTTTACTACTGTTTTCACGTCTTACTGTTTCTTCAGTTCTATGGTTCTCACCACGTCTCAGCCCTCTGCTCAGAATATGGTTTCTATTTTTTTACTCTTCTCTCATGCATTACATCCATACCACAGTTTCCCTCTCTCTCTCACTCTGATATTCCCACCTCACCCCTCCTCCTCCCCTCAGAAAAGAGCAGGCCTCTCAAGGACATCAACCAAACAAGTTAATATAAGACTGTGCATGCGCCATCACATCAAGGCTGGACGAAGCAGCCCAGTAGGAGGAAAAGGTTCCCCCAAGTAGGCAAAAGCGTCAGAGAAGGCCCTCACTCCCACAGTTAGGATTTCCACAAGAGCCCCAAGCTAATTGTCCATAAGGTACATGCTGAGGACGGAGGTCAGATCCACACAGGTTCCTGTTCTCTCAAGTTCCCGTAAGTTCCTGTCCGTTGTAGAATGCAGATTCTTTTTGCATCACTGCAGCAGGTAAAATTGTCATTCATTCCCCTCAACCAGAAATGTGCTTATGTGCACAACACACACACACACACACACACACGCACACACACACACACACACACACACCAATGTCCTTCCTTCATTTACTGCCTTATTGTCTATCAGATGTCTCTTCTCAAGACATCTCACAGCAAGGCCTTCAGATAGTCTCCAGCAGAACTTGCTGCCATCTCTTAACAAGTGCAGGCAGGTTCCAGAAGTCCACCCCACAGGAACTGTATCACCTGTGGTATAAGTGAGGCAGGAATGCAAAATTTCCCATAATACACTTAAATGTCCAAGCTGACTCCTTTTCATCTCACCCAGAGTCATGGCCCCCTCTCCAGTACAGTGGCAAACTATATATACTTATAGTATATATATTCTATATATACTCATCGCATGTTATCTGTATTTGCTCTCTGTATCTTCTGACTTCTCTCCTTCCTAATTTTCTAAAAATACTCTATCTTTCAAAAAGTACTCTACTGTTCCTAAGGCCTTGTCTAATTTATGTGCCGTAATGTTATTTACTGGCATTTTAAAAAAATGAGTTAATTCATAGCTGCCTATATAGTTGATAGCACTAGAGTATATGAACATGATTTGTACTAGGCTTAAGAAAATATTTAAGGCTTCCTTTGTTGGCTGAATTTGAGTGGAAGACATGTGTTATGTGGGTAAAACAGTGACACTGTTAGAAATAGACAGGTTAACATCTCTAAATATACTTTTTTCAAAATCAGCCATTCAACTACATAATATACAGTGTTGCTGAAATAATTTAAATGTAGATGAGAAACAGCCAAAATATGAGAAATTTCATAAAGACTAAAGTTCAACGAAACAGGAATTGCATAGTATTGTTTTACTGATTTAAGCGGAACAAAGACATGAGGAACATATAATCCCTTTTACAGTTCTAATCTACTAACAGCCAAGACCAGAGACCTGAGAAATTGGGATTCTGATATCCAAGCATGGGACAAGATGTGAGATACAGTTCATGTTTTCTCTGCCTTTTTTTCTTCTATTATAGTCCTCAAACAACTGGATGGTCTCTGCCTGTTCTGGGTAAGGGTAATTATTTTTTTTTTACAAAGTCTACTAATTCAAATGGTATTCTTTCAACAGTATTCTCACAGGGAAAATCAGAAATAACACTTTCCGTCTGTTTACACATCCTTAATCCAAGTATCATCACAATTAAAATTATCATTGTCAGAGGGTGGTTCAGTACAAATAAATGAGAATTATGTTCACTTTCCTGGCTAGAATCACCCAGTCACTGAGTCCCAGAGAGAACTAAATCGTAGAGGGAAGATGAGTTCACTCTCACTCCTAGAGAGAGCTGGGGCCCATCAGTTCACAAACCCTTGCCTTTAGCCTCTAGGCCTTGTATGAAAATTCTCCCAGGAGACTCCAGCTAAGAGAGTCACATTATCAGCTTTCCTGGTTCCAAGGTCCTCAGATTCAGTCTCAAATCCACTACCAGCTTTCTTGGTTCTTCTACTTGTGGCCATAGTTTGGGACATCATAGCTTTCATAATCATGCTAGCCAATTAGTATAATTAATATCTTACAATTTTACTGATAAAACGTGTATGTAACTTAAATCTATATAACTTTTAAAAGACTTGCTTTAGGTGATAGCATAAAGAATGCAATATACATACATGCATGCATGCATGCATACATATATACATATATACATACATACTGTGTTAGTCTGAATGAGAATGGGCCCCATAGGTTTACATGTTTAAATGTTTGGTCCCAGTTAGTGGAACTGTTTGGGAAGGTGTGGGAAACAAAAGTTCTTTCTCAAGCTGTGTACAGCTGCTTGCCTAGAAAGATGCTCTGTTATAGAGTACTCGGCGAAAAACATATTTTTGCCCTATCCTTTACCTTGAAACAGAAATAAGCAGAAGGTTTTACCAAGTTCCTTTAACTTGTCTGTGAGACCTTGGACCATGTCTGCCATAGAGTAAAGTGGTCTTTGAAAACAAGTTTAATTGTTCCAAGAACCCCGTCCTTGTACCGATGTGAACTGTTTTGCTTTGTCTTTCAAAAGAAGCTGTACAATAAACTTGGTGCTTTTCAGTATTGAGTGACAGCTCTCTCAAAACTATTCTAAGTTTTCTGTCTCTTTCTTTTACCCTGTAATTTCTCAATCCCCACTCTCTCCACCGTGTCCTGAGTTACCTACTGCAGGTTCCCTCAGGAAGGATTAGGAGGTGTGGCCTTGTTGGATGTGTCACTATGGATGGGCTTTAAAGTTTTAAAAAGTACAGACCAGGCCCACTCTCTGCCCCTGCCAGCTCCTGCCTCAGGATAACCTCCAATTAAATGCTTTTTATAAGAGTTGCCTTGGTCATGGTGTCTCTTCACAGCAATAGAACAATAGCATAGGCGTGCGTATGAACACACACACACAATCTACTCAGAGAAAGAGCAAAAGTAACATTCCTTTTTCTTTTTTCTTTTTTACCTTTTCTTATTCTTGGGCAGTGTAGCTGACTTCCTCGAATGTCATGCTGTTCTATATTGTTCCAAGTCAGGTATTTATAAGAATCTGGTGGAAGCTTAAAAGAAGAGAGAAAAGAAACGTCATCTAATGTATGTATACATAATATAATGTATTTAATTGCTTTCTATGTGTCCAACATTCATTCAACTGAACTCCAGATGTCCTGTGATGGAAGTCACCTTAGTGCTCTTTACACTGTGCATCTTTATGCCCTGTGTCCCAGCAACCTACTTACGTTTGCTGATCAATGATAGAGTAAATAAGCATACATATTCATATATGTATACATCATATGCATTTACATGTGTAAAAGCATCAAGAGTCTACTTTATGCAACTCTGCTAAACACCTTTAATGTCTGTTTCCTAGCTCATGATGATCAACTGATTGTAGAACAGTTCTAATTCTAAGGTTGCTTCATTGAATGGACCCTTTTCACTATGCAACTCCCATAAATTGTTCCATGTGTATGAGGTCTGCCCTTGTGAAGTTACACAAAAGAATATCTCAGCCTGTGATTGCTACATTAAATATCTGATCGTGTTGGTTATCTTCTTAGGTTATTCAGTTCTCACACAGATGTAGGTTTATAAACTATTTGGCATCCTGATGGCCCTTCCTATTTATTAACACTAACTTTAAATGTGTAGCTTTCATTGAATGAAGTATTTCAGACTTGGTCATCTTCCTCTTTTTGGTCAGTAGATCATTGAGCAGAACATGTGCTGAATCCGTATCTGGAGCAAAACTACAGAGTGCATCGTGCTGTTCTGGAAGTTCCATGTCCAGGACACAAGGTGTTTCACAACTACCTATAATTCCTGCTGTAGGGGATTACAGTGCCTCTGGATTATTGCAGAAATTGTGGGCTATCAGAATTCCTAGTATTGTCTATCTCTGATGACAGTTTCCAAAGTGAACATAAACAAACAAATAACTGAAAAATACTATGCTAAATATATACATATGCCATAGAGTCATTCTTCTTGTGTCCTTGTTACACACATTTACAACTGACCAGCTCAGATTAAGTACCTTAACAAAATGCTATCAGTGTTAAGAACAACTGCATTCATCTTACTGAGCTTCTCATAGAGCTGATATTTTGTGTAGGTATAAATTTGTGTAACCAATATAAAAATATTTCAACGTCCAGATAAGCTTATCTTTTAGGTGGCTAATATAATTTAAACATGAGCCTTTACTGTCTAACTCAGAACTTTTAGTATGCTAATACATATGCGAGTCAACACTGTGAATTTTTTCCATGGGCTTAAAGTCAGAATGCCTTTCCTTCTTGGCCCAACACATGGAAGAACTGGAAAAAGGCTGTCACATATTAAATTAGGGAAGATGAGGCTTTAATCCACTAATCTTAAAGCTGGGAGAAGTCTCAGCTTTTGAGAGAACTTCCTTCTCTTCTAGAAAATCTGAGCTCACTTTCCAGGATACAAGGTGAGTGTTTCACAACTGGCTATAACTCATGGCTCCAGGGGATTACAGTGTCTCTGGCTTCCACCAGCAACTGCCCACTCAAGAGAGACAAAATCATACAAATAATTACAAATGATGAAATAAAATGTTAAGATTTGACCTTTTTTGTTTCATTGCTTAGTCCCTTGATGACCTGGATTCTTTGAAATATAAACGACATATTCATTGTAAAAATAAAGTATCAACAAATACCTGAGTAGCAGATGCTAAAGTGTTAAGAGTGCTATTGTAATTTGTTCAAATAGTCAGTGTTAGCTAATGAATTTACTAGGACTTAAGTTACTTTTATGAACTGTCTTTAAAACAAGTAATAAACCTAGCTAGATCTTAGATTGCTAAACTGCAGGTATTAATTTATTCTCAGTTGTATGGTTTAGATGTTTATATAAACTTTTTCCAAAATTTTATAAATTTCAGAATGTGTCCTCTCTTGCTTCTATTATGGAATTCTAAATAGTAATTTTCTACATAGAAAAACTTCCTGCACGTTCAATTCCCTGGGGACATCACACCCCATTGCCTCTCTGTGCTTCTCTATGAGGGTAACAGTGGAAATAGAAGAGAATTTAATCTAAAGCTGTATTTGAGAAAAAGAAAATCTTCCATATTTTCACCTATAATCCAATTTTGAATTAAAACACGCTCTTTTGCTTTCTTTTTTATAAGAAGTTACATGTTTAATGTAACTTCTTTTAATGACAGGCAAAAAATCTGGGGTGTGTCTTGATTACTGCTGTGCTAAGTTATCAGTGTGGTATGGTATGCGATCATTTTTTCTCCTCAGGATGAGAGTGATCATTCGTGCCTTGCCTTATGGATTTTTGCATTTTCAATTTTGATGGCTTATTTGATTTATCTAGACCCTCTTGCACTTTAGCTTTTTTTTAATATATCCTTTATTTGTTTGTTTCTAGATAAACGTAACAATGGCTGTGTGCTTTGTTACATTCATTTACATAAGTGAACAAGCATCATATGTATATCTGTATACATATATACATACATGAGCACATGTTGGATGACAAACTCCTGTCAGACATTGAGAATACAAAATTAAATAAAATATAGTAAATGTGTTTGAAAGACTTACTTTCCATATTTGGAGAGCAGACATGTAAAAACTCATCTGAATCCTATGGGTTAAGTGGAACAATTGTAATGAAAGACAGAAAAGTAAAAACACTCCTGGTGCATGTCAAATATAAGGTCATATAAGTTAAAATCTAGTGAAAAAGATATTTACCAAGGACGATATTCCAGAATCTGATCGTGGAGGACATGCTCTGTTCCTTGAAAGAGCAGAATGGGTTTGAGATCCGCTGGGATCAGAGCAGTCTGATGAGATAGAGAGACAGGTCTCTTGGCTACTTGCGCTTTGATCTGAGGCGCTGAGGGAAAAGATGCATTTACAGAGTTTGTCTCTCTCTTTTGTTGTCTTAAAAATAAATACCTCTGTTTACAATAACAGCAAAGTAGAAGAGCTAACTTTCATTTAGAAGACAGGTAAATGACAGTCGAAGAGTTTATGAAAAGATTTTAATAATTTATTATGGTCCTAAACATACATATTTCTGTTTCTATCTATTTACTTAAATTGCTCTCACCTCCCAAAACAGGATATCTGCATGAACTACCTGTCTTATAGAAATAGGTTAGCACACTCCCAAGTTCGTAAAATGCCAAGAAGCTCAGGCCTGCCACTGGAGTCTCCTTCCCCAGGGGATGTCGCGCCTCACAAATGTGGGCTGTACATGCTTCCTGGGATTTATCACTGAAGTTGGTGGCAAACAAATCAAAGAGAAAATTTCTGAAAGCAGCTTCGCTCACTTTGAAATGTTGCCCCACTATTCCATTTGATTGTTTGGTTTCCTCTACATTCTTCCCTATTTCTATGCTGAAATAGAAAGTGTTTTTGTTTTCGTTGTTGTTGTTGTTCTGTAGTGATTGCCTCCTTATTCATTCTTACTTTCCTCAGCAACTGCTATCACTCTCTCTCGGTATAAACGGTGCTGTATATAATTTAAGAATTAATAACTTAAAAACAGAACAAACATGATTTGTATTTAGAAGCCGTCCTTCTATTTTGAAACTTGTTTCTCTCCCAGTAGATTATATTTCAGGCTTTAAGAATCTATTAATATTGCCTCTTCATGCATTCTTTCTCATTTTATAAAGTCAGAAAGCATAGCCTTATTTCTCACCCATTGTAATAGTTTCTGTCCTGTTCTACAAGCCTCCAGAGAGTACTTTCTTTTGGAAACGAGTTTACAAGCATTTGGAGAACAACATCCAGTGTAGAAATTTCATAATTACTAATGTAACCAAATTCTGATGGCTATAAACACATTTGTAGCTAATAATCATGAGAAAAAATAGCAAAAAATAAAATAATGCCCATAGGGTGTAACAGTGGATACAAGTTTGACTTTTAATTCAACTTTCTAAAAAATAAAATGCTAGTAAATGCAGAATGCTAGTGAACATGTGCAAATGTAGCCAATGGTTCTCAACTCTAATGATGTTCATAAAATGTGAGATTGAGTTAACAGAAAATCCTTGACCTTTCTCTTGGTTCTTTTTGTTTTTGTTGTTGTTGGAAAATTCTTTTTTATTTTTTACAATTTATTCACCTTGTATCCTGTTTGTAGCCTGCTCCCTCATTTCTTCCCTATCACACCTTCCTTATCTCTTCCCCCCTAAACTCTTTCTATATTCCACAGAGAAAGGGAGTTCTCCTCCCCTGCCATCTGAACCTAGTTTATCAAGTCTTATCAAGACTGCCTGGATCCTCTTCCTCTGTGGCCTGGCTAGGTCACCCAACCTGGGAGAAGTGATCAAAGAGTAGGCAACCAGTTCATGACAGAGGCATGTTTCTAGGGAACCCACAGGAGAGTGAGGTGGCTATTGGCTGCATTTGAGCAGGGGGTCTAGGTCCTCTTCATGTATGATCCTTGGTTGGTGCATCATTCTCTGCCGGACCCCCTGGGTTCAGATTTTTTAGGTTTGTTGGTTTCCTTGTGGAACTCCTGTCCTCTATGGGTCCCTCTGTCCCCGCCCTTCTTCCGTAAGATTCCCTGCACTCACAGCACGCAACATGAGGCAGTGAAAACCGCCAAGTATTTTAGAAAGTTATACAAGTAAAAGAACTTCATGACTAAGAAATGAGAAAGAAAGAAAGAAAGAAAGAAAGAAAGAAAGAAAGAAAGAAAGAAAGAAAGAAAGAAAGAAAGAAAGAAGCAGATGCTGAGACTCTCCCGTGGCTTCTTAATCATGAAGTCTCTCTGGTGGTTCTTCATCATGAAGTTCTTTTACTTGTATAATTTGCCTGAAGCACAGAGCAGAGAGGAAAACACCTGATAGTTTTCACTGCCTCACACGTGCATGCATGAATGTGTATGTATGTGTGTGTGTGTGTGTGTGTGTGTTGGGGAATAGGGATGCAAAGTGAAAGTAAGTGAAGAAGTGAAATCCATCCTTTCACCTGAGCTTGCTTTAATATGATAGTATACCTGAGTGACCCCAAAAACTCTACCAGAGAACTCCTACAGCTGATAAACACCTTCAGCAAAATGGCTGGATACAAAATTAACTCAAAAAATTCAGTAGCCCTCCTGTACACATAAGACAAATGGGCTGAGAAAGAAATTAGGGAAACAACACCTTTCACAATAGCCACAAAGGACATAAAGTACCTTTGTGTAACTCTAACCAAGCAAGTCAAAGATTTGTATGAAAAAAAAAAAAAAACTTCAAGTCTTTGAAGAAAGAAATAGAAGAAGATATGAGAAGATGGAAAGATCTCCCATGTCCATGGCTTGGCAGGATTAAAACAGTAAAAATGGCCATCTTACCAAAAGCAATCTACAGATTCAATGCAACTCCCATCAAATTACCAATGCAATTCATCTATTTATTTGTTGTGCTGGGATCAAAGCCAGGGCATTGCCATTGTGAAGCTCTCTCTTTACCTCTGAGCCACATCTGTAACCCCACATTTTTCTGATTTAAAATGTAACATTTTGTGACATTATCCCGATAACAACACGCCAATGATTATATTGGTAATAATAGTGGGTCAGTATCCAATACCTCTCTTCTCTCCCCCAAGCCTTTCCACCTTCCTCTTCCCCTCTCTCCTGGCTCGCCCTGGCTGCTGAAGGGTGCTAAGAAGATTCTGGGTAGAAGACTTTGACCATCTTGAGTGGCATCTCTGCATTTCTTCCCTCACACTCCTCTGTCACTCCTGGGCAGCACAGCAGGAAGCAGTGACCAGAAGTGGTGCCCCTGGACAACACTGTGATAAAACTTCCTGGAACTCTGAAAACTGTCAGTGAATTCACTTCCATCCAAATGCCGTGTGGAATTTTTCTTCATTCTGCTTTTTGTTTGCTTTCTGTTGTTGAGAAATCTCAATAAGACAGAAGGATTTTTGACCCTTTAAAGAAGAAAAAAAGCCTAAGACTCTTCAAGGTCATATGCTCCATAAAACTGCTCTCTCTGTTACTGTCTTAATGCACAATGCTGACGTCATCATCGCAGGAGATGTGACTCCTAGTAATCAGTGGTGTGGCGACTGTCGTGACCCAGACAAGGCACTGAGCAGCTAGTACCATCACTTCTTTATCTTCTGCATTCAGAAGCTAAAGCAGATGCTTCCTGGTGAAAAGGTTTGGCTACCCTGACTATGCAACGATATTGCTGTTATTAATTGGCATTATATATATATATATTTTACATTTTGGCATATTTATTTGTCTGTGTGAATACATGTGTGTGACGTGTGTGTGTGTGTGTGTGTGTGTGTGTGTGTGTGTGTGTGTGTCACAGTATATGTGAAGGTCAGAAGATAACCTGAGGAAGTGAGGAAGTCAGGCCTCACTTTCTACCCTGTGGGTTCCAGGAGTCGAATTCAGGTCATTAGCCTTGAAGGCAAGGACTTTTGTCTCCTGAGCCATCTTGCTGGCCACACTACTAACATAATGTTGGAGACAACATTCATGAATTCTTGCTATTTGCTAGGCACTGGATCAAAAGTTTTGCATGGATTCACACATTCAACTTTTCTACATTCTTAATAAAATACACAGCACTTTGGTTTTCAGTTTTGTCGGTGAGGAAATTGAAGCAGAAAGTGGGATCCTTTGAAAAACAAATGTCCCCCATGAGCTCAGGCATTTAAACACTCCATTCCCAGTTGGTGACTCTGTTTGGGGAGGTTTGGGTGGTTTAGCCTTGCTGGAGGGTTTTGTCCCTGGGGGTAGGATGTAAGGGCTTATAGTCTCTGATGCCTGCTTGAAGCTAAGGATGTGATCTTTAAGCTTCTTTCCCAAGTCTCCATGCCTACCTGCTGCCATCCCTACCCCATAATGAGCTCTTATCCCTCTGGTATCATAGTCCAAAGGAACACTTCCTTCTCTCAGTGTTGCCCAGTAGGATTCAAATGAGCTTCAAGGATCTGATAAGTACTGCACTGCTCAAAGAATTATAAAGCTCTGTCATTAGTAGGGTACTTGATAAGGAAAATCATTATTATGGATTTCTCTTATTCTGAGTGTCCCACTTGGCCTTATATAAATAATTTCATCACTGACTATAACTTGCAAATCTGAACAGGTCCCATTCACTGCAAACAATTGTTAACTTTCAGACATGGAGCTTATGAGAACAGCATTCTAGACAGCAACACTCTGCCTATAAAACTCTTTCTTCATTCCCCTCACTTCCAAATAAACCAGACACATGCAGCTTACATGGTATATTATTTTGCTCATTTTTAATCTTTCTGCCAGCAATGAACAAACAGCTACCATAAATTACAAATCTAAACCCTTATAACAGAAGAATTAATATTATTAATGCCTTGATATAAAGCTGTCCTAGAGAAAGTTCCATGCTGAAACTGCACAGCAGCCA
Organism: Meriones unguiculatus; assembly: GCF_030254825.1. Lineage (NCBI taxonomy): Eukaryota > Metazoa > Chordata > Mammalia > Rodentia > Muridae > Meriones > Meriones unguiculatus. The sequence goes on along the minus strand of NC_083350.1, from coordinate 179,917,110 downwards.
TCAGGCTTGATTTATAATATCTTTGAAAATAGGTGGCATTGTCTGAACTGGCCATCTCTTCTTGTTTTTTAAACATATAGAATGACTAACAAGAAGTCATTACATGAACACAGAAGGCAGGATGAAGAACAACAGTAAGAATTTATCAGCTCCTGAGCACCTTCCAGCAGAAGCCTGAGATGTCCTTTACAGTCATGAATTTATAAGCCTCATAACGTATCTGCTGCGGTGGGAGCTAGCTGTTTAATTAAAATGTCTAGTTGGCAGTTGCATGACTTGCAAGGTGACTAAAGGAGGAAGAGGCAGGTAGCCCACTTCCCAGGGTGAAGCTGAGCTTCTTGACTGGAAGAAGGAACACTGGGAACATATCAAGGCCAGGGGATTCTCTATGACGTACAACATGATCAAATTAGCAGTCAGCACAAAGCAACTTCCAAAACTTTCATTTCTATTTGTGGTTCTCCCATGGGGGCTTCCTATTTAGGGAGGAGGAAAGAAAGTTCAATTTATTTTTCAATTAGCAAAGGGCACACTTCCCAAACCTTCAAGCTGCTCCTTCAACCTCAAAGAATATATATTATATTATAAATGTTATATATTATACATATACTTTATACTATATATTATAGTATACACACACACACACACACACACACACACACACATATATATATATATATAGAGAGAGAGAGAGAGAGAGAGAGTTGGGATGCCAAACCCAGTGAGATATTTGTTCACACCAGGCAATTCTGAGACATAGCACATTGTTTTTATGATAAATCATCACATTGGGATACAATGAGATCAAATTCTGCTTCTTATTTAATACACTTTTCTTTTTTATTTTTAACTTAGTATTTCAATCTTTTCTATGAGTACATTTTATTTACTTGCACACCGGCACACGGGCAATTGTGCAATCAACATGCTGGGGATGATAATGAAATAATAGTCAGAACTCTCAGTGGAGCTCCCATAAAATCCAGAAATAATCTGATATTTAGGAGCTGTTAATTTCTGAAATGACAAACGATATGTACTAGATTTATTACTATTCTCAGAGAACTCTCTATTAAATTCTTAGGACTAAGCCCATAAATTGAGCACGGAATATTTTATTAACCAACTCTTCTGGAAAACTGTCTTTTAGAGACATTCCTAATTCTTTTAGTTAACCCAAAGCTTAGGATCACAACAGGCAAGTCTGAGATTGTTTAGATTGTTACTCGTTAAAAGCAATATTTAATTTTGAAAAACCGAACAACTGTTCTTTTTTATTTCCTGTGCCTCTGTCTGAGTTATGTTTTATCCTGTTTATTTTTATAGCCTCTGAGCCAGATTTTAATTTTATGTGAATTTTTTAATTTTTTATAAATGTTGCATGTTCTTATTGCCATATCTCCATGCCCACCCTTTGAAACATCAATGATTCCCAAATCTATGTGCACTGAAAGTGAGAAAGCAAAGAAGAGCCTTTTATGGAGAAAAAGCTTTGAAATTGCAGCAGCCACTAGTAAGTTCACTGATAGTTATAAAAGTAAACGATGTGCTTGGTTCACATACTTGAACCAAGGAAGGTATAAATGCTTCCATACGCTTTCCAAAAACGGTATTTAGAAATTGGAGACCTTTGTTGTCCTAGAACACCTAGTTCTGCTTAGGTTTTGACTCTGTCCTTTCTGTGTAGTGTTGTAATTTTGAAAATGTGACCAGGTTTCATGCTGTCCTAGAGGAGAATAGAAACTAATGGAGATGTGGTGGGTCTTGTGGCAAAAGATAAAGCTATGTGACCCCAAATGAAGTATCCTCACTTAGGAAAGTGCTGTGCATAATAATGTCCAGGCAGTGTGACTGGCAAAGCACCACAGCAAAGCAAACAGAAGACGTTCCTTCTTCCCTGCCCTCCTTCCTCGGCTCTCCTCTGCTTGCCTTTCTTTTTTTATCCTTTTCCTTTTCTCTCCTCTTTCCGTCTCCCTAGTCTCATCTCTGCAGCATTTTGTCTTTCAAATTTTGAGTAATGAAAGATACTGGTGAAAACTGTCACCTGTTTTACACTGTCTTTAAACATTGTTTCATGAGCTCTGGCCAAGGATTCTCATTAATCCCCATTTGCAGAGCCCTAATGCCAAGGGAAGACAGGGTGACCTGAAAGTCTAACTACTTCTTTAAGTCCATCCAATTTTTGAATAATTATCCAGAATGCTTCATTAGGGGAGCAGACAATGTGGGCTCCAAGCATTTGCAGCAGATCTGCATGTCCCTCCTCGGGAAGGCCGTGGTGCTGATGGGCAAGAACGCCGTGATGTTCAAGGCCATCAGGGGTCACCTGGAGAACAGCCCAGCTCTGGAGAAACTGCTGCCCCACATCCGAGGGAATGTGGGCTTTGTGTTCACCAAGGAGGACCTCACTGAGATCAGGGACATGCTGCTGGCCAATAAGGTGCCAGCTGCTGCTTGAGCTGGTGGCATTGCCCCGGGTGAGGTCACTGTGGCAGCTCAGAACACTGGTCTGGAGCCAGAGAAGACCTCGTTCTTCCAGGCTTTGGGCATCACCATTAAAATCTCCAGACGTACCACTGAAATTCTGAGTGTTGTGCAGCTGGTAAACACTGGAGGCAAAGCAGAAGCCAGTGAGCCCACACTGTTGAACATCTCCCCTTTCTCCTTCAGGCTGATCATACAGGGGTATGACAATGGAAGCATTTATAACTCGGAAGCGTGTGATACCTCAGAGCAGTCTCCTAAACGGTGTCGGAAATGTTGCCAGTGTTTGTATGCAAAGTGGTTCCCTGAGGGTTGCCTCAGTGCCGCACTCTATCACCAATGGATGCAAGCGGACGCTGGCTTTGCCGTCGAATTTCACTACACCTTCCCACCTGCTGAGAAGGTCGAGGCCTTCTTCACGGATCTCTCTGCATTTGTAGCTGCTGCCCCTGTGGCCGCGGCCACCACTGCTGCTTCTGCTGTGGCTGCGACCCCAGCCAAGGCAGAAACTGAGGAAGAGTCAGAGGAATCAGGTGAAGATATGGGATTTGATGTCTTCGACAAATCCCCTCCCAAAGCAACCGATTCAGCCAGATTCAACCAGATTACTTTGAAAAATGTGGAAACAAAGTCTTACTCCCTGTTAGAAATTTGTTTCATAAGGGCTTGTTGAAAAATACTGAATGGTAAACATCAGCTTACAAATTACCTCCTTCTACTGAGGTAAAAACGAAGTTCATAACCCTGTAGAGAATCTCTCCTCTTTTGAAAATGACTATTTTGCTTGCCAGTTCTCCAAATTATGAGGCATTTATAGTTCAATAAGAAAACAGCCCGTGACACCACTTGAGGTGTACACAGTTGGCTTACAGAAGCAGAGGCTCTGGCATTTCATCAGCTTCTTACCTAAAACTTTTCTCTTGATTGTCACAAGTGGAAGCCACAATTCCTGAATTCTGTAAAGTCATGGCGTATATAACACTGAAGGCAAAATGTGTGAATCTCGTGTTTTAAATGATGAGAACCAGGTTATACAGCAACATAAAGAAAAGAAACTAGGGGAAAAAAAACAGCAAAACTACAATCCTCTGAAATGCACATTGTTTAATGTTTAATTATCTTCAAGATCTGTGAAACACTTAGGAAAGAGCGATAGAATGTGGAACCAGGAAGGAAGACGAGGCTGTAACTAATCTGTCATTTCAGCAGTAGATGTTTTAAGTCTACCACATTAATGTTAATAAATATTCCTCTTTGTCTCTCCTGCTTATCCCCCTGCCATTTACCCCTGCTTCTTAAAGAGTACCTGCAGACATAGTTACGAAGAGCAGCCCACCTCCATTTGATAAGGCAATGCTTAGGCCCACATTTGAGTTTATAGCTAGCTGCAACTGTTGAGCAGATGATGATGGCTGAGTTTGTTTCCCTCCGCCAACCTTCATTAGCCGCAGGTCTGAACTTAATATCTTTAACTGCAATGTAATCTGGTAATACCATCTATGCTTGCTGGCCTTTTGTGTTCTCTCTCAAGTAATAACAAAGGTTGCTTTAATTCCTTTTCCTACCTTTTGAACATGTCTGGCAGGTGAAGAAAAAGTTCTTCTTGCTTCATAAAAGCTATGTTTCTGAAGATAATCTTTCACACATTTCCAAGAGCATGAGAACTGACCACCAAGAATCTCTGCTGCCACGCTGGGGACAGGAGTCTTGCATGGATTCACCGTGACCAAGGAAACAAGCTGTTACCTAGCAACGTGCCCATCTAGGAGGTCCTGTTACCAGCCTCTGAGAGACTGTCAAAGGAGCTCCTGTGCTCCCAGGACAGGTTAACAGTGGGCAGTGCTCACAAGGACTTGTCTAAACTGAGATGTTTCTTGAATCTTGTCTACAGAAATTAAAGAGCTAGTGGATGGAGGAGGCCATGAATATGTGCAGCTGTCCTCTGATGTCTACTGTCTCCACTCTCACTACTTTTATTGAAAATAAATTTTTTCATACGATGTATTTTGATTTTGATTTCCCTACCCCCACTTCTCCCAGTTCCTCCCCTCCCATCCATATGCACACCCTTTCTGTCTTCAATTTAAAAACAACAGGCACTTATGACATAAGAATAAAATAAGATAAAAAGAAACAAGTCAGAATAGAGGGAAAAAAGGACAAACTGAATAAAAAGAACTAAAGTAAAGGCACAGGAAACAAACTGTAGCGGTCTGAATAGGTATGGCATTATAGAACCGTGGGTTTGAACACTTGGCCATGGGAGTGGTATTAGGAAGTGTGGGCTTGTTAGAGAAAGTGTGTCACTGTGGAGGCAGGGCTTTGAGGTCATATATATATGCTCAATGTATGCCAGCGTGACACAGTCTCCTCCTGGCTGCCTGCCGATCAGATGAAGAACGCTTGGCTCCTCCAGCACCATGTCTGCTTGGATGCTGTCATGCTTCCCACCATGATAATAGTGGACTAAACCTCTGAAACTATAAGCCAGCCCCAATTAAATGTTTTTCTTTATAAGATTTGCCTTGGTCATTGTTCATTAAAACCCAAACTAAGATACACATATAGATACAGAGACATACATGTTCACAATACCAAAGGCCCATAAAAACATAAAACTGGAAGCCATAACATCTATGCAAAAACCTTTAAGGTAAAAACAATTTTATGAGTTTAAAAACCTCTAAATGTACACTTAAGTTACTTTTCTATTGGCAGCCTATACTAGGTGTTGGGGGCTGCCATTTAGAGTACTTTGATTCCCCACAGATACTCACTTGGAGAAAACTAATTTTTCATTTGCAAGTGGTTATCAGTGGGTTAGAAATGTGACCTTGTGTCTACTTCTTGGGGCTCTAGGATCCCATTCTGCAGACCAGTGCAGGTCCTGTTCATGTTGCCTTGGTCCTAGTGAATTCATATATGTGTCAATCCTACTATATTCAGAAGGCCTTATTTTCTTTGTGCCCTACATCCCCTCTGCCTCTTAGATCCTTTCTGCCACCTCTTCAGTAGGATTTCCTGAGTCTTGAGGGGATGGAATTGATGAAAACGTTCTATTTAAGGCTGTGTATTCCAAAGTCTCTCATTCTTTACCTAGAGTCTGGTTGTGGATCTCTGTAGTTCTTTCCATCTACTGCAGAAGAAAGCTTCTGTGATGATAGTTTTGAAAGGCATGGATCTATGAGTATAGCCGAATGTGGTTAGGAGTGCTATTATTGATAATGTCCTTTAGCAGAACAGTACTATTTGCTGTTTCCACTAGGTCCATGGCTGATCTCATCTTCGGTTCTTGGTCACCCAAGCAGAATTTGGATAGGAGTTCTGTTTTGTGGAGTAGACCTTAAGTCAAATCAGATATTGGTTGTTTCCTCCAACGGTCTTTGTGCTGCCATTGTAACAGCATATCTTGCAGGCACATCATCATGTAGACTGAAGGGTTTGTAGATGGATTGGTTTTACCTCTCTCCATTGGCAGTGTGTAGAGTGCCTTCCATCCCCTTGAACTTTGTTTCATAGACATGAAGGCTCTAGGAAGAAACTAGCTTGATGTCTTGGTGTTCAATGAATTATACAGAAGTTGTCTTCAGCAATAAGGTCTTACTGTCAATTTGTAGAGAACAACCATTTGCTTTGGCAGTTGCCTGGGTTTTGAAGGGTTCCCATGGGACCCCTTTGACCAGCAACTCAATTAAATGTAACGCATTTCCAGTACTGAAAACTTCACTTGGTAACAGGAGATGTACAATTAGGGCTGTTTTTTCCATTATTTTGTAATTTCATTTAGACTGACTTCAAATATGCCTATGTTTTTAGGAAGCTCCTACTGTATTAGGTTTCCATAAGGCCCCTCAAATGACCCTTAGTTTTAACTGTCCCTCCCATTTATTCCCTCTTTGCTCTCTCTCTCTTCGTTTGATACTTCTATTTCAGTATCCCCTCATCCATCCATAACTATCAGATCTATTTCCCCTCCCTCTGAAGATCCAATCCTCCCAGATAGTCTCTTACTCTATAAATAATTTCTGGGATTATATGAATGATACCTGCTTATCAATGACTTAGTAGCAAACACCCACATATAAGTGAATACCAACCATATTTTTCTTACTGGCTCTGGGTTATACCACTTAGGATGTTTTTTTTTTTTTTTTCTAGCTCAATTCATTTACCTGCAAATTTCATTTTAAATGGCTTAGTGAGATTCTATTGTATAAATATACCACATTTTCTTTAATCATTAATCTTTTGGTAGATATTTATCTTGTTTCAAATGATTGTGACTAGAACAGCAATGGATGTACATTAGAATATGTCTCTGTGGTACAATGTCCTTTGGGTGCTATAACTAAATCTTAAGATCGATCATTTGTAAGCTTCATTGGAAACTGCCACACTGACTCCCATAGTGTACAAGTTTGCACTCCCATCAGCAATAAATGAGTGTTCTCCTTGTATATCATCACCAGCATGAGTTATATTTGTTTTATTTATTTTGACCATTCTGACTGATAAGGTGTAAGATGGCATTTCAAGCTAGTTTGGATTTGCATTTCCCTGATGACTAAGGATGTTAAACATTCCTTTAAGTTCTTGTCTTGTGCTTCAGCTATATTGCATTTCTCAGTGCCTATTATAGTAGGGTTGCTGGGCTACAGTGGAGACATGTTAACCTGGATGCTGTTGATTTTGTTTTTATGCTGGTACCTAGCTTCTGGGATTAGGATGACTGTAGTTCCAGGTGTTGACATCTGGTCTTGCCTTTGTTAGGTGGGTGTCCTGTTAGTGGGTTTCTGTTCCCCTCTCTGATTCTTATGAGAGTGTGGTAGCTTTAGGTGGCCCGGTAGGGAGTGATTCTGGGTGCCACAGGGGTGGACATTGGGGTTCCCTGGTAGAACCTGTTCCTAGGTATCGAGGATGACAGCTAGGAATGGGGATGGCTTAGAAGGGGGATCTGTGGAGCCCACAGGAGGGAAGAAAAGAGAATATACCACCAGAATCTGCTTAGTCTCCTGAGAAAGAGGACAGAGAGCATGGAGACACCACAGTAGTGGTCTGCTACAGAGATGGGGTGAGAACGGGGGACTGGATGTGGAAGAGGAGAAGGAAAGTGAAGCTTGCCTACCTGCTTCCCTGGCAGGTATCGCTGGCAGGTTCCCAGGGAATGGCTGACAGAGTTGGTGATGAGCATCCGTTCTTGTTATTTAAATGCTTGTGTGCTTGGTTTTGTTGAAGAGAAACTTGTACAAAATGTCTCTTAGTATTGGGTTTCTTCTTTTCTGTGAGTTTAGAACTAGGAGAAACAAGAAGGATGATGGTGGATTTCTGCTTCAACTTTGTGTAAATAAAACTCTATTGAAAACAAGGAGTTCTTTCTTGTCCATAACAAGAAAGAAAAATACTTTGTTTCAAATATCTTACATACATCTTTTCATACAGAAAGATGCAAACATCACATTTTATTTGTATAATTATTTATTGATCCAACAGGTTGGATGTCTATCAGATACATAGGTCACATTACATTTGTGACTTCATCAACCAATAAAATCCAAGTTCTGTAACCCTGAAGTTTGTGTCTCATTCTCAACAAATATTAAAACTTTTAGCTGTTTTAAAAATCTTCAACAGTTTCATACATGTATACAATGAATTGTAGTCATTTTCACTCCCATATTTTCCTTTCTCATAACTCCCCCCTTCTTGTAAAACCTTTCCCTTCACAAGTCTCCCTCCTACTTTTATGTCCTGTGTATATGGCCAACGAAGTTCAGTTTAAGTTTCCTGAATGAGTGTGGGTAAGAGTTTATTTATTGGACAAACTTATCAGTGGCTACCTCAGTGACGAAAACGATGAAGCCCCTTCTAACACTCACTGCTTAAAGACCCTCAAGGTGGGATAGGGGAGCATGAGACTCATCACTCCTCCATCCCAGTGCTTCTGGGGCTGAGAAATTACTGTTGGCCAAAAGTACAGAAAACTCTCCTATACTTTCCTGCTTCTGAGAACTAGACATGAGGAAAGGGATTTTACTCAAATCCAACCTCAAAACAAGGTTATTTGTCATATATGTAAAACTGCAATTCTTACTATTCACTGTGGCACACATTCATAGCTATTTGGAAGGCTGAGGCAGGAGGATCACTGGGTCCAGGAATTCCATGATAATTAACTATGACAGTTGAGGTACTCATATTAAGTTCAGCATCAATATAGTGACCTCTCAGGAGTAGGGGACCATCAGGATGCCTAAGGTGAAGTGAACAGCCTCCATCTAAACACACTAATCTCCAGCTGTTTCTATGTTGTAGGTTCCCAGATCAACTCTCAGTCTATGAGTCTCTAAATGATTTTCTAGCTTCCTCCCTCTCTCACCTTGACATCTCTCCCATTCTTACTCTTGCCTAAGCAGTCAGACCAGCCTCTCCATGCGGACATATCACTTATGTACTTGATCACATCTCTCAGTCCTTTTTCTCTGGTTATCAGCCTTAATAAGTATACTTTATCAATGTTTCAATTGAGAGACTCAATTCTAGACTTTCCTCTATAACTGGAAGTCTAGAAATTCTCCGCCTTCAGTATTCTACGTTTTGTTTTATTAGGTGAATTATTTCCACATATGTAACCATTTGGCATGTGTCCTTTTCTCATTTAGAAGAAAAACTTTAGAAAAGAGCACTAACTCCTCACTTCAGCTTCTATTTCAACAAGTGACTTTATATCTACTGCAGAATACAAGACCTGCTGCCTCTAAATTTCCTCCCACATTCCCTTGAACTAACCCAAATCTTTTTTAATTTAAAAATATGATGTCATATCCTTAAGGATCTCATTGAGTTTTGCTAAAACCTCTGATAATTGCTGATATTTCTCAAGTATGTGTTTTGCTTTTCAGGTGAAGGGAGTTTTATAAGTCCTACCTCTTAGTACAATATAATTTTATTCCTGCATTCTAGTTAAACAATGTGAGTGTGTGTATTTGTGTGTATGCATGCACATGTGTGCATGAGTGTGTGTATGTATTCCTGTAGGATATATTTTTTCTAGAAAATATGTTTATCCATAATAATTTATAATAGTTTTTATTTCTTTTCACTTGTGGTCACTCAACTCCTTATTAGCAATAAATCACTGCTAAAATATCTTAATTAGCAATCTCTCACAATGGAAGCCCAGTTCTGATTTTCTTATGCTGACTATCATTTAGTCTAGTAACCTGCTTTAATTTTAAGTGTGATCTTTCTAAGCTGGTAGATGCAAAATAATCTCAGTGTATCTGAAATCATTTTTATTACCTGAAGACAACAGATAGTTTGATGGTTCTTAGAACAGTTATTTAAAACTATTGTTAAAATAAGCACTAACGGTGGAACCAAAATTATATTACCGTTTTTATTACCATTTTCTTCAATGAAATCCAGGAACTATTATTAGGTATAGGAGAGGCAAATACAGGTCAGCATATGCAGAAGGCTGGAGCTGCAATTGCTGATTCTGCTACGGTGCTTTGGGAATTCGGGACGGTTGCAGTCTAAATGAAAGAGACAATAAATCAAAATGAGGTTTTAGATACAAACTAAAATCGGACCAGAAAGAGCGTTTATATACAAGAAATAGTCTTACTACACAAGTTATCATCTGAAGCAGAAGGACCATTTTGAAACATACTTGATTTAAGAAGGTGCACGGTCTGGCGTCCTGCCCCAGATCTGGGAGGGCACAACAACCAGAAACCAGACGAGCCAGCCAGGACCATGCCCACCCATGCCCACCCATGCCCACCCATGCCCACCCATGCCCACCCATGCCCACCTGTGCCAGGCAGGGGACTGGGATGATGTCTGTGGCACATGTTACCACCAAAGGCCAAGTCTTTGACTTGCTTGGTTAGAGTTATACCTAGGTACTTTATTTATAGCTATTGTGAAGGGTGTGTTTTTCTTAATTTCTTTCTCAGCCCATTTGTCATTTGTATATACAGGAGGGCAACTGTTTTTTTTTTTTTAAGATTTATTTATTGTTTTTATTTTATGTGTGTCGGTGTCATTGCCCGCATACATGTCTGTGTGAGAGTGTTAGGTCCTCTGGAGCCAAAGTTACAGACAGTTGTGAGCTGCCATGTGGGACCTGGGACTTGAACGTGAATCCTCTGGAAGAGCAGCCAGGGCTCTGAACCACTGAGCCATCTCTCCACCCACCCACCCCCCAACTTTTTTTAATTAATCTTGTATCCACTTTGCTGAAGGAATTTATCAACTGCAGAAATTCTCTGGTGGAATTTTTAGAGTCACTTATGTACTTTATTATATCATCTGCGCATAGTCACAATTTAACTTCTTTCTAGTTTGAATCTCCTTGATCTTCTTTAGTTATCTTATTACTCTAGCTAAGACTTCAAGTACTGTTTTGAAGAAATTCAGATAGAGTTGGAAGCCTTGGCTTGTCCTTGATTTCAGTGGAATTGATTTAAGTTTCTCTCCATTTAGTTTGATGTTGTCTGTTGGCTTGCATATATTGCCTTTATTGTGTTTAGGTATGTGCCTCATATCGCTAATCTCTCCAAGATTTTAAACATGTACAGCTGATGGATTTTGTCAAATACCTTTTCAGTGTCTAAGGAGATGATCATCTGTGTGTTTGTGTGTTTTTCGTTCAGTTTGTTTATATGGTAGATTACATTGATAGATTTTTATATATTGAAACACCTCTGGATGCCTGGGAATGATATTTTTGACGTGTTCTTGGATTCTGTTTATGAGTATTTTATTGAGTATTGTTGCAGAAATTGGACTGAAATTCTCTTTATTTGTTGGGTCTTTGTTTGGTTTAGGTACTAAAGTGACCGTGACCTCATAGAATGAGTTAGGTATGTTTCCTTCCATTTCTACTTTGTGGAACAGCTTAAAGGGTATTGATATTAGCTCTTCTTAGGTCTGGAACAATTCTGTGATAAAACCATCTGGATATGGGCTTTTTTTTGTTTTGGAGACTTTAGATGACTATTTTTATTTCTTTATGAGTTATAGGACTGTTTCAACAGTTTACCTGCTCTTGATTTAACTTTTATAGGTTAAAGCCTATGGACAAAGGCTTTTGAAGTAAAAACTAATAATTCTTTCGACATCCTCAGTGTCTGTTGTTTTGCCCCTCTTTTCATTTCTGATTTTGTTAATTTGTGTACTATGTCTCTGCCTTTTAGTTAGTTTAGTTGGGGTTTATCTATCTTGTTTATTTTCTCAAAGAACCAAGTCTTGGTTTCATTGATTCTTCATATTGCTCTCTTTATTTCTAAGTTATTTATTTCAGCCCTGAGTTTGATTATTTCCTGCCATCTTCCCATCTTCCCCTGTGGGTGTGTTTGCTGCTTCTTTTTCTTTTTCTTCTTCTTCTTCTTCTTCTTCTTCTTCTTCTTCTTCTTCTTCTTCTTCTTCTTCTTCTTCTTTTTCTTTTTTTCTAAAGTTTTCGGGTAACCTCTTAGGTTATTATTATGGGATCTCTCCAATTTCTTTATAAAGGCACTTAGTGTTAAGGACTTTCCTCTCACCACTGCTTTCATGATGTTCCATAAGTTTGGGTAAATTATACCTTCATTTTCATTGAATACTAGGAAATCTTTAATTTATTTCCTTATTTCTGCCCTCACCCAGTGATCACTGAGCAGAGAATGATCATTTTCCATGAGTGTGTAGGCTTTCTTGTATTGGTTAAGGCTTTCTTTGTGACTGACTATATGGTGAATTTTGGAGACTGTTCCTTGTGGTGCAGAGATATATTCTTTTGTGTTTGGGTGAAAAGTACTATAGACATCTATTATGTCCATTTAATTCATGACTTCTGTTAGTTTCTTTTTTCTCTCTCTCTTTATTTTCTGTCTTGCTGATCTGTCCATTGATGAAAATAGGGTTTTAAAGTCTCTCATGATTAATGTGTTGGGATTGATGTGTGATTTAAGCTTTCATAATATTTCTTTTACAAATGTGGGTGCCCTTATATTTGGGGCATAGATGTTCAGAATTGAGATGTCCTCTTGCTGGATTTTTCCTTTGATAAGAATGACGTGTTCTTCCCCGTTTCTTTTGATTAATTTTGGTTGAAAGTCTATTATATTAGATTATTAGGATGGCTACTCAAGCTTGCTTTTGGATCTGTTTGCCTGGAAAACTTTTTTTCAAGCCCTTTACTCGAAGGTAATGTCTATCGTTTTTGTTGAGGTGTGTTTCTTGTATGCCGTAGAATGTGGGATTATCTTTTAGCAACCATGCTGTTAGCCTGTGTCTTTTTATTGGACAGATGAGACCATTGATGTTGGTAGATATTAATGACCAATGATTGTTAGTTACTTTTATTGTGGTGCTGTGGTGGTAATGTATTTGTGTGCTTCTTTCTTTTTATTTTGCTGTTGTGAAGTTATCTAGATCCTATGTTTTATTGAGTGTCGTTGAGCTTGTTGGGTTGGAGTTTTCCTTCTAGTATCTTCTGTAGGGATGGGTTGGTACATATGTATTGTTTAAAATTGGTTTTGTCATGGAATATTGAGAATATTTTCTCAATCTATGATGACTGAAAGCTTTTCTGGTTATAGTAGTCTGGGCTGATATCTGTGGTCTCTTAGTGTCTGTATGACATCTGCCCAGGCCCTTATGGCTTTCATAGTCTCTGTTGAGAAGTCAGGTGTGATTCTGATAGGTCTGCCTTTATGTGTTATTTGGCCTTTTTTCCCTTGCTGCTTTTAATCTTTTTCTTTGTTCTATAGATATAGTATTTTGATTATTATGTGGTGGAAAGAATTTCCTTTCTGGTCTAGTTCATTTGGTGTTCTGTAAGCCTCTTGTGTGTTTAAGGGCATCTCTTTCTTTAGGTGAGAAATTTTTCTTGAAAATATTTTCTGGACATTGGAGCCTAAAATTTTCTTTTTTGTCTAGTCATATTATTCTTATGTTTCCTCTCTTCATGGTGTTCTTGATTTCTTGGGTGTTTTGTGTCAGAATTTTTTCATTTTAATATTTTCCTTGAGAGATGTATCAATTTCTTTAATTGTTTCTTCTACACCTGTGATTCTCTCCTCCGTCTCTTCAATTCTGTTGGTGATGCTTACCTCTGTGGTTCCTGATCTCTTCTTTAAGATTCTGTAAGAAAACCATATCCAGGGTTTTATCAGTTTGTGTTTTCTTTATTGATTTTAATTCCATTTTCAGGTCTTGAATAGTTTCATTCATTTTCTTCACCTGTTTGCTTGTGATTTCCTGTATGTCCTTGATGGCCTCTATTTTTTTGTTGTGTTTTTCTGTATTTCTTTGGGGGATTTATTTGTTTCCTTTTTATATGACTCTAATAACTGTATAAACATAAATTTAAGGTCATTTCCTTGTCTTTCAGCTTCATTAGAATATCCAGTGTTTTTGGGGGGATTTCTGGTGGATCCATGATGTCCTGGATTTGGTGACTGTGTTCTTAGGCTGGCATTTAGCTATCTAGTTGTCTGTAGCCTTCGCTGTTTGTTTCTGGAACCTTCTGGGTTTCTTAGTCCTTGTAATCAGGTGAGGTTTTGGTGGACTCCTCAAGACCACTGGTGGGTTGCACCAAATGCTGGATCCTTCTGTCTCTGGAATCTAGAGTCATCCTCAGGATTGCAGGAGAGACCCAGAGGAACACGAATGTGTGCTGGCATTTTGGAAACAGCCAGGCTGGTGGGGTTGGGAAGGGAGGGAATTAGATGTATGTATGTCTCTCAGAGGGTAGTCTTTTGGGTTCAAGTCTTTCAGAAGGCATGCCTACGGGCATGAGTATCTCAGAAGGCAGCCTCGGGGATGCAGCCAGGTATGTGAGAAGATAGCTATGCTGCTTCTTACAAGCCAAACTGACACTGTGCTCCTGGAACTTGGGTATGACTGGGCTGTGGCCACCATGGCGTCAGGATTCCATATGATTTTGTTGTCCACCTGGTCTCCACGCATGGGGGGGGGTGAAGGGAGTGACCAGTAGAATCTTGAATTGGAGGTTGAGAGACTGTCTCCGGTATCTATGTCCTGTCCTTGGGGAAGCGAGAGAAATCTGGTTGTTGGAGTGGAATTGGAGGGCTGCTCTTGAGTAGGCAGAAAGGAGGGTCACAGTTTGTGACTTTTGGACACAGGAGAAGGCCACTGGGGATCTGGGACTGTGTGCCTTCAACTCTGAGGATTTCTCTTCCCATCTGGGACGCACCTATGTTGGTGTTTTACTGTTTTACTCACCAGTTTTGACATCTCTGATCTTCTGCCCCTTAGATACAGAATACGCTGGCAGCCGCCATCTTTGAAGTTCTAACTTAATTTTATTACAGAGAACCACTAAGGTGTTTTAATGAAAAGAATGATATGATAAAGTTGGGGCTTTAACAAGATTATCTAACTGCATTGCTGAAGTAGACTGAATGGAGCAAAACTGGAGGCCAAAGGCAATAAAACAGAGTTTTAGAGAGAACCAATATAAGCTTGATGGGTTTGAGCAACTCCTTAGAAGTTCTCATTCACTGGAGTGGTTGACAGAAAGAATAGGAAGAGGAAAACGTGACATCTAAGATTTCTGACATTTCTAACTGAGAGAGTGGCAGTACTATGTTCTAAGTGGTGGTTGAAAGTGTTCAGTTCCTCAAGGATATTCAGATTAAAAACATCTTAATATGGGTTTAGAACTCAGGAGAGGTATAAACAAACACACTGCTTCAGACTCTGGGAGGAAATGTGAAAAGTAAGAAATCATGAAAGGATCAGGAGTCACTGTAGAGGGTGGAAAACATTAACAGATACTACAGACCTATGCTGTTCCAGCCAAGGGAGAGCAAGGAGGTAGGACTAGAATAATTAACGCAGGACGAGCTCTGAGGAGATGAGAAGGGAAACAAGGCAGAGGTAAGCAATGCATCTTATGTAGCAGAGTGCCAATTCTCCCATTGTACCGAGAGAAAGAAAGAGTGTGAGTACCAGCACATATGCAGATGCGACAGAAAGTTGAGAGATTCACCCCCTAGGAGGCATCCAATTCTTTAGGAAAGTAGAAAGATCGGGAGAGAGTGTGCATGCAGAAAATCTTTATTAACCGTTAATTTATGATTCTCACATAGACTTAAAAATGAGCAGGTTGAGAGAAATAAATGTGATTCCAGAGTTATTGTAAAACCAATTATTGTAATTTATTGAAGAACAAATATTAGAAGTCAAACATACTCCTAGACAAGTTCTGAAAGCTTGGTGAGAGTACATGTGTTTCTTGAAACATTTTAATTTGAAAACATAATAAATATTGAATGTTATCACAGTCTAGTTTCTAATCATTTCTTTACCTAAAAAGAGGCAGCAATACTCCTATCAGAAGACATCAATAGGGACATCTGGCTTGTTTCCAGATTCTGGCCATTACGAATAAAGCTGGTATGAACATACTTGAGCAATTGTCCTTGTTGTCTGGTTGAGCATCTTTTGGGTATATGCCATTTTCTTCAGGATATTCTCTAGGCTTGTTTGTTTACTCTCTGTCTTTCATTTATAACTGCCAGCCAGTGATGCCCATTCTGGACTGCCACTAAGATCTAGCTAGAGCTGCAGGTGTCACCTGTGTTTACACAGGTCATAAAGTGATCCCTTTCATTTGCTGGCACAGAATCTCCCTGTATATCCCATAAGCTTTCCTCTGTAGGTTGTTCATCAATCATAAAACTTCAAACGATCTACTTTCATCAGATTTTCAATTTTGATATTTTTCATTGGTGTGCAAGTCTACAATTTCCTTATATTGAAATGCATCCAAAATAAAATAAACAGGTGAATTGGTAGAAAAAGGTCAGATAAATAGATATGAGATAAAGCGAGCATAGGAACATGTCAGTTGTGGAATTTAGGTGGGGTATATGTGGGTGCTCATCACAAGTCTTTAAACATTTTTGTTTACTTTCTTTTTTTAATTAAAAATGTCAGAGGGAAGGAGCAAGTTTTTTTTTTTTTTCAATGCAATTTATTCAGGAACCTTGAACAATTATCTGACCCTGGGTAAAGCCAGCCCACTTTAAATAGCCTCTGGGTAGCCAACCTCAGCATGCCACGTAGGCAATGCAGATAGGTCCACATACATGGAAGCAAGCCAGATCCTCAGCCTTAGCCAAATGTGAAGTTGTTTGTGACAGAGAGCACTCACCATCGGGAAGGTGGAAGGCGGAAACCAGCTCCATCTTTCAGGCGCGGCATTACGCAGCTCTCTACAGTTCCCCCTTTTTGTTTTGGACGTATCAGGCAAGAGTAGAGGTCTGATCTCTGATATTATAAATAAATTGGGACTTTGTACTGATGTTCATTTAGGTGTCATCCACCCAAAGAGTATCAGACCCGTCTGATACCTTTTTCTCAGAGGCGGGACCTGGGGCATCAACCCACATGCAATCAGACATGCTCTTCTCTGGGTCGAAAGCAGCTGACCCTGAGTGCAGTGCTTAGCCTCACATCCTGAGCGTAACATTTTGGCTTTTCATGGTAGCCAACCATGCTTGGGGAGACTGTCCTGCTTCAATGGCTGTAAAGGCCTGAATGGTCATGGCTGCATTACGCTGTTGTGAGACTCTAATCTTGCATCTATACCACAGGCAGACCAAGGAGACCAACACCAGAAGGCCTGCTAACACTCCCATGCCCGCCCATCCCTTCAGATGATTCATGGCTGCAGCAATCCATGATGATAATCCTGTGGCTAGTCCTGCGTCCACTCTGGCAGAATTTACCATGACAATAGCCACCCTCAGCTGCTCCATCGTACTATCGAATTCTCCAGTCCAATTACCTAAAATATAGCTAGACAATTGTTTAGACAGATATGCAGCACAGGGCAAATTCTCATGTTGTATGCTAGTGACTCAAAGTCCAGCATACTTTCATTGACAGCCAAGTTGAGCGATTTGCCATAGGGTATCAATTTGCTCCTGCACGAGGTCAATCCTCTGATTGAACACCATCAAACCTCCTTTTAGTTGAGCATTAATTCCTTTTTGTACATCTAAGGCATGAGCTACATTGGCTAAAAGGTTATTCAGGGTCTGAGCAGTCTGCCCAGTATGACTCATGGCTAATGCCGTGGTGGTAGCTCCAACTGCCGCCAATGAGATGGCAGTAACAATGGCAGCTGTAATTCCAAGATCCCTTTTCTGTCTGAAGAGAGTCATAGCGTGAGGGCATCAATGGGCACAGGCACCCAGTGAGGCATGCGAGTAACCAGCTAGTAAATTTACTAGCATTCCAGCATTGGGCAAAAAAGCAAGTATCATTACCACAATTACTTGGCTCTATCTGGCTAATAATGAATAAAAATGGGGGATATAAACAAACAGGTGTGGGCTTATAGGAAATATTATGAGAAGCCTTAACCCCCTCGTTGGAACATCCTGCATCAGTTCTAGAACTAGCAGTGGTGGTGTTCAAGGTCTGAGTAGGTTCAGGAGACCATTGCCCCCAGGGGTGAGACATGCTCCATGTAAATTGAATAACTTCATGTTTTCCTCCACTTTTGAAAGTCATTTAAGGTTCTTAAATTATTTTTTTCCTTTTTTTTAATTTTTCATCAATTACACTTTATTCATTCTACATCCCCCCATAAGCCCCTCCCTCCCCTCCCAATCCCACCCTCCCTCCTCCCTCTGCTTGCATGCCACTTCCCAAGTCCACTGATAGGGGAGGTTCTCCTCTCCTTTCTGATCTTAGTCCATCAGTTCACATCAAAAGTGGCTGCATTGTCCTCTACTATGGCCTGGTAAGGCTGCTCCCCCTCAGGAGGAGGTGACTAAAGAGCAGGCCAGTCAGTTCTTGTCAGAGGCAGTCCCTCTTCACATTACTATGTAACCCAATAGGACTCTGAACTGCCCTGGGCTACATCTGTGCAGGGGTTCTGGGTTATCTCTATGAATAGTCCGTGGTTGGAGTATGAGTCTCTGGGAAGTTCCCTGTGTTCAAATTTTCTTGTTCTGTTGCTCTCCTTGTGGAGACCCTTTCCTCTCCAGCTCTTACTATTTCCCAGTTCTTACCTAAAATTCCATTCACTCTGCCCAACAGTTGCCCATCAGGCTCAGCATCTGCTTTGATAGTCTGAAGGGCAGAGGCTTTCAGAGGCCCTCTGTGGTAGGTTCCTAGGTTATTTCCTGTTTTCTTCTTCTTCTGATGTCCATCCTCTTTGCCTTTCCAGATGGGGATTGGACATTTTAGTTAGGGTCCTCTCTCTTGCTTAGTTTCTTTAGATGCACAGGTTTTAGTGGGTTTGTCCTATGTTGTATGTCTATATGAGTGAGTATATTCCATGTGTGTCTTTTTGCTTCTGGGACAACTCACTCAGGATACAAAATTAACTCAAAAAAAATCAGTAGCCCTCCTGTATACAAAAGACAAAAGGGCTGAGAAAGAAATTAGGGAAACAACACCCTTCACAATAGCCACAAATGACATAAGGTACCTCGGAGTAACCCTAACCAAGGAAGTCAAAGACTTGTATGAAAAAAATTTCAAATCTCTGAAGAAAGAACTAGAAGAAGATATGAGAAGATGGAAAGATCTCCCATGCTCATGGCTTGGTAGGATTAACATAGTAAAAATGGCCATCTTACCAAAAGCAATCTACAGATTCAATGCAATGCCCATCAAATTACCAACACAATTCTTTACAGACCTGGAAAGAAAAATTCTCAACTTCATATGGAATAACAAGAAACCCAGAATTGCTAAAACAATCCTCTACAATAAAAGATCTTCTGGAGGTATCTCCATCCCTGATCTTAAGTTGTACTGTGGAGCAACAGTTTTAAAAACTGCATGGTA
Organism: Meriones unguiculatus; assembly: GCF_030254825.1. Taxonomy (NCBI): domain Eukaryota; kingdom Metazoa; phylum Chordata; class Mammalia; order Rodentia; family Muridae; genus Meriones; species Meriones unguiculatus. The sequence goes on along the minus strand of NC_083350.1, from coordinate 179,897,802 downwards.
CTGGCATAGAAACAGAATGGTGGATCAATGGAACCGAACAGAGGACCCAGAAATAAACCCACACACTTATGGACACCTGATATTTGACAAAGACGCCAAAACCATACAATGGACAAAAGATAGTATCTTCAACAAATGGTGCTGGTCCAACTGGATGTCTACATGTAGAAAAATGAAATTAGATCCATACTTATCACCCTGCACAAAACTGAAGTCCAAGTGGATCAAAGACCTCAACATAAAACCAATCACATTAAATCGGCTTGAAGTAAAAGTGGGGAATACCCTAGAACTCATTGGCACAGGAGAAAACTTCCTGAACAGAACTCCAACAGCACAGGCTCTAAGAGCAACAATCAATAAATGGGACCTCATGAAACTGAAAAGCTTCTGCAAAGCAAAGGACACCGTCATCAAAACAAAGCGACCTCCTACAGATTGGGAAAGAATCTTCACCAACCCTTTATCTGACAGAGGACTCATATCCAGTATATATAAAGAACTAAAGAAGCTGAAAAGCAGCAAACCAAGTAATCCACTTAAAAAATGGGGAACAGAGCTAAACAGAGAATTCTCTGTAGAGGAATACCGAATGGCAGAGAAGCACTTAAAGAAATGCTCAACCTCACTAGCCATTAGGGAAATGCAAATCAAAACAACCCTGAGATTTCACCTTACACCCATGAGAATGGCCAAGATCAAAATCTCAAGTGACAACACATGCTGGAGAGGTTGTGGAGAAAGAGGAACCCTTCTCCACTGCTGGTGGGAATGTAAACTGGTACAACCACTCTGGAAATCAATCTGGCGTTTTCTCAGACAACTAGGAATAGTGCTTCCCCAAGATCCAGCCATACCACTCCTAGGCATATACCCAAAAGAGGCTCAAGCACACAAAAAGGAAATTTGCTCAACCATGTTTGTAGCAGCTTTATTTGTAATAGCCAGAAGCTGGAAACAACCCAGATGCCCCTCAACTGAAGAATGGATGCAGAAAATGTGGTACATCTACACAATGGAATATTACTCAGCAATGAAAAATAAGGAAATCATGAAATTTGCAGGTAAATGGTGGGATCTGGAAAGGAGCAAGTTTTTAAAATGTGTTTTCCAAACATGTTTATTGACTGCCATGACTTTGTCCTAGTTGCTCAACATCTTACTTCTAAGTTACAATAGTCTCCTGTTCTGCTTCTATCAGATTCTTCCAACGGAAAACTTCCTAAACTGTTGCTGCTCAGTGTGTCTGCCACCCAGTAAATCAGCTTCATTGTTGAGGCCCACCAACATGCCCAGGCCTTTTTGCTTAACATAAGAACAATCATTTTGTCTTTCCTAGTGTGCAAGTCAACACTTGCTGCTTTGACTCAATACTTGCTGCTTAGAATAGAATAACAACAAGATGATAGATATATGTTCTGCTTGAATTAATGATAAATGTATGTTCTTCTTGAGTGAAACCACAATACCCTGCTATGTTACTTTCTCATGGAAATGATTGGGAACTGAAAAATCCCTAATCCCCACCTCATCTCTCCATAAAGGAAACTGGAAAATTCCCCAAATCACCATCCCAGCCAATCAGCTAAAGGTCAGCTGACATGCTTTTTCTAGCTACCTAGGCACACTGTGCCAGGAATAAAATTGATTCTTCCTACTTGGGTTATGGTTTTTCTCTTTTTTTTCCTTTAAAAAGTTCATTCTGAGAACAATTCAGCATCATAGTTTAGCTTCTGAGTCCACTGTGTCCCTGATCATGATCAGTCTTGGGGTATGCATTAATAAGCCATCCACATCTGACTGAGATTGGTGTCTGAGAGGTCTGTGCAGCTATTCTTTGACTATACAGCCACTAGAAATTTTGCGTACAGGACAAGCCTTCACTGGATATACTGAATCAAAATTCCCAGTTTAAAAGATGCCCCAAGTAATTTACATGACGACAGTTATGAGTATCTCACCTCTATGCAGCAGCTGAATCTCAGACCACTTGCTTCCAAACTTCTGGTGATTCTATTGCTGGCAGGGTTGTGTCGATTTATGATGCTTCATGGACAATATAGCTTGGTTGTTGCCTGCATTAAGAACATTATTTCCTACCACAAGTCCACCCCCTCCCTGGGGTCTCATACCCGCCTATCTTCTTGGTTGACTATCTCTTTTAATTATTTTTTTTAGTTTTTGAGATTGTAATATAATCATATTGTTTCTCCCTTCCCTGCCTTCCCTCAAACTCTCTTATATATTCCTTAAAACCATGACCCTTTTTATTCAGTATTATACTATACATAAACTATGTATATGTGCATATACACATATTTATATACATAAATACACCCTGCTTAGTCTATTTGTAGTTACTTGCATGTATGTTTTCATCTCTGTTTCCCCTGAAACATTCCCCACATCTAAGCTTTAATATAATTCATTCCTATTTGTTTATGATATTTTACCCATATTATTTTATTATATTGTGTATGTCTTTAGTGTATTGCAGTTTTTTGACACAAAATATTTGTTAGAGTTCTCTAGGTTCTGAGCCTCTAAACACAGAAAAGATATATTGTTTGAAATACATCTTTGTTCAAATTAACTCAAAAGGAAAAACCATTCAGAAGGTACTTAATTCAAGGTGAAGTATTGGCTCCAAGATTGCTATACTAAAAACAAATAAGACAAAAATGCCCACCTGCATTTAGTTTTTTCTGGCTCTTTAAATTTATCTATTGCAGAGCTATTTCACTCAGCATATTTGTTCTGAATTACAAGTAAAATATTCTTGCAGGTTCACTCAGTATGTATTTACTGTGCATCTTGTAGAATAGGGCTAGTCAAATGGAGATATAATATTATTTTGTTGCACTTAAACATTACAGTATTCAGATTTCACCTATTTTCATTGTGATAGCCAGAAAGACAATGTCTTATTTATCAACAAAAGCAGTGAAATGTCATTTGGGTGGCAATGAGTCACCCACCAACATAGCACAGTTAGAATCTCATTTTGTTTTTTCTTCTGAGATTATCATGAGAATTAAATACAATTTTCAAATAAAAAGACTACTTTTGTAATCTAAGTTCTGTTTATCCACTATTAAAAGTAATTTTCAGCCATATAGGAAAATGAGATATTTTTACATTTCAGGTATAGACTACATACACTTGCAGAATTCATCTACCCTTAACCAATGTTTAAGAGGATGATTATTAAGCGTAAGTGATTACTGACAGATAGTTTCCCATCCACCACCACTACATCGCTCCTTCCACAATACTTATTGAGTAATGACATAGTGGGAAGCCTTGATCTTATGAGGGAGCAGAAAAAGGCTGCTATCAGTCCAGGCAGCAGGCAGGTTAATGTGATGACTAAAATAAAGCTGAGCTCAGAGTGTTTCTTGCAAAGAAGAAAGCGGTGTGACCTGGAGTTCAGAACACTAACTAAAGTGTGGTATGGGCTTCCAACCAATGTAGGCGTGATTTTATTTTCTAAAAATAAATAAGACAATGGTGACAAGTCTAGACTCTATTCAGTATGTTCTAAGAAGGCATTAAAAAGTTACAAGAGGTCTGACATTTTCTCATATTTTTTATCAGTGTTGTAGCTATAATGAGAAATGCCCCCCCCCATAGTCTTGAGTGTTTGAACACTCAGTCTGCAGCTGCTGGTGCTGTGTGGGAAGGTTATGGAGCCCTTAGGAGACAGAGCCTTACTAGGGGAAGACAGATGTCACTTGAGGCAGGCTTGGAGTTTTATAGCCTGATTCCATTTCTGTCATCTCTCTGCTTCCAGACTACTGGTGCTATGTGCCAAGAAGTCTTTGTCCTCCTATTGCCACATCTTCCTGCCATGATGGATTATTTTTCCTTGGATCTCCAAGCCAATAAGCCTTTTCTCTCTTAGTTCCTTTTCCCAGGCTATTCTCTTACAGCAAGAGAAAAAAAAAAAGAAATGAAAAAGAAAAAAAAACTAATACAGTCACTCTAGCCACTGTGTGGACAAAGCAATGAGCTTGAAAGTCCCTCCTGTAGCCTCCACAGATCCTTTTGCACTTGATTATCATGTTGACTCATCTCAGCACTGTGGGTGCTGAGAGAAATGGTTGGAGTTCAGGTGAAGGTAAAGCTGACAGGAGCGAGTTGTTGATTACATCTAGCAAGAGTGACAAAGAAGAAACAAAGGGCATGCTCCCAGGATGAAGAGAATGGTGCAGTTGGATAAAAGAGGGAAACTGAGAGGCATAAGAAACCCAGTAGACATAGAAGTGGTAAGGATTTGCAGGCATCCCGATGAAGGTAAGGGTGTTCCACGGAGAAATCAGGCATGAAATCACAAATGTATATGTAATTACCCCACAAGTGATGCTTAAGGTTAGAAAAGACGACCTAATAAGTGATTTATTTTCTTTATGTTTTCCTTTCCCCCTCTATTGGAAGACACCTTCTCTAAAAGGAGCGGATTGCTTTTAGATCAAATTTGTCACTACATATAACAATTGGTTAAATAAAAAATCTGTATTTCACTCTTTGGACAGCAGCAGAAAGAAAAAAAGAAAGGAAAAGAATAGATGAGATACAACAACCAGACTCTATTCTCCTCATGTTATTTATTGGACATAATAAAAATGTCTAGTTTATATCTAGGCATGGTTGTGCACTCCTCAAATCCCAATACTGAGGAGGCAGAGTCAAGCAGATCTCTGAACCCTGAGTACAAACCTAGCCTGATCTGCAGAATAAGTTTCTGGACACCCAGGGCTACATGAGAAACCCTGTCTCAAAAGGAAAAAAAAAAAAAGAAAAGAAAAAAGAAAAAAAAAGTTTACAGATAGTAACCACGTCAGCCACTAGATGGCAGAGGGTACCATATCCAAAAAATTCCTTTCTAAAATGAAACTGGTTATAAGATCATTTACAATGAATGACAAGTTACAGAATCAAAATTTTATTGATCAATCCTTTTCCATCCTTCCTTCTCTTGAGGGATTTGATAGTTCTGTGACAGGTTTCTCTGTTTATGTTTCCTTGGTTTAGTCATAAAGATGGAAGGATTAAAGCAATCCTCTGTATATAAGATGGATGATTCTCATCAGATGAATGGGGAGGAGGTCCCCCCCATCAGTGGATTTGGAAAGGGGCACGGTGGAGATGAGGGAGGGAGGGAGGGAGGGACTGGGAGGGAATGAGGGATCGGGACACGGCTGGGATACAGAGTTAATAAAATGTAACTGATAAAAAAAAAAAAAAAAAAAAAGATGGATGATTCTCAAAATAGTCTGGAATCTTATCGACTCCATAAAATGCAAAGTGGAATCACAACACTAGGTAACAAATTGCACTTAGATGACTGTGAGGATGAATGGTCCTCTTACACTGGAAACTGTTCAACGAAAGCCAAATGGCCAACCTCACTGATCCTGGAACTGTCTTACACGTAAGGGAATGACGTGTCGATTACAAAAACAAAGATATTAACCCTGTCTCAAAAAACATACTAAAACAAAATCAAACAAACAAACAAAAAAGATATTTACTGCATTTTGAACTAGCCATACTAAATTAAAATTTCTGTTACATTTTTACTTGCTTACTTTGTACGGAGGTGGGTAGGGATGGGTTTACTTGCCATAACACACCTGTGGAGATCAGAGGATACCTTGCCTGTTGGTTTTCTCCTTCCACCATCGGGGCCACAGGGATGTAATTTAAGTTGAACTTGGTCACCTAGCTTGGCAGCAGGTCCTTTACCTGCTAAGCCATCTTGCCTATCACTAACATCTTATTTAAAAAATAGCTTTGACATATTGTTTGTTCATTTGTTCAATATGCTGGTTACTTAGCCCATATGTGGCCATTTAAATTCAGAAAGCAACATAATAATAAAGAAATCCAAGCTATTAAAATTATAATTCAGTTATAACAGTTCAATTTCAGAATCTGCTAGAGGTTATTCTTTTTTTGTTTTTATTCTTCTTATTGGTTCTTTGGGAATTTCACGTTATGCACCCCAATCCCACTCACCTCCCTCTCCCCTCATACCTGCTCTCCACTCTTGCAATTCCTTCCCCAACAGAGAAAAACATCTCAGTGTGGAAACTGTAGTGTGTCACAGTGCATCACACAGTATATCTTTTCGTCCACACTTCTTTGTTTGCGAATGTTTGTTGCAATGACTCATTGGTCTGGTACCAGGCCTTTGGCTCCTGCTACTCTATCAACACTGGAACTTCACTGGGACTCCTCTCAGATATCCTGTTGTCGCCCTGTATAGCACTGGGCTCTTCCTGCACTTCAGCAATTCATTGATGGGGTGGAAGTTAGGGTGCACTAACTAATTCCTGGATCTGGGCCTGAGAGGTATCTGAGCCCCGTCAGCTCTCCTGCTCGCTCACCAGCAACCGCTTCAAACCGAGCAGCTCTACTCTGCTGCCCAGGTGAGGTGCAAAGCCAGCCCTCCAGAGTGTGGTAGTTGCTGAGGGATGTGGCCAGATCTCCCACTTTCATAATCCCAGGGAGTCCTTTTCCACCTGCCAAAGATGGCAAGGGACAAGAGAAGGGAGGAGGGCATCTTTCCCTCATCTGAGCTACTTCCCAGCAGACAAGCAGGATGGGCTCTCCTGGGCTCACACCCTTGAGACTTGCTCACCTACAACCCCAAATCTAGGGCCAACTCCACTGTGTTACGCAAGTGAGGTACAGAACCTGCTCACCCTAGTGCGGCAACAGGTGAGGGGCAGGGCCAGCTCTCCTATTATCATGACCCCAATAGAGTCAACTTCCAGGCCCCCTGGCAGCAGACAAGAGACAGGCCCGGCCCTCCCACGCTCGCACTGTCAGGCAGGCTCACCAGCAACCCCACCTCCATTGCCAGCTCTGCTGTGCTTCCCAGATGAGGAGCAGGGCCAGCTCTCCCAGTGCTGCAGCTGGCTAGGGGCAGGGCAGCTCTCCTGCTCTCTTGTCTCCGGCGCCAGAGGACATGCCCGGGTGGCAGCTGAGACCAGAGACATGTGCCCGGCCCGTGGACCTAACAAGCCGCTGCTGCTTTGAGGTTATGGACTCAGACAAGAACCCCCGTGGCGTCCCAGGTCAGGATCCCAGCATGACCCCAGGAGTCGTCACTGGCTACTCATCTCAGGCTGTTCCTCACCATCTTCCAGTCTCCAGTTCTGCCTCTCCTCATTGTGTCCACAACCTTCTGTTTCTTTTTCTCTTCCATTTCTCCACCACTTTCTTGCTCCTCTTGGTGGCGCCCAGGGTCTTTGAGTGTCTGCTGTGCCTCAGGAGTGGTCTCAGGATTGCTGTGCCCTACTCCTGCGTAATGGCCTCCGACAGGGGTCATCTCGGGCGTGGTCTGCCCCACCGGGCCTGCGTAGCGCCAGACTGGTAGTCATTTCAAGCCAGCTCCCTGTCCAGCTTGCCCAAGTGGCCCCATGGAAAGGTTGTCTGTCTCAGGCTCACTCCTGCCTGGACCTGCAGTCCACTTCTAGTCCCCAGCTTGCTCCCTGCCAAACTGGTGGTTGTCTTCTGGTTAACTCCCTGTCAGGCCCCCTGCCACCAGACCGGAGCTCACCTCAGAGAACTTAGATATTCACAGGCTACCACAGGGAGCCTCCTCCTCTGTGCCGCCTACTGGTGCACCTGTGACACAGCAGCCGCATCTGCAACGCCTCCGAGGGAAGGGGAGCTTGTTATTTTAATTAGCCAAACCCGTTTTCTTGAATGACAAATTGCTTGCCTTTGACCAGTTACTTTAAATGTATGGTAGCGATCTGGCTTTATAAAACATGAAACTTTTCTTTACAAATGTCCCTGGCCAAGCTATAAATATTTCCTTATCCTATCCAAGGAATCCCCGTGGCTTGACAAATGTTATCTCCCGTGCTTGCTTCAGTAGCTCAAGCACTAAATATAAAATGATACAGAGAAGCTTCATCTGCCCCTTCCCTCCACAAAGATGGCATGCGAACTTGTGAAACGAACCGGGACATATTTTAAGGACAAAATATGTATGAGGACATGATCATAATGAAACACATTACTCTGTGTGCTAACTTACAGTGCTAATGAAACATTTTATCTATTTAGTGTAGCTCTAAGAATCCAATGATACTCTGCACCAGATAACATTTTTTCTTTTCTTTCTTTTCTTGGAAGGGATCTGAGAAAGTGATAAAGGTAAGAAATTTAAAAATGAGAACTGATTGATAGAAAAAAAAAGAAGAAGAAAAGAAAAGTGGAATTAAAACACACACAGGGAGACACACACAAAAAGAAAAGTGAATTTGTCTAGTTCTGAGAGTAGCTGGCATCTGTCCAGGATGTTCACTGCTGTTTCCCTCCAGCCCTCTGCCACCTTTGCTCAGCCTCTTCCTCTTCAGCCAACCTTTTGGTTATTTTGCTTCCCTTCCTTTTCATGATTGCTCTCTACAGATAATAATACAAAAAAGATAATCCAATACATCCGGATGTTTTAACTAAGATGAAGCCTTCCTGGCTGCGCTATTACTATTAGAAGTCTGTCTGGCATACCATTGTACAGGCCTTGGCAGTAAGAATGCCCAAGTTTAAAGACAGATGCCACCACTTAAAGCTTAGGAAGTCTTAGGATATTACATAGCATGGTCTTAGTATAATGTCTATTCTGTATGTTAAAAATGGTAATATTCCTACTGCCTTGTTATGTGTAACTGAGAATGAAGCAGTCTTTGTGACACAGCTACCAAAATATCAGGCAAAAGGAAAAAACAAATAAAACAATATCTTTAGGCTTCCTTGAAAACAGATGCATGTGTACTAGGTGTCTCTGCTAAGGTGTCTTACAGGAAACTTTAAGGTAATATAGACAAGTCCTTTTTTTTTTTTTTTAAGACAAGTTTTCAGCTTTGGCTGCCCTGAACTTGTTTTGTAGCTCAGTCTGGCCTTGAACTCACAGGGATCCACCAGCCTCTGCCCCATCAAGTGCTGAGGTTTAATGTGTGAGACACCATACCTGGCTGCCAAGTCTTAAATACCAGTTTGTTGTTTTTCTTAACTTGTCTATTTAAGCTAATGGCAGCAATCTCACCTAATTTTAACTTTCTAATCTTTCACAATTATTCAATTTCCATGACCTGTTTGGTAGAGTTGCCTGGGATTATTTCCCATGGTTTATATCTATTCAGTCATTCACTTGTTCATTCATTTAAATTATATTTATCTCTTAATTGAGTGAGTATGTTGTCCACTGCAATGGGATCTGGAGATATGGTCATGTAACAGATAGCTGTCTGGGTACTCATTGATTATCAAGGAAGTTTAACATAAAAGGGAGAGATTACAAACATTCCTACTTTAGTTGCTTACTCCAGCAATTCCTCATCTAGACTGTTACAATCACCTTCCAGCACCTCTTTAATAACATTAACCAGTGCAATTATTAGACATAAGGCAATAGTCATTATCCTAGCATAATAGGAAACAATGAGGTAAAGTATATTAAGAGAAAAAGTGATTGTATAGGAGAAAAAAATCTAAAGGAGCTATAGAAAAATAAAACAAAAAGATAAAATAAGAATAAGATAAAACAACTGTTTAAATGAGAATATAAAAACCAGTATGCATGCATGCATTTCACTGTAGAGGAATTTTAATCCAGCAACATGGCCTCTCTGAACATATCCAAAGACCTTCTAGGTTTCTGTGATCCAGCTGGAATGCAGACACACCCTTAGCACCTTAGTACACACCTTTAATCCCATGCAATGAAGGTAAAGTTAGTTTGTAGAAGGAAGCACCTGTGTTTGGATGTGATGTCTAATTGTGAGGCGGACAAAGAATAGGGCATGCCCAACTCTCATGAGAGCAGAAAGGAAAGAGAGGCCAGTTGACAAAGCAGTATAGAGACACGACGGAGGTTTTTTGGTTTTTTTTTTTCTCCTCATGTTATTTTTAATTATATTGAGTAAAATTATCAAGCTCTCTTGATTTTTCAGAACTGAATTTTTTTTCATTGATTAATTTATGTATTTACTTTACATCCTAGTAGGACATTCCCCTTCATCCTCTCTTCCCAGTTTCTCTCTTTCTCCTGTGCCCTTCTTTCTTTTCAGAGAAGGGAAGATTTCCCGTGGGTATCATCCCTCCTTGGCATATCAAATAGGACTGGGTCCATCTACTATTGAAGCTACCCAAGGTTAAGTTTTATGTGGAGAGTTTTACAGGGACATTTTGTAGAGAGAACAAGCTAGACACTCGTGAAGACAACAGACTAGAGAATGAGAAGGAGCCAGAAGATTAGTAGATTGTTAGAGTTAGTTTGAGGCCAAGTAGAACAGTTCAGTCAGAAGTAAGAGAAGCCAGATTGGAGAAGAGATTGGGCCAGAACAGCTGAGTTGAACCAGCTTGCCAGAGTTCATAAAGAGCTAGAAGGGGTGAGCTTATTCAGCAATAAGTCTCAGAGGCTGAAAACATTCTAGGCCTAGATTAGATTGTAGAGAGGCTAGAAACTTCCAGGGCTAGGCCTATGTTAGCAGTTGAAGGCAGTAAGCCTCTGAGATGGCAATTATAACAGGCAAATACTTTCTCAGAAAGAGGCAATGGGTCTCTGAGATGACAATTACCTCAGGTGAATAAAAGATACTTTTACATTTCATGCTTAAACAACAAAATATGTAATTGAAAATATAAATACACAGCAGAGAGAATATGTAATTGAAGAATACATGACATTTGTCATTCCAAAAGCAAACAGAAGAAAACAAGCACTTTGGTATATACGTACCAAGAAATGATCACTATTTATGTAAATCAAACCACAAAATGGTTTACAAAGAACTAGACATAAATTAATGGGAAGATAGACTATAAGCAGAGAGAAAAATAACAGTATATTAATTACTTTCATTAATTTATGAATTTAGCTTGACCCTGATTAAATGTCTGTAAGACTTTTTTCTACAAATAAACATCTTTCCTAAGAAAATCCATTAAATATTTTAACAAGTAATAAGAATAATTAAATGAACCCAAAAGAAGAAGAAGGGGAGAAAGAGGAGAATAAAGAAGAAGAAGGAGAAGAAGAAGAAGAAGAAGAAGAAGAAGAAGAAGAAGAAGAAGAAGAAGAAGAAGAAGAGAAGAAGAGGAGGATGAGGAGGAGGAAGAGGAGGAGAAAGAAGAAAAAGAAAAAGAAGAGCAACAGCAAAGAAAATGGATGAAAGGCCTGGTCAAAAAAATGTTTGAAGCACCATAAAAAAAAATTCAAACACTTGGTACTAGCACATGGATACTAATACAAACCAGTGGAAACATTAGAAAATAAACAGGTGCAATTGTAGGTGGAAATTCAGTGTGCAAGATGACAGGCTCTTTAAATCACTGGGTAGAAGATGGACTTTTAAACAAACATTATAAATGGCTATCCATATGGAGAAAGATAAAAATGGTTCCATCTCTTACATCACAAGCCAGCAAACATTCCCAATGGTTCAGATATTTAAATCAAGGGTTTAAAAAGGAACCACATATGCATTAGAAAAAAATTGTGAACTCTTCTATAATCTGAATTTAAGAAAGCATTCTTCAATATGATTCAAATATATATAGAAAAGAAAAGAAGAAAGAGGAAAAGGAAGGAAGGAAGAAAGAAAGGAAGGAAGGAAGAAAGGAAGTAAATAAATAAGGAAGAAACAATAAAGAAGAAACAAAGAGTGAGTTTCAATTTAGGGCTAGGCAAGGGCTTTTTTACATAGGACTGCAATCATTCTAGAAATAACAATTTACAAATAGAACCTCACAGCCAAAGAAACAATCAAATAAAGAGACAGCCTACCAAATGGGAAAATATCTATGCCAGGTATATGTCTGACTGAAAATTAGTAACTAGAACATACAAAGAACTAAAAAATGTAAACAAAAAAGCAAACAACCCACTCAATAAATGGCCCAAATGAACAGACAGTTCTCAAAAGATAAAATGCAAGTAGTTAATAGACATAAAAAATTATTCAACCTCAGTGGTTTTCAAAGAATTGTAAGTCAAAACCACACTGAGATCCTGTTTTACCTAAGTCAGAATGTCAGTTCTTAACAACAGCCAACACTACTCAGGCTCTGGACAGTGAGAACCCTCATACACAACTAGGAGAAATGTCAACCAGTGACCCCAAGGAAGTCAGTATGGGGGTTTCTCAAAAAACTGAAAATAGATGGACATACGGCCAAGCTATATTAGAGTAAATGTACACCATTAGCACGGGTTAAAAGCTACACATAAACCAGGCACAGTAATGCATGCCTGGTGATCTCAGCACTTAAGAGGAAGAAGCGGGCAGATCTCTGGGTGTTTGAGGCTAGCCTGGTCCACAAAGAAAGTCCAGGACAGCCAAGGCTACACAGAGAAACCCTGTCTCAAAAAAACTAAAACCAAAACCAAAACAACAACAACAAAACAAAACACTACACATGATAGGCTAGGAGCAAATATTTGTAAACTATATTACCAATGGCATATTAATACAAATAATACAATGATTTCATATACATATGCGTGTATTATGATGCATAGAATGCTTCTAAAAATGAAGGGGAAAAATGGATGACCTGCAAAGTAGAAGGAACTGATCTGCATAAAATGTAAGAAGTAAGTGGAAATCAACCTTGAAGTCTTCAGAGTTGCTCAGCCTCATGGATGGGCGAGAAAAGTTACTCTTGGTGTTCATGATATTGTATACATAAATCTAACTACCACTCATGGCTGAGACCTGCAGTTGACTTTCATAGCAGACAGAATAAGTTTCTGACTACTTAGCACAACCTTTAAGACTTCTGAAAGTCAGGATTCTGCCTATTTGTCACTATTTCCCAACTCCATACATGTGTGTCATGATCACAACAAAAATTTGTTTCACCAATTTCACAGAAAAAAATTATCCCCACATACATTCATGCTTTTACAAGTGTCTGTGTTCACTACAAACTTCCCTCTCTGCTCTGTAGAATTCTGGGATTCTCCATGATTCAAATATTGACTTCTCTTCAGGCCCTATACCTTTAAATCTCAGGCTCAAATCTCTTAGTTAAAACATTTCATACCCAAATTTATCCTGGCCCAAAGAAGCACACTAAATTTGGTGAATACTGTAATTATTATGCATTTATCAAAACAGTTTCAGCATTTGCCTTTTCCTTTCAGGACAGATGTCAAGGAGAATGGAAGCTGGAAGAAAAATTATTACAGACTGTTTATTTAACACCCAGTTTGGGCTATTAGTCAGGATTATTCAATAAAATGAGAAAGATCTAACTTATAGTCAGCTCTACAAAATGTCAATCTACTGGTTACTAGAAGCAAACCTTGAAATAGGGTCTATCTCCGTTTCTGTTTTTGTTGCTAGTATGTGTGTGTGTGTGTGTGTGCTCGTCCTCCCAACAACTCTATCTGCATATTATTTCATGATGCTCTTATCGTCCTAAGCCCATGATGACTCTCCATGAGATAACTAACACCAGGTGGCTACCAATAGCTTAGGTTTATGAATAGCTATATGCTCTCAAGTTGCAAGAAACATAATTATTCATTTCAAATTCTAGTTTTAAAAAAATCCCAAAGAGTTCTTTGGTTGGCCTGAATCCTGACTTACCTATATAGGCTAATTGCCATGACTGAGGATGTAGGGTATAAGATCCACTCTGGTCTAGCACCATAGACTACACAAGGTCATTGTCTGCCCAGATAAGCATGACAGAAACCAGGAATTGTAAACACAGTCTTGTCTCTGCATTATTACTCCGATGAACTGTGCTATCTGTATCTCCACACATGAATTCCCATACTTTAATGTTTATATTTATTCCAGTCTCTTCTTTGGTAGACTTTTATCTTGAACATTCTCAGGTAATAGAATCCATCCTTTTTGGAGATATCACACATACTTTACAGTAACCTGGATGACTTCTATGTTTTTTGTAAGGCTGGGCCACACTTGACTCCCACAGACTTTCATATTTATCTGTTTTTCTCCCTAGTCTCTTATCTTGACCATTGTTTCTCCGTCAACAAAACCAATCTTAACGGAAGAGGTCATATGTATTTCTAAGGCATTTCATATAAATGTGTCTTAAGCTTTGTTGTACACACAGGATTGATTTAATTATCATCAGGAAACTTTTTTCTTAAAATCATGTTTAACTTAAATGTTCCTATAATAAATTTCCAGGTGTCAGAATCTAGAAGTTTGAATCAACACTGGCTTACCCAATCATGTTAACCAAATTTCCTTCTTGTCTCAAGTGGAGCATTATACTGCCAGCCGTGGATTTTTCAGAGACTTCACATAGCATCATATCCATCCAGATGGTAAGATGATGGATTGGAATTTCCTGTCACAACCATATTTTGGAATGCAAGATGAGTAGCATTCCAAGAAAACAATGACCTCTGGGTATGCAAAAAGGGTACTAGCTACCATGGATTTGAAGATTAAAAAATAGATAGATAGATAGATAGATAGATAGATAGATAGATAGATAGATAGATATAGATAGAGATATATGTGTGTGTATCTCAAATATTAGCAAGGACATGAAACAATACTAATGATCAAAACGTCTGATACACAAATGTTAGAGTTTAAACATATGATAAAAAATGTCAGTTATGGTTTCTTTGGTTTAAATGTTACTCAGTGTGTGCAGGAATTAATACTGTGTATTATCCTGTAAACTGTACTGCTTTAAAGGTTCTTGGTAATTCTGGGGGTTAAATCCAAGGTCTTTGTGAATGCTAGCAAGGATTTCACCACTGAGCTATACTGCTGGTCTAATTAATTTTTAATTTTTAAGACTAAATATACAGCTGGGTACTGTGGTACATTACTTTAATGTCAGCACTCAGGGAGGCAGAGGCAAGCAGATCTCTGTGAGTTTGAGGCCAGCCTGGTCTACAAGGTGGGTCCAGGACAGCTAAGGCTACACAGAGAAACTCTGTCTCTGTCTCGGAAAAAAATTGCATAAATATACGAATAAACAGAAAAAAGTATACAATTAAAAGAAATAGCTTACCAGCGATCTTCTTTGGATATTCATGTCTTTTCCTTATCTTCTTTAGATAAGGATTACCTGAAGAATACAATTCCCTAACCTAAACTTCTTTGGTTTGATAAATTTGTGCATTCTTTCCTACACACACACACACACACACACTTATATATTCTGTTCATCCATTCTTTTATAATACATGCTGTTTCCAAATCCAAATAGATTTGAGAAGAAAAAGCTGAACAGAGTGAGAGAGAGAAAACACTTCTTTATCCGTGAATTGCTGCTCCAAGATTTTTTTGTGCACGGGAAAGAGAGGAGCAAGTATTTCTAAAATGTTCATCTCTATGAATTTTCCAATCACACTTTGAAGTTGTTATAACACTGTACCCCAAAATTGGACTGGCTGGCAAATTTCACCATCTGACTCTGGGCACTGTGTGGCTGTTTTAGGAAGCTTGTCTGGGAGGCGCCGTTACCATGCTGCTGTGGTAGCCCCAACAGGCAGCTTTCTCACAGATTTATTTGGCTCACACACTTTGAGTGCCCAGTGTGTGCAAGGAACTACCTAAGAAAAAATAAATAAAAGGTCGTTAAGAAGCTCACTGTTTATTGGAAAAGAAATAAGAAAAAGAGTCCAGGAGAATTTTTTCAAAATTTATTTATTTATTTATTATTAATTACAGTTTATTCACTTTGATTCCCAGCTGTAGCCCCCTTCCTTGTCCCCTCCCAATCCCGTCTTCCCTCCCTCATCTCCTCCCATGCTCCTCCCCAAGTCCACTGGTAGGGGAGGTCCTTTTCCCCTTCTACCTAACCCTAGCCTATCAGGTCATCAGGAGTGGCTGGACTCTCTTCCTCTGTGGCCTGTTAAGGCTGTTCTCCAATGGGTGGTGATCAAAGGGTCAGCCACTGAGTTCATGTCAGAGACACACCCTGTTCCCCTTATTAGTGAACCCACTTGGACACTGAACTGCCATAGGCTACATCTGTACAGGGGTTCTAGGTTATCTCCATGCATGGTCCTTGGTTGGAGTATCAGTCTCAGAAAAGACCTCTGTGCCCAGATTTTTTGGTTCTGTTGCACTCTTTGTGGAACTCCTGTTCTCTCCAGGTCTTACCTTTCTTTCATAAGATTCCCTGCACTCTGCCCAAAGTTTGACTATGAGTCTCAGCATCTGCTTTGTGTCTGGTTTTATGTTGAGGTCTTTGATTCACTTGGACTTGAGCTTTATGCAGGCTGATAAATATGTATCTATTCGCATTTTAAGAACAACAATTCTTAAACAAATTTAATCTTTTTAATCTTTTTTACTCATGACTGTTTTCTGGTTTTTGTCTTACAATACAGACAAATGAAAAGATATTTTACAATATAAAAGGACATGCTTCACCTCCACTGCATAGATTAAAACCCCATTTCTTCCACAGATAAATTGATTAATTTCCCTGTGATTCGCTCTTATCCTGCAAAATGGAGCTAATAATTTAACTCACCTACTGAGACTGTGTTGTCAAATAAGATAAAATGTAACATGGGGGATGTATAAAACACATTATAGTCATTGTTCTTATTACTGGATTTAAAATGTTTCCTATGAAAGGTAAACACAAAGTCTAGGAGCAAGTGTTTCTAGACTTACTTTAAACGCTTTCCCATCTTTGCTCAAGTGTGATCCTTTATATGTCCAGTCTATATGGAGTCCTTGCAGAAGGCGCCCAAAATGGTATTGTTTGGGTCTTGGGGATTTGATATCTATCTTGGGGATAGATATCAATCATATCTATCAATCAATAGATATGATTGATATCTAGTAACAGGAGCCTGCTAAGTCTTAATGCCTGTTGGTAATCAAAACCTTGCAACACAGTGACCTCACTACATCTGATTCTAGGCTTGGGACCACTGTAGTCTGCAGTTTGCTTTTAACTTAATTGAAGGTGGGAACCCAGTGGTAGCTTCCCTCTTTACCCTTGCTCTCACAACTTTATTTTGCAGTTAGAAGATTCATGAAGAACAGAGTAAATGGCAACAGTTTCTTCCTAGTGTCTTCTGCTTCCCTCATAAACCTGAAGTTCTGTTGCATTTCCCATGTGTCATCCACAGTCTTCTCAGGGCGATCACAGCTGACTCTCCAACTAAGCTCTCCCAAAGGCTTTCTGGCTGCTAAAAGGGCTTTCTTTTAAAAGGAATCTCACTTTACCCACTGAGCCAACTCCACTCACAGAAGTATAGGCTTGTTTCTAAATTTCTAATTTCTTCTTCTTCTCCTTCTCCTTCTTCTCCTCCTCCTCCTCCTCCTCCTCCTCCTCCTCCTCCTCCTCCTCCTCCTCCTTCTTCTTCTTCTTCTTCTTCTTCTTCTTCTGCTTCTTCTTCTTCTTCTTCTTCTTCTTCTTCTTCTTTCTTTTTCTTCTTCTTCTCCTTCTTCTTCTTCGAATTAAATAAGCATGGGAAATTGATCAAGGAATTGAAAGTATTTAGTCTTCAAGATCAATCTATGTTGGCTCTTGTCTGAGTTCATGGACTTAACACCACAGCAATTTAGAGGCAAAACCTGAATTCAATATCTATGTATTTTACTGTTCTGTCAGCAATGTTTCCAGGCTATCCAGCTCCTCAAAGACTGCTTTGAATGAAGTGGGATTATATGGTACACTGAGTGCTGTCTGATTTCAGTGTGTTGTGTAGATCATTTTAAAATGTAACTATTTTTTGTTAAGTTGAGGAAATCTAATCAAGTCCCCACCAAACTTACTGTCTACATGTGAAAATTTTCCACCAGTTTTAGTGACAGTGTGTCTTTTGTTTTTTAGTTTGACAATAAAGGAAATTATATCATGCAAGGAGGGGGAAGCTGCAGGCATCATGTCTGGCAGAGAAATGAACCAACCATGGAAAGGTAAGAAAGAAAAACTTGGCCTCCAAGAGGATTAGGTTCAGGATGTACAAATTTATGGATTTTCTCAGATGTTCTCATCCTCCAGCATTCAGTTTCTTTGTTGTTGGTGTAGTTATCATCCATTTGAAAGTCTCATGAATTCTAGACTGAAGAAAACAACTGGGTGAAAGAAATCAGCAAATAGTACGGATGAGCTACAGCACATACGCAAAGCAGACGTAGACTTCTAAACACAAGGCTACCTAGCTGCATGAAAAGTTAAAGTTCTCTTTAAAATGCATGAACATGTAGCGTATATGAAGCACATGCACATCTTCCCTGTCATAAAGTTTTATAATATCACTACTTCTGGAAAGTAAGTTTCATTCAAGTTGGAGAGAAAGTTAATGCAGTGCAAAATATATGATAAAACCATCATTAATCTATTACGAGCCACTACTTTTTGTATATTAGAAGAGAACTGAGTTGCATTGAAGAGGATTTAGCTTTATTTGTATGTATCATATGTCTGAAGAGAAATACATATTCTACTATTCTACAATAAACATATATATGTATGTATGTATGTATGTATAATTGTATTTGTTTACAATCACTAGTGGTGTAACTTATAAAAGAAAGCAGGTTCATAGGAAGGAAGGCTGAGACCAAATGACCCTTAAGAAAAAATTTATTAGGGAGGTAATAGCCTCATGACCATACCTATATGGGGTCACAAAAGGACATAGACCCTTAAGTTCCATAAGACAAAGAAGGCTTCCTGCCCTTGTAGGCTTCTAGAATGAGGTGATGGAAAGATCCCATGTGATCTCTCGTGTAGCCTATCATGAAGAAGAGACTTACATAAGAGAGCAAAATTACGACCCAAGGTTATCTCATGCCTAGGTACTGGATGTCAGAGCTCAGCTTGCTTAAAGCTCTTGTCAGGGGAGAAGGATGGGAAATGGAGGGTGGGATCAAGAACTGAACCCTATGTAGGAGCATTAAAGTTATGCTGGCTTAGGGAAGAAGGGCACAGGGGATGCAGCTTGATATGGGAAGGAAGAGCAGAGGCTAGAAGGGTCTATATGTGTGGGAGGGTCACTCAGTGTCTAAGAGCCAAATCTTGGCTCTGCTACATCTCTGATCCTGTAAGCTTAAGCAAATTACTTAACCACTCGACTCTTCATGTCCTCATGCATAAAATGATTATAATTTTATAGGTGAGGACTCTAAATAATATATTTGCTGTCAGAATGTCTTTGTTCTTTAAGGAAACTCCTCAGAATATATTACCTGGTATGATTTGTATAAAGTAAAAAAAAAAAAATAGACATAGCTGTACCCCAAACATAAATTCGTGATTAGCCTGACTTTCTCTGCCTCCCCAGTGCTGAGACTACATGTGCGAGCCTTTACAGTCAGCTTCTTATCCTTATCTTTAATTAATTACCTTGTAGTACATTAAAGAGATAAGCATCCAGTTCAAATACCGGAATTAAGGATCATGATTAAGTACTAAGGAGGCAATAGAAGTAATAGAAGTATCTTTTGGGAATACTAGAACTTTCAGTGGAGACAGGGAATGACACTTAGTTCAGCACCAGTGTCAGATAAGCAGGTATACATTTAAGTATCCAGCATTTGCACTTGGCTTCTGGACCACCTCGCATGAGAGGACCCTGCTAGACACACCCAGTTAAACCATTGTTCTATTTTTCCCTTCCTGTCATCTCTAAACTCCACTATACCCTTTCTCCTGTGGGCTTCTGGGGCTGTTTTCATGTCCCCTTGCCTAAAATTTTAATTTCCCTCACTGCCCTGCTGGGATGGCATCCAAGCATTACTTAAGAAGCTTTGCTCCACTCTCAAGATGTTCAGTAAACATGCCTGGAATGTTGAGCCTTAATAACAGGGAATCTTGACCAGCATAGCATGATGCAACAGCTATGCTCTCTCTTAGCTGATAATACTGTCTTCTTTCTCTTACTGGATTCTTCTGGGACTTTGTCCACCGTCTTCTTTGCTGTTGTGATGGGTTATTTAACTTACCTTGTCTGGAAGAGTAACCTTCCTATCAGGACTTGAATTGAAAGCAGATTTCCCTCATTGAACAGAAATGAGGATGCCTGACACTTAATCTTTAATACCATTAGGTTCTCCTTGGCTGAAACAGCTCAGAGCTTCACTGTTTAACAGTTTCCTGCCCAACGTTGTGTAGGCAATAAATAAATTATGGTGTAGTGGTGAGCATTAAGGGTTTTCAACCATATTAATCTAATCCAAAGTGACATTTAATCATCTTCTTAGCACCAGAAAATTATTCTTTGTTATAAAAACTGTACATATTTTGGCTATTAAATCATGGGCCAAATGTCTTTGGTGTTCAAATTATATAATGCCCTTCTAAGAGCTGTATAATAAAATCACTTATTATTTGTCTAGAATCTAGGATGACTTTTAGAGACTTGGTCAATGAGAAAGGAGGTAATTTTTCTTAGACTATTTTGAGTATTTTTCTACATGAGGCATGGGAAAACACAGACAACATTAAAAAATTTAATTTTCTTGATCAGCCCCTAATAAAATAGTCATCAATGGTTGACACCAAAGTAATAGAAGTCCTAGCTTTAAACTACAATATAAAAGTTTTCTGGGACTCCATGATGCAGCCTTTGTCATGTGACCACCTGTGAGGGTGTGAGACTTTCCAGTGATGCAGCTGAGTCTCAGTCACCTAAGCAATTTTGAATTCCAGGAGATGAAGAACTAAATGAACCAAAGTGAAAACAAGTGATTTCATCATTTGAAAAAAATTCTCTATCAAAAGGTGTTCAAGCACAGAAGAAAGGGATTCTCTAGGGTACTTCCTAGTAATACCTGTGCTATGAAACTTAAAAGTTAGACTCCTAGATATGAATGTGTCATCTTAAACCTGAAGACACATTCACATGGACGTCAGAAGAGCTCACTGACACTCATTTTCAACTGTACCAATTCCTGAGAACCCAGACACCACTGACAACATTTCTCCTAGCCTTGTTCTTTTAGCACAGTTTTTTTTTTTATCCTTTTATATATTTTTTTAAATTATCTGAGGCATTTGGAATTTTCCCAGGTATGTTTTCTTAAATAATAAGAATAATGCTGATCTTTAGGACTGTGATGGTATTATATCATCTCAACAATCAAGATTAGTTTGTGACTATTTGTTTACCAGATTTCCTGTTTTACTCCAACCATTTCTATGTTTTAAAAGAGTCAAATTTTTCACTATGTTAATCAAATGATTCTATCATTGTTTGGGACAACATAGATTTATAAAATGCAACTTTCAGACTGAAGAGACCTACTTTAAATCTTGCCTAAAGTAAGTCCATTCCCAAGATGTCTCTATTTTATATCAATATTTCTGGGGGGCAAAAACAATAGAAATTCTTCTTACTTAGAAGAGAAGAATATTAACTGTGTCTAGCCAACTGGATCACTATGGAACTGCTGAGAGGAAAAACATTAGGATGGAACAAATTAAAAGGTCTGGGAAGCCTGGTGTCAAGTTCCAACTTTTGTGTTCCTTAGAATAACCTTGACTTTGTTGACTCTTTTTAGAAATACTCAAAGATTTTGGAGCTGACTCTTTTCATCCAAATTATACAAAAACAAATCAGACTCCAATGCCAACAGTCCTATTACCTTATAAATATATTAGTTATGTTTATCATTCTGTGTTCTCTAATAAGCAAGAATATATATGCTAAATAATTTGTGTATGTGTTTGTGTGTATGTATGAATTATCACTCACAGGCATACTGTAGATTAATATGACCTAGGTAATTCTTCACAGATGTGCTGAGAGGCTTGTTTCATGGGTGATTATGTATCCTCTAAAGCTGACAACCAATATTAACCATGCTATATAATTCTTTATAAAGTAGTTAGTATTAGCAATAAAGCAGATTTTTTTTTAATTATTTAAGTAGTGGGGTGACCCCAGCAGCAAAACTTTAATCATTATACCCATTGTTAGCACTCTGTATATTTTTAAAGGCATAAAACCTAGAAAAAATGCAAACTGAATTAATAATTACATAAAAAGGAACTTTTGCAATAATTATAGTTATCTTGAATGTTAAAGGACCCAAGGTCTAAAACAGCCTTCCAGATGTAAAGATGTGAGTTAGAAGGAAAAGACCTCTTATTTGGATAAAATTATGTAGTTCTTCTATCTGTTATGAAGGAAGAGTTACTATGAGAACATCTTACTTGGCAACCACCACTCTGCTAGAATATATGGTTTTTCATTTAGGATCAGATGTTCCACTTCCAAAACAGATGATGTATTATCATTCTGGCCTTAGTTGACAGGGAGAGAGTTCCTCATCACGGGCAGGCAAGTGAGATGCTGCTGGCCATGCAGGCCCAGCGACAGCAGAGGCACAAAGCACACCATTGTGGAGCTTGAAAAAAAAAATGTCTCTGTTCTGTACCCCGCCTCAGCAATATCTTCATTTCACAGAAATAGTGGAAGCTCCTGGCTTAGGACTACAGGTTTTCTTCTCATGGTCCACACTACTTAATCTTGCTGAAACAAGGCCAAATGAATGACAGGACACATCTGAGAAGACTGAGGAAATTTCAAGATTCATTGCCTGGAGCAACTTTACAAAGGAAACACAGGGCTGGATTTTTTTCTTTTTTTTAAGAAGTACTTAAGAAATCTAAACAAATATTTTAACCTAAATTAAATAATTAGCAAATAATTATTTTATTTCTTTTGTTCAAAAATTATTAATCCAAATTTTCCTGAATTCCACATTTTAAAACTTCATCATAATTGTGGGTTCTATGCTTTCTATTAGCTATACTCAGAGATAATTAGGAAGGCATGATTGGAAAGTCTTGTTGAGGCTTTATATGGTGTATGCATTATCTAGTCCTGAGAAGCCACATAGTATCGCTGGCTGATAGTAATGAGGAATCCTGCATTAAATCTCCTTGGCTCTCTAGGTGAAACAACGTATTTCAATGATATTGTCAGATACAATGTCCATAGAACTTCAACGCAGCACACAACTTTGTTATTTGCTATATACCTCCTTGTAGGAGCACAAGGAAGGGCTGCAACCTCATTTGGCTAACATCACACATCATTTCATTCAGTCACATAAAGATCCAAGAGTTGTCTGCTGACCTTCAGTGAACTCGGGCGTGGGTGATGGACAAGGGTACAGGGTGGGCGTTAACTTCTGCTAAGAAGACAGAAGCAAAGGGCCTATGTTTGAAGGGGTTGAATTTATGCCACTGCAATAAGAATTATTTTAAGCTATAGTTAATCTGAAGACGACAGGGAGAGAAACATATGCTGTGCAAAAAGGCAAGTGTTAGGCTGATGTCATAGACGGCGGGGGGGGGGGGGGAGACAGAGACAAGACTCCAAGAAAGCAGCAAGAGTTCCCTGAGAAGGGACAGAACTCAGCAGCTCCAGTTGTGCAATCAATTGCTGAACACCCCCTCCCCCCACCACCCAAGACAGGTCTTCTCTGTGTAGCCATGGCTGTCTTAGAACTTGCTGTGTAGAACAACCTGGTCTCAAATCACAGAGGCCCCCTGCCTCTGCCTCCCAAGTGCTGGGGTTCAGGTCAGCCACCACCACTGTCCAGCTGTGCAATCAATTGTTAGAACCTGGGACTCCCAAGACAGCACAAGCAGAGAGGGGCAAGGAAAATAACACTTGAAGGGAAAGTCACGTGCTGTCATCATGACGACTCCTGTCATCTACTGGGGGAAGGGGGAGGCACGACAGGTGGATCTCCCGTTACCTTAGTTACGGGAGTTGTTTTCCTTGAAACAGGTTGGTTCTGTAAGGCATCGCGGGTCATTACATCTCAGGTTAGAACTGTTACAGGTTAGAACAATTTACTTCTGCAAACCGTCAGTTTCAGTAATATGCACCTATCCTCTCATTTCTCCTAACAAATCTCTAAAAAAAGAAACTCAGGGAAAGTAGGAAGAGAGGGAATGAGAACTAACCTCAAAACTTTTATATGCAGTCCTTTCATATGCATGAGACTCTTGACTTACATCAACTTTCAGTTTGTACACTTAATATATTCTGAGAAATTCAATATGTTCTTCAAAATCCAATTTTTAATTTCTCTCTGTCATCATTGTTTCCTTCCATAAGGGATTGGAAGACAATGGATAATGTCTGCATAATGGATTCAAATGCCTTCCTGCTTCTCTTGAGTTATTTCATAGTTCCTGCTGTAACAGGCAGGATATGGTCAAGAAATAATGATTCAGCACTTTTCTAAAGATTTCACAACTCCATATTCAATTTTAAAAAGAGAGTTTATGAAAGTTACGGTATTTGTGAAATATTTAATACCAGCACCTATTGACAGCTTGGGTCCATGCCCGATTCCTAATCTCCCAGGATTCCATTGTGCCAATTAGATGAATACCCAATGGGATTTGGCCTTGTGAGTTATGGTAAAATTTAACTATTAACTAAAATTTCAGCCATTATTTTCAGCTTAAAAAGCAGTGAAGGACACTTGACTGAATAAAATCTTGCTTATCTTACCACCTGGGTCATGCACAGGAGGGATGTGACTAAAATTCAACACGCATAAAGGCAATATGAAGTTCTACTTAGAATTTATTCACTTACGGATCATGGTGATGGATTTTTTATTAGTGAACCATAAGGTGCCATAAATTTTAAAATATAAAGATAAATGGGTAAAATTATATTACTGGAATACATTTAGATTTTAAGTAGTTATTCCTAAATAAGAAAAATAAATGATGTCTAGGGAAAGCTAGCTAGAATACAAAACACTTAAAAATGTTAACTGTTGCTATATAAGCCAAACACTGGCTATTGATCAGGGAAGAAGTTTTCAAAGGGCAGGAGTAGTGGGAACCAGTGAAAATGTTTTCTTCTCAAGAGGGAAAGTGCAAACATAAATTATAATTACTGTAGCCAGTCATGAATTTTCTTATGTGTTAAAAAAAATTACTACATGTGTGGTTCTTAGTAAGGCTGTGTTTGGAACCTGTTTTATGGAATATGATAAAACGTTCCCGACTTAAAAGTCCAGAGGCTAGAGAGATGGCCCTGTAGTTAAGAGCACATACTACTACTCTCGCAGAATCTCCAAGTTTGATTCCCAGCAATCTTCCCAAGTGGCTCACAGCCATCTGTAACTCCAGTTACAGAAGATTTGACACTGTATTCCAACCTCCAGGAATCATACACACACACACACACACACACACAGAGAGAGAGAGAGAGAGAGAGAGAGAGAGAGAGAGAGAGAGACTTAAAAATAAAAATAAAACTCCAAATGAGAGATGGGCAATAAATTGAAGGACTAGTGGAATACTTAATAATAGTGGAAAGGAAATGAGAAGTAAATAATAAACAAGAATAAAACCACATTTAAAATAAATTCAAATGAAACAAATATAAAACTTAGAAGTGACAAAAGGTATCAACATGCCCTATCTATAAAGAAAGACAGGAACAAATAGCTCAGTGGCTAAGAGCACGAGCTGTTATTTCAGAGGGCCCATGTGTGCTCTCCAGCACCCACATAGTGGCTCACAGCTGCCTGCAGCTCTAGGTTTAGGGATCTGTTGCCTTCTTCTGGTCTCCTAGGGTCCTTCATGGATATGGTGCACAGGCAGACCTTCAGATGAAACACCCATAAAATAAATAAATTTTTAAAAATACATTAAATAATATGAGGGCCACTGTTGAAAAAGAATTATAAAGGTATATGCCAATAAAAATGTAGAAGGCTAAACATATCAAGATATCATATAGAGTAGAATTTACATTCAGATACACTAAATGAGACAAAGTTTGCACAAGTATGTGGTAAATGCTATAATATGAAGGGAAGTCTACATTTTTCTTTTGCAGGCATACATATCAAATACATAAAACTTAATTCTCCAGAAATATGAAGATAATTTAATCAAAGAGATTGCATGGCATAAAAACTAGAATTAATGGACTTGGCTTCAGTATTTATAAACACATGTTTCCTAAATGACAGGGCTGAGGAAATGAAGTGATGGGTGAGTAGGTAAAGTGCTCTCACCATGCAAGCGTGAAAACCTGAATTGGATTCCCAGCACACACATAAACAGGAAGGGGGAGGGAAGACAGAGACAAGTTGATCCTTTTGACTCATCAGCTAACCAGCCTGGCTGAATCAGTGAGCTCTGTGTTCTACGGTAAACCCTGCTTCAAAGAATGTGGTCGAGACTGATCCTGCAGGAAGACACACATGTTGACTTCTGGCTTCCACATGTGCACGTGATGCATGCATGCAAATCTTCGCATACACGGACAGAATAAACATACATATGCACACAACAACAACAACAACAATAATAAATTGTTATGCTTTCTCACAGAGAATGAGTATCATTTTCTGACATTTCCAGAGCATATACACTCTCCAATGAAGCCAAGAAGACAACAATCAACAATAAAATCATGATTAAAAACTTGTAGTCACTATAAACAATTTTTAGATTTATTTATTTTTATTTTATGTACATGGGTGTTTTATCTGGATCTGTGCACCACATCCATGTAATGTGTATGGAGGCCAGAAGAGAACCCTGGGATTACAGGCAGCTGCAAGCTGCCGTGTCAGTGCTGGGAGCAGAACCCAAGTATTGCATGCGCTCTCAACATTTCTCCAGTCCCAGAGTCATTTTCTTAAACAATTAACAGATCAGAGTAGAAAGCAGATAGTTGTAAATGAATATCACCTTGCAATTCACTTTAAGTATGCTTTCCCTGAAAATCTATAAAATTTTACATGAGTTAAAAAAAAAATCTGAAAATTAGTGATAAGGGATGCAGCTTTAAAAAAAAAAAAAAAGACCCGATTCTATTATTCTTACAACTGTGCTATTTAGGACTCTGGCCTATTCTGGTATATTTTAAGATTATATTTCCATGAAGTCAAAGTGGCATGGATCCAGGCCCATTTTTAGCAATTCCCTTGTCATGACGGCTCTGGATTTGTGTAACCTACAGTAGATTCCCAGCCAGGATGCACTTGAAGCAGCAGCCAGAACCAGGCCTTTTGGCAGCCTTAAAGTCTTCCTCAAAGTTTGCTGTGAGCCCTGCAGGTGAGTAGGCAGGGATCTGGGAGAAACAGACCCACCCAGGCAGATCCCCAGGCTCCAAAGTTTTAGCAGGGCAGAGCCTCTGTTCTTGGTAGCCTCAGTATCATAGGCTGTGTTTTGCTAACTGAGCAGCAGGGGTTATAAAGAACTTAGATCCAGCCCTCTCCTGGGCCCCACTCAGCAATTCCCACAGGTCTCTTTTTCCTCTTTACTAAAGGCATAGCAGAGCTGTGAATGCCAAGCAGGAGGCAATAGCAACTACAAATGAGAGGTTAGTGCTATTTTCCTGAGAGACGACAACTGTGTGGCATCTAATGTGATGTCTTTGCAAAGACCTAGTGACAGGAGGAGCATATGTCTTCACCTCCACACACCCTACACTGCCTACACCCCTAACCTTACCCTACCCCCTTACCCCCACTTCATCTCCGCCCCTAATCCCAATCAGAGCATAGCCTCTGCTGTTCTGTGCTGGCAAGGAACATCGTTAAATTCCACTGACTGAGCGGTGTCTGGGGGACCCTGGTGGCCACAACCATGGAAGGAACAGGACTGACCCCTCCTTTGCATATTTTGCATCTAATGGGACCCGAACCTGTCCCATTATACATGTTGGGTGGCCAATGGCTGGATGCAAGCCTCTTTCTAGCCTGAGGTTTCCTTCTGCCTTCCTCCAAATAAGGGGCTGATCAGATCTTACTAGAGCCACCTGTTATCAGTTTAAACAACTGTCTTGGAGGAAACTTGGAGAGTTCTCAGTATGTTGGATCCTAATGGACTCAAAGACAAGACTCCAAGGTGAAAAGTTTAGGGGCTCAAATTTGAGAAGCACAACCCTGTCCTATCAGCTCACTTCTGTCCAACCCAGAATTGGGCAAGGAGCACAAAGGAAGGTGTTTGAAAGCTGAACTCTTTCAACAAATAGGCTCTTTCTGTAAGATTCAAGTTCCTTGAAAGCCTTTAGTGTGGCTGCTGGGTCTAGGAGAGAGAACTGATGTTGGTTACTTGAACTGTTCTGCCTGGAATTCAATTCTAACTTTCTCATTTCCCAGAGTTCTCTAGGGACTTGGCTCACTGGAGAATGGAAATCAAGGGCCACTCGCCTGTTTCTGTGATCTTGTGATTTTAGAACCCTGAACAAGTTAGCTCTCATTTTAGATGCCATAGCATCATTGTTAAAACTCATTAGTGTCTGGCAGATGCCTCAGTGGTTAAAGGTACATGTTACCAACTCTGAATACTTGAGTTCTATCTCCTCAGGCTTTATGGTACAAGGAGAGAACTGGGGAGGTCTCTGCAGGTATCAGACAGGGAGGCAAACCACATGAGAAGATGTGAATGAAATTCATGTGAAATTGACTTTACCAACCTGGGTCAGACTTTAGGGAGTCTATGGCCAGGTGTTTGTTGTCAGCATATTTAAAGCACAGTTCAATTTGGAGAAAAGTTTCTAGGCAATAGTCACTCCAACTCCAGGTGCACAATAAAGCTTAAAGTGTGTCTACATGGAAACTCCTTTACAAAGTACACGTGACCGTGAGAGTAGGTTCTATAGTCAAAGACCTAGAATCTACTTTGGTCTCTGACCAAGGCAGCATAGAGGTTAGCAGGCCATAAAGTACAGGTGACATCTTCCCTAAGGATAGGCACCAGTCTAGGGAGAAAAGAGACTGGGATAACCAGTCTGAGAAATTTGGGTGAGGTCTGCCTCTGAGCAAACTGTGGGTGAGGCCTGCTACCACATGTAGCAGAATGGTCACCATGTCTTTAACAAAATTCACTCCCAGCCTTCTGGACAGGAAAACAGGTATTTTATCTCCTCCCTTAAGAAGAGGCCCCTGCGTGGTTAAGATTCCTGGTTTCCCTAGTGATCTGGGGGCACAAGGATCTTTATGCACCCAAAAGAGAATTGACTCCCCCAGTGTCTTCTGACTTCTGCACACATGCTATGGCACGTTTGAGCACATCTGTACCTACATACACACATAGCCGATAAATAAATAAAATGTAATCATGGAAAATTGTAAGATACATTAGGAAATAGAACCTCTATTTCCTAATGCCTACATTTCCTACAAAATGGTGACCTATCAGATGTTTGTTTTTCTCCCTCTAAGGGAGATGGTCCTTTGTGCCAAGGCAAGATTTACCCAAAAGGACAAAATCAATCAATGAAATTTCAATTTTTATTTTCTTATCTTCCTATGTGTGATTTAGATTACATTTGTATCATAAAATTTTTAAAAAAAAGTTTTAACTCATTTTGCTGATAATGAAGTGTATCTGTGATAACTATTCTGTTCATTATAATGAAAAATCTCAAATATCTATTAGGCAACCATGTTTTATGTTTTAATATGTCAAAAGATGTATTTTTGACACATGATGATCTGTTTTCAAATTCTCCATGACTCTCATCTTTCTTTTTCACTATGAAGTTGAGGACGTGAGTAAGGTATTCTGATTCACCAGCTGCCATTTAATCTCTGTGGGGTACAAGATAGAAGGCCCTCTCTCAAAGAGTCGGCCGTATTTTTGGTGTACAGCCTTTCACATGTAATGTGACATGGCATGTACAAATGTGTTTGGCCACATTCACTACTATGATGGGGCTCACATGGCCTCAGGATCACAAGTTGTCTGCAGTGGGTAGACTAGCACTCACTCAGGAGAGAAAATGGAGCATTAGATTATGCTTATACTGATAATCTTGAACATAAAAGAAGAGAGAGGCCATTGTTTTCTGTAGGAGTCTGAGAAGCCTGCAGATGTGACATGGATATTCTACAAAAAAACATGGTCTTTTCAGTGAATTTTGTAGTAAAAAAAATTAAATACCAACCTGCACTTTTATGTCGGAAAGCTGTAAAATGAGATTATATGCATTTCACTTCGTCTAGATTTAGTTTTGTTGTGAGAGTATCCCTTTGTTCATGACAACTGAAATGGGGTCAGGAGTGAAGAAAAACTTAGAGTACACACGTGGAACATGGAGAAAAAGATTTAAAGTTCAAACTTTAGTAGCATAAGTGGTTTTCTGATTAATATTTCTTGCAAAAAAATTCAAAGTTCAGAAAATTTATGAAAATTTATTTTATATTATATTACAAATCAGACATAATTATTATAAAAATTAGGATCTGTTTTACTATTTACTTATAGTAATATATAAATACTTACATCACTGCCTTTCAACAATTTTCCGAACCGAAACTATATTGTACCCTGTGTAATCCATTTTTTAATTATCACATAATCTGAATAATCACATAAATGCTAGTGGCAAAATTTAGTGTTGGCAAATGCCAACATTTAGAATTTGTATAAATGCTTAAAGGTAGATATTTTTGGCTAACAGTGTGTATTTTTAATTAGACCCTTCAATGGTGGCATGCTGACTGACTTAATATTGTGCAGGTCTATTAGGCAAGCAACCACAGCTGCCGTGAATTTAAGAATTTAGCAATCCTGTCATATACAGAAGACACCGCTTCTCCCCTTAACTTCAAAACTTCAGGTCACTCAATTTTTCTACCAAGTATTTTCCCTAATTTCCTGAGTTTTGATTGGGGAAGGGTTGGGATACAGATGTCCCATTCATGATTCAGCACTTCACAGACAGCTGTTCTGCACTTTGGCCAAGTGTGAATTTCTGTTTTAACTTTGAGACACTTAAAAAAGAAGTTTCTCTGATGAAAACTGGGAGGAGCACACTAATTTGTGGGTATAGATAAGTATTTAAAGGGTAGTTTGATACTAAGTCTGCTTAGCAAAATAGTGTATGATGTCTTCAGCAATAGAATTTCACCAGCAAGTTCTGATGGACAAACTGGTTGTATGTCATAGTACTCTATAGTGTACCTTTATTTAAACTTAAAAGCTACAATTAATAGGGCACTTTAGGGCATAATTTTCTGTACTGGATATTAGCAATGGATTTACAATACTGATGTGGGCTCTTGGGATAAAACATGAAGGTAGACGGGGGTGAACAGGAAGTTGTAAGTCAACCAGTCTCTTTAGGTTGAAATTTCTTTGTCTTGTTTCAGTTTTTCAGTGCTATGATTTTGATGTAAAAAAAAATATGATAGTTCTCTGCTCAATTCAGTGATCATTTATAATATGTACACTACTATCTGTGAGGTTTGACAAGTCCAAACACTGAAAAAAGTGAAAATTATCCCTTAGTGCTACTCCACAGCCTTGGCTTTAATAATCAAATGAAAATTGGGAGCTCCTTAGCCATTTCCTAGAAGATTTCCAGTGTTTACATGCACCCCAACATGAGAAAGCTTCCAACTCTTATAAAATGTGTTTCTGGTAGAGATTTTTTTTTTAATTTTTCATCAATTACACCTTATTCATTCTGCATCCCCCCATAAGCCCCTCCCTCTTCCCCTCCCAATCCACCCTCCCTCCTCCCTCTGCATGCATGCCACTCCCCAAGTCCACTGATAGGGGAGGTTCTCCTCTCCATTCTGATCTTAGTCTATCAGTTCACATCAAAAGTGGCTCCATTGTCCTCTACTATGGCCTGGTAAGGCTGCTCACCCCCCAGGGGGAGGTGATCAAAGAGCAGGCCACTAAGTTCATGTCAGAGGCAGTCCCTCTTCACATTACTATGTAACCCAATTGGATTCTGAACTGCCCTGGGCTACATCTGTGCAGGGGTTCTGAGTTATCTCTATGAATAGTCCTTGGTTGGAGTATGAGTCTCTGGGAAGTTCCCTATGTTCAAATTTTCTTGTTCTGTTGCTTTCCTTGTGGAGACCCTGTCCTCTCCAGTTCTTACTATTTCCCAGTTCTTACCTAAAATTCCATTCACTCTGCCCAACAGTTGCCCATCAGGCTCAGCATCTGCATTGATAGTCTGTAGGGCAGAGGCTTTCAGAGGCCCTCTGTGGTAGGTTCCTAGGTTGTTTCCTGTTTTCTTCTTCTGGTGGGATCTGGAAAGGATCATCCTGAGTGAGTTGTCCCAGAAGCAAAAAGATACACATGGTATATATATACTCACTCATATAGACATACAACACAGGACAAACCCACTAAAACCTGTGCATCTAAAGAAACTAAGCAAGAGAGAGGACCCTAACTAAAATGTCCAATCTGGTAGAGATTTTAAAAATGTTTGTCTCTTCTGTGCTTCTTCATTTCCACTCACCTGGGAACTGAAGACTGACACTGTGTGACTGAGAGTTTCTATACACTGAGCAAAAGAGAAACATGTGCTCAACACAGAGACGTATTGTGATCTAGGATGAGAGAGATGCGGCACGGAAAGTATACAGTGCTAACGATGAGCTTCCTGTGGACTGCAGCTCTGAGAAAGGAGCAGATGTGACTCGCCTGCACAGGACACTTTCTCTAAGGACCCTTCTTGTATTCTGTTGTCTTTTTATTTCCAACTGTTTGTTCTCAAATGCCTCTATATGATCCATTATATTTCTCTCAGAGTAAATAACTATTGTCCATGTGTCTGCTTTCCTTTTCTGGGAGCACATTGAGAACTGGCAGTGCATCAAACATTTTCTTTTGCCTGCCTTGGAAATAACATTTTGGCATTAAAAGTTACTTCTAAATGTTGTTGAGATGGATGGCATTGAGAGATAGAGTGAGTTCTGGTGAAGATTTTGACTCTAAAATACTGGAAGCTACCTTAAAAAGCCAAAATTTAGAACACAATTACGAATGCCGAATAGAAGTGAGGAGATGGATGGACCACACAGAGCTGGAAGCAGAGGAAGCCAGCCAGAGACCGGAGCTGCCTGAGTAGACAACAGAGCTTGCAAGCATTAAGAGCTTATCTTTGTTTAAGTAAGGCAATGGCAGAGAAAAATAATATTTTTTTCAGAATATGTTAATAAGTTACTTCTTACTAATTTTATGGACCCCAATTATCTAAGAGATAGTATCACCTAGACTCTTTGTTTTGTCTCCTGTATATCTGCCCTGTCTCCTCTGCTTTAAGCTATCAACATAGAATCTATATTAATATATATAGATAGATAGATTCAAATGTTCACATATAGGCACGTGTGTGTGTGTTCCTGA
This sequence comes from Meriones unguiculatus, assembly GCF_030254825.1. Lineage (NCBI taxonomy): Eukaryota > Metazoa > Chordata > Mammalia > Rodentia > Muridae > Meriones > Meriones unguiculatus. The sequence goes on along the minus strand of NC_083350.1, from coordinate 179,864,700 downwards.
GCTGTCTGGGGTCTTTTGTTTATGAGAAGCTATGTTATTTGGCGAAACTAAAATGCTTTTATGACTGGCTGTCATTTATAAAAAACAACCTCTTATTTTTTTAATAGGAAAAAGAACATTTATTTAATTAAATTGAAATTTTTACACTCAGAAACTGCTGCTAGGGCTGCTTACACAACATGGAATGACAACACCCTCATGTTAACAAAGATCATTACTGCACAAACATACACATATATTTGGTACACGTATAACTTGGACTCTGCTTTTTACTTTTAGAACACAACGTACTGCTGTTACTCCAGTCGCTATGTTACACAACCTCTCTCTAGAGCTTATTGTACTTATCTAACTGAAACGTTACAGCTTTTGACCAGTATTTCCTCTGCAGAGCACCTACCCTCACCATGTGCCAAACCATGGTAACCACTGTCCCAGCAACAATCAGATCTTAATTACCCTGAGGAGTCCAGTTCAGTGAAGCTCTGAAAGAATAGGAGTGATTGTATTTGAACGTACCATGGACCATTTCCAGCTTACCACTGTAATTTCTGTCATCTTAATCAAATCTATAAGGACATGATTACACTGTATTTTTTTTTTGTAGCAATACAATTGTTTATTATATATAACAAAGGTTTTGCCCAATACTCAAAACAACATTAGATCAGACATAGAGGTAAACAATGAGCAGCTGCCATGGGAAATAAAGACAACCCAAGATAAAATATCCTGTGGGTATACACTATTCCAACTCTATGCGTTTACAAAATTCTGATCAGTCATCAATCTGGGAGATTCTTCATTATAGAAGACTTGTTTCTCAGAGCCTCAAAGTTAAAATTACTTTTTATATCTGTATGTGGCAGATTTTAATTTTTTTTTTTTCAATGCAGTTTATTCAGGAACATTGAACAATCCTCGGACCCCGGGGAAAGCCAGCCCACAGCTTAAATAGCCTCTGGGTAGCCAACCCAGGCGTGCCACGGGGGCAATGCAGATAGGTCCACCTACATGGAAGCAAGCCAGATCCTCGGCCTTAGCCAAATGTGGAGTTGTTCGTGACAGAGAGCACTCACCATCGGGAAGGTGGAAGGCGGAAACCAGCTCCATCTTTAAGGCATAGCATTCCGCAGCTCTCTACAGTTCCCCCTTTTTGTTTTAGACGCATCAGGCAAGAGTAGAGGTCTGATCTCTGATATTAGAAATAAATTGGGACTTTGTACAGATGTTCATTTAGGTGTCATCCACCCAAAGAGCATCAGACCCGTCCGATACCTGTATTTTTATTCTCACACTTGTCCAGAGATTGTGAAACCACTTTAGGGATGGGTAATATTGCTTGTGTTATCTTTAGTATTATCATCTTCATTTTCAAAGTGAAACTCAGTTTTCTTGAAATTGTCTTCTGATTAGAACATTGTATTACAGAACAGAGAATGAACATATTGGGGCCAGAAGAAATAGCTTAGCTTTCTTAAGCCTTTCCTGAACAAGTTGAGTAGAAAAACAAATAATTGTCACAATACCATCAGGGCGGAGGAAGCATACATTTTTGTAATCAAAAGACATGGGTTAACATCTTAGATCTGACATACAGCTTACAGATATTCTCTTATGGAGATATTGAATTAAATAAAAACTGCTTAAACTAAGTTATAACATTGATTACCTTAAGTGTTTCAGAGATTTTGCTTAAGTATGTGTGGAAATTAGTATTCCAATAGAAAGACAGCCACATGGATGATTCATATTTTCCAGAGCATAGAATGGAGCCTGGCACATGGTAGGTTGCTGTGCTAAATGCGTCTTAAATAGTTGAATCTAGTGAATGAATAATGTTGTTGAGATACAGTATGATTACCATTATAATTGAATTCAATTCCTTTTTTTTTAAATGAACATGACATTAATGTTATTGATAGCACAAAGGTGCTTTGACCTGAGGTTGCTGGAAGGTTCTTTTAGAGATTCTGTTAGAGATAGTAGACAGGGGTTCTTGGGCTTAAATCTTTTAAAAATGTCTGGAGACTGGCGAAACAGCTCAGTGGGCAAAGCACCTGCCTACCCTGGCGTGAGGCTGAATTGAGATACCTAGAACCAGACACTGTGAAGACACACCAAAAGAAAACCCTCATGGTTTGCTGGCCAGCCAGGCTAGCCAAATCAGTGAGCTCCCAGTCCAGTGAGAGACCCTGTCTGAAAAACAAGATGGAATGCTAATGAGATGGCTCAGCAGTTAAAAAGCACTTTGCCCTCTCCAGATCTTACTGTTTCCCACTTCTTTCCTAAGATTCCCTGCACACAGGAACTCCACAAGGAGAGCAACAAAACCAAAACATCTGAGCACAGAGGTCTTTCCTGAGACTGATACTCCAACCAAGGACTATGCATGGAGATAACCTAAGACCGCTGCACAGATGTAGCCCATGGCAGTTCAGTATCCAAGTGGGTTCCATAGTAATAGGAACAGGGACTGTCTCTGACATGAACTGATTGGCCTGCTCTTTAATTACCTCCTCCTGAGGGGGAAGCAGCATTACCAGGCCACAGAAGAAGACAATGCAGCCACTCCTGATGAGACCAAATTGACTAGGATCAGAAGGAAGGAAAAGAAGACCTCCCCTATCAGTGGACTTGGGGAGGGGCATGCATGCAGAGGGTGGAGGAAGGGAGGAATTGGGATGGGAGGAGGGAGGGAACCACAGGAGGGATACAAAGTGAATAAAGTGGAATTAATAAAGAAAAATAAATAAATTAACAAAAGTGCTTTGCAATACTGATGGTCTGAGCCAATTCCCGCTGCTAAGATAGAAGACAACAGACTCTTGAAAGTAGTTCCACTTTCTGCACATGCATCACGACATTGGTGTACCTGCACACACGCACATACACGCGCACACACACACACACATGCACACACACTATAATACACTCATAATAGTAAATAAAATAAAACTTAACTACGGGGAGTAACTGAGGAAAACCTGACTCTGATTTTGACCTCTATGGCATGTGCACACATGTACTTGTGCACAGAGCATGCATGAATACACTCCCTGAACAAAACACACATTCAGAAAAGGAACTACTGTGCATTTATTCTAAATTCTGTTTGTTACTAATTTGAATGTTTTCTTTTGTGGCTCATGGAACAAAACCAAGAAACATGATTTCATTATAGGTAGTACATTTTTTTTGCAGTGAACTAGCAAATAAATTCAGTCATTCATCTATCCAACCATCTGTCTGTTCCTCGTAGTGATACCCTGGAAGTTGGCAGGATGTGTGAACCAGGAAGTGTGCAGTGTCTGGTGGTTCAATGATGGCTTTAATGTTTATCATGCATCCTCAGGATGGGTACCAACCCACTGCATCCAGACTAGAGTGTCATTTTTTTTTCAAGATGACTATCTTCTCCTAAAGCCTGTGGAAAATGAGTTGAGCTTCCAAACACACACACACACACACACACACACAACATAAAGCAAACAAACTAACGAGATCCCCAGTAAGCTAAAAAGCAATGAATGTTTTACTCTCTCTTCTCTATATTGACTTTTTCTTATTCACTTTAAAGGAATAAAATTGAGACAGAGTACATGGGGCTTACCCAGCTTGTGTTTAGATACTAAGCCATTAAAGTATACACATCCACATTCAAAGCAGAAAGAACATTTATATTTATTTTAACAGGTGATAAATGTCATCACCTTAAAATACTCTGATACAAAATTGAAAAAAAATATTATAGGAACTCAAATCAATTTAATAAAGGCAGTGACCCAAGTCAGGCAAAATATTCCTTTTAAAAATTTTAAGATGGCTTTTTCCATCAGCTCTCAAAAACTAAGGGTGTTTTGAAGACAGGTCAAGTATCTTTCTAGCTTACATAAGTATCCTCCTAGCTACCTTGAAGACAGTTTCTCTCAGAAGAACAAATACAAGGCTGAAGATATAGTTTAGTGAGAAGGCACTTACCTAGCATGTTTAAAGCACTGAGCTCGGACCTTGCATTATTTTTTAAAAAGTTCTAAATATGAATACATTTCTAGCAAACATTTGGTAAATGATAACAAACATTGGCCACACATTGGTCTGTAGTTCTATGATCCCACACAACTACCACGCAGGTGAAGGCTTAGTAAGAAGACAAGATGCAAGAGGCCTCTTAAATAGTGTTACATTGATCACTTATTAAAATATATGTAGCTACACTGCACACTGAAGTATATCTTACAACTAGTGATGCTTTTTTAATTTTACCTTTCTAATGTGTGGTAACTAGAAAATTGAAATGGCACATGTAGCTTGAATTCTGTTTTTATTCAATGTCAGCACTGAATGTTCGATGCCATTCATCCTAATGACTTCGAATTGCATTAGGATGGACCCACAATTGAAGAACAATGTTAATTTAATTGCACACTCTAAAGGAAAGAGAAAGCCACTGGATAAAACAAAGGTTTGATGCTGGGGAGATGGCTCTGCAGAGAAGAGCTTTTGATGTAAAAGCGAGAGGACCTATGCTTAAATGCCTAACATAAAATTTTGGTCATGGTCACATGGGCTTGCTCATGGGGATGCTCACTGCCCAAAGATTACAAGCTCCAGGTTCAGTAACAAAAGCTGTTTCGTAGGAATAAGGTAAATAACAAACCTGGACATTCATGCTTCTCTCTCTCTCTCTCTCTCTCTCTCTCTCTCTCTCTCAGACACATTTTTTTTTAAAGAACCTGAACTAAAGGGACAGAACTATTCCTTCTTGGCTCACTGTTCATGGAGAAAGTCATTCCTTTCCTCTCCCATTTATGTTCCGTGTTTCCTCAAGCAAAGTGATAAAGAAGGATCCTAGTGGTTCAGTGTGAGAACTTAAGTATGCACTAACGTGTGTTTTGTTTGCATCCTTTTCTGGATACTTGACCAGCTGTGGGATCATGGGACCACACTCCTTAAACATGCACTGAGGATGGGAAGATCATCACCGAGAATCTTTCTTTCTTGTAGCGGACAGATGGCACGTAAGTGAGATATGGAGACTGATCTCTCAGTCTGGAAATGTAGAAGATGGGAGATTTGTTTGTAACCATATGTGTAGAAAAGGGACTGTGCTATAATTTGCCTATAGAAAAGTTGGAGGAGTAATGGGTTCATTATCTCCATTCTTGTGGCCCTCAAGGAGAAAAGAATAGAATTAAAGGGGCATTGAAGCTTGATAATAGGAGTAGGGTTGGCTGGGACTCCCTTTTGGCCAAGTAAGAGGCAAACTCACCTTTTCAAGATGGTATGCTATTCTTCATTGTTTTCTCCTCTTTATTGTTGCTGTTGTTGTATGCATATGTGTGCTTGTGTGTGTATGTGTATGTGTGTTTCAGAGATAATGCTAAAAAATATGTACTGGATGACTGAGTGTTGTCTTTGAGATAGACAGCATCGTTTCTCATCTGTAAGACCTTGCTTCATATATTTGGAAAATGCCACTTAGCGTCCAATTAATTTCCAGCTATCACTCTCCTCAGTTGCTGCTAAGGCTATCCATTGTCAGCAATACAAAATTCTAATTCCTTAGATTGTGTTCAGTGCTTCTTTGCTGTTCTTTTCGGTTTATCTTAAGTGTGAACATTATCTTTTTATTTTAGCAGAATAGAACAACTTGGAGCCTCTCTATATTACCATACATCATGCCTTCACTAGTTCAACAAATATATATTGATTTCCTCTACATCAGTGGTTCTCAACCTTCCAAATGCTCTGACTTTTTAATGCAGTTCTTCACATTTTGGTGATCCCCAACCATGCAGTTATTTTTATTCCTCCTCCTTAACTGTAATTTAGCTATTTTTTATGAATCATGATGCAAATATCTGATATGCAGGATATCTTATATGTGACCCTTATGAAAGGGTTGTTCAACCCCACAAATGGATAACCACCCATAGGTTGAGAACCTCTGCCCTAAAGCATCAGCCATTCAGCATACAGTAGGTTAATCCGTGACTACTCCTTCAATACACAATTTACATTCAATAAATAGGATTTATTTTCTTGATCAGTTCTGGCCTTGTTTCTTGAAGATACAGGGATTTTCCCTCCACATATTAAACATTTCATTAGCTATGAAGCCTTTCTTCAGTTATAATCAATACCATCTGTCTCTCTTTGTATACACACAGAGGCCAGAGGATAATAGTGAGTGTCTTCCTCAATTGCTCTACACCTGAGGTTTGACACAGCAACTCTCAATGCACCTGGAACCCAGTGGATGAACAATACTAGATGGACAGTAAGCTCTAGGGTTCCTCCTGTCTCTGACTCCCCAATACAAGAGTTCTAGACACATTCTTCACTTGGCTTTTCATACACAGTGTGTGGTGGTTATGAACTCAGATTCTCATGCTCCACAGCAAACACCTGACTCAATAAGCCATCTCCCCATCCTTGGTCTCTCCCCTTTTAATTTACTGTTTGATGAGTTTCGTCTCTATTATCTAGTCATCTTTCCACTCATAGGAGTTCAATGACAACAACTACATCCCATTTATCTTTACATCTACATTTGGCCACTGTGGAGACTTAAAAAGTGACTAAATTTTCCAACCTTGTTGTTTCTTAGCTAATTCTGTCTTTATTTCTTATTTTTGTATTTTCTTTGAGGTTATATAACATCCAGAGACTTGACAAAGCCAAGTTTAGCTCAGAACAGTTACACAATCAAAATATGCTTTAAAGATGTCTATTCCAAGCAGCATTGGGTGAATGGTTTAACATATTTCTTTTTGTATCCAAACAATGAAGTCATTTCTGGTTTGGAGAGAAGAAAGCAAAGTACCGACTTCTCAAAATTATTCTGAAAATTAAGGGTAAAGAGCTGCTATAATTCTGAACATTAAGAGATCTATTTTGACCATCAGAGACTCATTTTAATGCATACAAAATAGAGCTATATATAGTTACCATAGATGTGCATGCTGCTAAGTTGTAATCACCAAGTCTCTGATTAAGGAGTGGCTTACATCTGGAACTTGTCTTGGAAACAAGATTTTTCAGCATCAAAATGGCTATTTTCTTTTGTTTGGTACTTGATAACAACTATGGTAGCAAAAAGTTTCAAATGGAAGTATTTACCACTTTCTAACTAGCACTTAAAATTTCTGGATATGTTCTGTTGGTGTGACTAAAATAAGTATATGTAAAGTTGATTACAATCTCTGGAAGAGAAGAAACAGTTTAAGACACAGAAAACACTAGAATGATCCTAGTGTTTCTGAAGTTCATCAAAGGAGACAAGGTCTATCCCTCCCTGAGTACTTGCCAGTTCAGGGTGGCACTAGGCAAAACAAAGCAGATGAAGGTGGTGGAAACATCGCAAGCCAGTGAGAAGAAAGTGAGCTGGTAGTAATTTGCACAGGACTTCCTTCAAGTAGTCTCTGAATGATGGCCAAGTCAGGTAACGACAGCACAATGAGAGTACGCATAAATTCAAGTGTTCTCACCCCATTGTTACTGCTCTGTGCATTCTTTCTGGTACTCTGATGCAATTCCATAAAACTGTCAAGAAATGAATTCTGAAATGAATGAGATTCATCCTCATTGCCTGGCACAATGGACCTGATGTATAAATCAAGTTGGCTTATGGGTGACAACATGACGTCTTGCATTCTTGAGTTTGGAAACTGCTTCATTAATCTGTTGAACAGAATCCCTGACCATATATGTATATTTCTGAAGGACACCTTTCTACAATAAAAATTGCTATGTTCAAGTGTGTATCCTATTCACATTTCCATAGGTACTTCCAAATTGCCATCTAAACTACAAATATTTTTCTATTAACAATATACAACTGAGTTCTTCACCTGAAGAGTTTGTCAAAGCCTAACAGTTGTTCCTAAATGTTCATTTATCTAAAATATTTTATTAAATTTATTTATATGGAAATATTGTTTTGGTTTGCTTCCAGAGAGACTTGCCCAGAGATAATTGGATTTAGCTTAATTTCATTCAAGCCCGATATTGTTGGCTCATCTCTACCATCTATTTAATTTCTTTTGATGAAAAGTTTAAGAGATATGGAGGACAAGAGGACTAACATTCATTAAGAGGTTGCTTTGAATATAGCATTTTTTTCAGAGGGCATTGCATTTTTGTCCTAATAACAGTAGTGTCGTGTTTTTTAAACCCTGCTATCTAGATAAGCCGTCTCAACAATTACATCAGACCTTTCTATAAATATAAATTACTGACTACTGCCACAGACCCACTGAATTGGAAATTATATGGCTAATTCATCTTGGTACCCTTTTGTTTTCTTTTATAGGTCATCCATATAATTCTAATCTACTCCAGAATTTGTTTACACCATTTTTCAAATAAAGAACTGAGATAAAGAGAAATAAGTAGCTCAAAGCCACCACCATTATAGAGTAACACACATGTTTCCGTTCTGTGCGGAGATAAATTTGAACTGTATGCAATGGGTAAGGTTTCTGTCCTGATACAGGAAAACGATATTGAAAAGCATATAGTATAGAACTCTAGAGAAAAACAACCAGCAAAATATCTGTGCATAACTAGCATTACCAACAGGGAAAACAGAGCATGCAGAGAGCTACAGACATAGCTCTCAATTTTATATACCCAATTTTAATTGGGTCTAAAACTGGCCCTCGGTGTATTATTCCATTTAGGTACATAAACATGACAGTAATATAGAGACTAGACCAAGTGCAGACACAGACCTGTGATTCATGAGTTTATACAGTATTAATAATATTGGAAAACTCATGATCAGAATTGGGAGAAGACAAATGTATCTCATCTAAAATAATTTTAGGTAATGTTTGTCAGGGATGACAATTAGTCACTGAAATGTTTTGCTTTTTTTACTGCTTATTTCTCAGGAAAGAGAAAATAATTGCATGTTTTGTGGTTTGAAATAAAAGTTGGATGTCAAAAGTAGACAGGAAGCAGAGGGCAAAGGGCCTTCATTTTGGCAGAGGAAAGAGTGCAGTATGACTCATTATCAGTTACAAACATAATAATAATTCTAAGATATGCACCTCTCCTTAGCTTAATTTGCGTGCTCTTCTGTAGCCCAGATTGTGTAGAGGAAAATCTGCCCACTATTCATTCGATTAAAAAATGAACCCTTAGGAATAGGAACCAGTGAATGAGTCCCTAAAATGGAGAGCTCTTTGTGTGGAAGCAGGTAAAGCAAACACAACCTTATGACATTTACTAATATGTGTAGCTGTAAAGAGTTGTAGGAAATATTAATTATGGTACTCAAAAGCAAAGGCACATGGAAACACTGTGGTGAATTCTATTTGTAATTCTTAATATTTTAAAATTCCTCTATCTTTAGGTTTTCAAAACCTCTTCCTTTCTGAAATATTAAAAATAATATTTAAAATAATTTTTTTTTCATTTTTATCTCGTTTTAATGGAAGTTTCCTAGATAATCCTACATATAACTGAGAGGAAGAGAAAATGGGTGAGAGTTTTAACCTTCTATAAAGGTAAGTTTGTATTCAATGTGTGTACAATTAACCATCAACTGACTTACAGCTACTTGTTTCTTTTTAAACCCAAACCTGGAAATATTCCTCACTCCCTATCCTAAAGGCCTAACACATAGTGAATGACCAATATATATTTGATTAATAAATTGATATTTTGATTTCTGACTTAGAGAAAAAGCCTTAGGGAGAATGTTAATGTCAAAGTGAGGACATTTCATACCGAAGTTGGAGTTTTATGAGGAGGATTTTAAAAAGAATATAGACTTTAAATTGCTATTGTTCTAGAAAATCCGAGATGTTATGATAGATTTATAATCGACTTCTGTCTGCCTTGTTGGGTTTATTTATCTAATACTTAGGTGCTAGATGGACATTGAGGCTTCAGTAAGGAAGTGTTAGTAGTAATACATTGTTGACTAAATCATAACAGCTGATTAGGGAATGTGTATGTATATATTAATACAGTGCCTTATAATTTTGGTCCATTAATTATGTCTAAGTTAGGATACAAACTAAATTATTTCATTATTGCATTTTTGTACATACTTTGTTCTTACTTGTCCTATGCGATGGTTAGTTTTAACTGTCAGCTTGACACAATGTATAGTCACCTAGAAAGGGAGACTCAAGAAAGGTTTAAATTAGCTTGGTATGTAGGCATGTCTGTGAGGGATTGTTTTGATTCCTTAACTGACGTGAGAAGACCAAGGCCACTGTAGGCAACACCAATCTGTGGGTTTGGTTCCTGATGCTCCAAGAGTAGAGTGTTAGCAAGTGGGCATGCATTCTTGCTCTTGATGATGACAGTGCCTCGCTGCTTCAAGTCCCCTCCACCTTGGGTTCCCTCCAAAGATAAAGTATAACCTGAAATTTTAAGTCTAATAAACCTCCATTTCTGTACATTTCTTTTGCCGGGGTATTTTTATCATGGCAACATGACAGGAAACTGAGATGCCTTTTCATCCTTTACCTTCCCCTACTCTCCTGTATCCCTTCTTCTGGTCCTTTTTCTTACCTCTAAGCTCTGTTCTCCTTTCATGTCACATGTGTTCTGGTGCCCTCTCTTTTTCCTTCCCACACTCTCCAAACGACACTATTTATTCCTCTCTCTCATGTAGTTCACTGCATTGATTATTTATTCTTATTTTCACTTTCATTCAGCTACAGTTTTTTTAAGGTCATAATCTCTTTGTAGGTAATGCACATTTTCCTGTCTCCTAAGTGTCTTAACTTTTATTTTCTATTAAGAAAATGATGATAATAGTAAGTAATCTATGCTTCGGTTAAGTGTCTTCCAAAGGCACTTAAAGTTGAAGACTTGGCTCCCAGTCTGTGGTGCTGTTATGAGACAGTGAAATATTTAGGTGAAAAAACAATGCCAAGTACTAAGAAGCATGACTTTGAACTGGATGCTAGGGGCATAAATCACTCTATCCTACTTCCTGGCTTTCGTGAAACAGTTACACCTCCTTGCCAACCTCTCATCATGGTGTGCCAATCTTGCCACAGGCTGCAAATCCACAGAAAAATGAATCATATGCTGAACCATCCAAGCTCAAATAATCCTGTCTTCCACTAACGTTGTTTAGCTAAGATATGTCATCACACTGTTGGAAGGGAACATCACAGTAATTTTGAAAAGAATGAGAGTAGTAATACCCAATTATTTAGAATGTACTGGTAAAAATGTGTTACAGACTTATTTGTAAAATACCACTACAGTTTAATATTCCATTGTTACTCATTTATTTGTGGAGCAATATTGTTCAGTGTGGAAAAAGGTGAACAATGAGAAGAGTTGGGACTGCTGACTGTGCTTGGTGGTTCTAAGCTCTGGATTCCAGCTGTAGAGTAACATACAGTTTATATGGTGATGAGCAATTATGGTTTTGATGACAGACAACCAGGCCCTGAGTTTTAGTTCTATGATTCAAGGCAGGGTACACAACTGCTTTAGACCTCAGTTTCCTTGACAGATGGTGATTTTAGAAGCACTTACTGTGGTTAAGGTGCGTAGAAAGCACACTTGTACAAAGTACAGTGCCCATCACATAGAAAATGCATAGTAAGTACCAACATGGCAACAAAGCTGATCGTGATGGTTTAATTGGTTGTTGCAGGATATTTTGATCCCATTGTGAACCTCGAGATTATGAACTGTAAAAAAAAAAAAAAAAAAAAAAAAAAAGTGTCTTTGGTTTGGTGTGGTTCAACCCTAACACACACCTTTATTCCAAGAGCTTTGTGTACGCAAGATTTAATAAAATTAACCCTAGGTCAAGAGGCAGAGCAAGAAACCAGGTGACAGGGATTCAGCAATAAGAAGGGACTTTGAGATAAGGGTATTTAAGACAGAGTGGAGAAGAAGAGAGCTTTAGCTCTTCTACTCTATGGCCTTTATCTGAAGCTCTTCAGCTGGTTGGCTTTAGCTGTCTAGCTCTTGCGTTCCTTAGCTCTTTGTCTTTGAGCTTTTTTGGCTTTCTCCTCCTGGGCTTTTGGGTGAGCTAGCAGGACTCTTCCTCCTCAGTGGGCATTCACAGGAGTTGCAAGATCAGCTGGGTGCTCTCTCTGCCTCTCTGAGCTAGTAGGATTTCAGCCCAGCATCTAGTCTTCATTGATGCAAAGGTTGGGATTTTCTTTTCTTTTATAACAACAATTGGTGAAAACTCTATCTTGCTGTGCCTATTTCTCAAACTGAAGTGGAGTCTCTTTAAAGACATGTTCATTACCACTTGATTAAAAACTCCTAGTAGAACACTTTATTACCTGTACTTCTTTACAGTCAATTATGTATTTCTGGAGGTTTTCAGGGACACTGAAACAGGGTTTTTCTGTATATCCCTGGCTGTTCTGAAACTTGTTTTTAGACCTGACTGGGCTGGAACTCCGACGTTCACCTGCTTCTGCCTCTTGAGTGCTAGGATTAATGGTGTGCACAATAACTGCCAGCTACTTCCGGGCTATCTTTAAAGGCTTGTCAAGAAGGCAGATGTACTTGGAGACTGAGTCTCTGAGCTACATCTGAGCCAGAGTTTTAGGTCCTCTCCATGTATTGCCCTTGGTTGGGGTATCAGTCTCTGAAGGTCCCCAGAGCTAAGTTTTTATGGCTATGTCGGTCTCATTTTGGAGCTTCTGTCCACTCCAGGTCTTCCTGTCTCCTCCTTCCTTCATAAGATTACCTGCACTCTGCCCAAAGTTTGACTATAAGTCTCAGCCTCTGCTTTTCCAGGCCACAGAGGAAGACAATGCAATCAGTTCTGATGAGACCTGATAGCTAGGATCAAATAGAAAGGGAGGAAGACCTCACCTATCAGTGGACTAGAGGAGGGGCAAAGGGAAGAAAAGGAAGGGAGAGTGGGTTTGGAAGGAGAGGAGGGAGGAGGAGACAGCCGGGATGCAAATTGAATAAATTGTAATAAATGATAATAATAAAAAATTAAAAAATAAATGTTTAAAGGTTGTGCTACATAAATACAATGTATCAAATTAAGATTGTATATGTTTATATTTTGTCATAGAAAATGCCAGTTATGCAATAATAAATGAAAAGAGTAAATATGCCTAAAAAAAAAAATAAAGAATGCAGATGCTGACAGGCAGCAGTTCTCCACGTGGGAATGCACAGATTAAGTTTCTATAAATTTTTTTCTCTCACTAAAAATTGCTTTTATTTTTGCCATAATGCTTGGAATTAGATGTTTGTCTTGCCTGTCATATTTGTCTGTTTGGTTTGAAGTTTGGGGTTTTGGAGTTTGCCTATTATGCTTTACTTTTGAACTTTTTTCCATAGCTGAGTTCTTATAATAAAGCTTTTACTTTGTCTGACTCCTGGAGGAAATATGTACATGAAATTGCTAAATCATCATCAACTCATTTCTCGCCTTCAATACTAAAATTTAAAGCCTCCATAACACTTTATATTTTAAAAATAGTTTAGCACTGTTTTAATTTCTGTTATGCTTGTGAAATGTGAAAGCCCCAAATAGCTCAAAAGTAGGTTTGGAAAGGATCAGTAAACATATTGAGTCTTCAAGAGAGAAATAAAAACCCAAGCTAAAAATTAGAAGTAACAGGTGAAATCCATCTAAATAAATGTACTCAGAGTGGTTGAGGGTGTGGACAAAGCTCTGGGTTTGACACCAGCAGCAGATAAACAAGGCACGATGGCACATGTCTGTGATTCCAGCATTCAGGAGGTGAGGCAGGAGGATCAGAAGTTCCTGGGTGTCCTTGGCCGCATAGTGAGCCTGTGATACAGGAGATACTATCTTAGAAAAGAAAGTAAAGGAAAAAAAAAAAAGAAAAAATAGTGTGGCAAAAAGATGTTTTCCTTGAAACAAAGTAGTAGGAAGGCTACAAACAAATGCCACTGGTTAATAGGTTTTTAATGAATTCTTTCTATTTTTAAAGATTTATTCTTAGATATTCCTGGTGCCCTCAGAGGCCAGAAAGGGCAATGAGTCTCTTAGAACTGGAGCCCCAGACAGTTGTGAGCCATGTGGATGCTGAAAGTCAAATCCCTGTGAGAACAGGAAGTGCTCTTAGCTGTTGCACCATCTCTCCCGCTCTCGATCAATTTTTGAAATAGAACTTTACACAAGGCATTTTGCTGCATATACTAAGACACACAGAACTGCAGCTTGCCCAGCTCAATTGATTTGGACAAATCCCAGAGCTTCTTCCGTCTCACACCTTGCATAATATCCTAACTGGTTACATAGATATCTGTCTCTTCTTCCCACTGGTTTCCACTGCAGTGAACTCAGGGCAGGAGCCGAGTTGGGTTCACTTATGTGTTTGTGACCCCAAGACTCTGATGCGTAGGCACTCAACAAATACTTAGTGGAATAAAAAAAGAACAAACATTTACTAAATGGCTACCTTACTATATAGCTTGCTGGGGAAAGATGGTAACGCTTAATGCTCACCAGTATCTTTGCATCCTTGACTGCCTTGAAGGAAGTCGGGTTTTTTAGCTGCCATTCTAACTCTTCCGGCAGTGGCGAGCAGGCAAAAGATATGAATCCCGGGGCAGGCATATACAGAGCAGCAAAAGCTGTTTCAAGTCTCAGAAGCAGAGAAGTAGCAAGAAAGTAATCAATACCTGTCAAGTGACCCACTGATCTGTGCAGGGGTAAGGGATATCCTGTCTTGCAACGCTAGAGACTTGTCCTGCATTATTCAACAAGTCTTAGTATGAGCAAACCTACAAAGATGAGGAACTAATTTAAAATAAATGTGTCTCTCTGACTGGAGACCACACCAGTGTCACAAGCAAGTATATTACATAGTTTATTATTTTTGTGAAATAACAAAGAAAAGAAAAATAAAAATGTGTAATTTTTTTTAATGAGAACAAGTTAGCCACATGCACACTCAGAATTGCCCAGTAGGCTGACGAATGTAAAAATGAGCAGATGTACTTTTATCTGTTTAATTATTCATGTTTCATTTTTGTACAGGCCAGTTGGACATTTCTGGTCCAAAGGCTGTACTTGGCATTTGTCCTTTAAATGGAAACTGTCTTTGTTCCTGATGGAACTATTCTGGCTGGCACAATTAGAGTGTCTCTTCAGACCTAATACCTCCCCCAGCCTCCCGCTATTAGGGGAGAGCAGAGCAAGGTCTAGAGGGTAGTAAAGTGATGTGTTCAAGTCAATTTGTGTTGGCCAGGACATAGTTATCCAATTGCACCCAGCTGAAAGGCATGCTAGAATATATGAAAGGTAGACTCTATTTATGTCATTGCATTTCCTTTCTTTTTTGCATTTCCTTTCTTTTTTGTAATTCTTTTTTGTTTCATGCAAAGAATTTTTAAGAGATCAGACCTCTACTCTTGCCTGATGCGTCTAAAACAAAAAGGGGGAACTGTAGAGAGCTGCGGAATGCTATGCCTTAAAGATGGAGCTGGTTTCCGCCTTCCACCTTCCCGATGGTGAGTGCTCTCTGTCACGAACAACTCCACATTTGGCTAAGGCCGAGGATCTGGCTTGCTTCCATGTATGTGGACCTATCTGCATTGCCCCCGTGGCATGCCTGGGTTGGCTACCCAGAGGCTATTTAAGCTGTGGGCTGGCTTTCCCCGGGGTCCGAGGATTGTTCAGTGTTCCTGAATAAACTGCATTGAAAAAAATAAAAAAAAAAAAAAAAAAAAAAAAAAGGACTGGGAGGAGAGAAGGGAGGGAGCTACAGGGGGGACACAATGTGAATAAAGTGTAATTAATAAAAAAGTAAAGATATCTTATTCTAAGAACTTAACAGCACACATGAAAGCTCTAGGACAAAAAAAAAGAATTTTTAAATTTTTTTCTTTATTATTATTATTTACTACAATTTATTTAATTTTTATTCCAGCTGAAGCCCCGTCCCTTATCTCCTCCTGGTCTCACCCTCCCTCTCTCTTCCCTCCTTATATCCCTCCCTTAGTCCACTGATAGGGGAGGTTCTCCTCCCCTACTATCTGACCCTAGCCTATCAGGTCTCATCACAGGCCCAAATGATGATGAGTGGACATCACATCCCAGTACTTCCCTCACAGAGGTTGTCCAAGGTTTGTTGGCCTGATTGCATTCAAAGAAGAAGATTTCTCCTTAGAGGGAGGAGTATAAGGACTGCAAAAACGTCCCTGTCTTCCTCGCACTAGGGCAGTCCTCTAAAGCAGCTTGTGTGCCTGTCTTAGACAGTATTTCCTGTCTAAGAGCTACAAATTATGAAGCTCTAGATGTTGCCAGCAAAACTGGGGATCATCTAAACTGAGACCAGCTGGCTAATTCTAAATACACATTTTTTTTCACTTTAAAAAATGAGAGAACTGTGTAAACTTGGTGGGATATCTGTGTTCTAACTTCAAAAATATTTCTGTGAGAAGCTGGAACAAACCTCTCTTCCTTGTCTTCATGGTTATCATCAAGAAGTTTATGATTGGTGGCCACATTTCTCTCAGGCTGGGCCAGATACGGCCTCCCAGAGGTGAGACTTTTTTTCCTAACTCCAGAGGATAGGTTTGAGGATTTGAAAAATGTCTATTACCACAGAGAGAACATCAGGCCCGCTGGATGAACGGGGGAGGGGGGTTTGCTGCATCCATATTGTGCATTAAGGTGAGCCTTTTCATTTTCTACAGACCTGTGGCTCAATGGATGGACATGTTTGTAACAGGTCATGTGCAGGAGAAAATGGGCAAGGCATCCAATCTGATCAAGCAGCCACCCGAGCACTGCTTTACAGAACATCTCTTTAGAAATGCTTTCTATCTTAAAGTAAATAGTTTCCCTGTTTCTTCTATTTCAGCAATACCGTACAAATTAAGAATGGTTGGTTCTACTTAAATAAATTAATCAAACTGAAAATAAAACCGAAACCATGCATCTGGGCAGGTTTCCCGTGAGTACAGAGGAAACTAACAAGCATAAGTGGGTAGTAAGCAATCTCCTCAAGTGTTTTGCAGTGTCTGGCATTTAACACATTCATTCTGGGCTTCAGTATGAATGTAACCTGAGTAACGTGAGATGGCAGTGAGAGCACTGTCAACTGAGTCCAGTACAAACTTCTTTCTCAGCATTGTTCTTCGTACCCTCCAGTAGATTTCAACACTTCAAGAAAACCACGAGGTCTAGGGCTCCTTGATCTGTGAATCACTAGTGCATGGCAAATTAGTAATTATTCAGTGAGTAAGTTAGAAAAATTCCAGTAAAAGAGAAAGGGAAGACCTGTTATGGACAGCCAAGGCATCCATGTATCTAAAATGACTTGCTCGTAGAACTATTCTAAGTTTCTACTGTTTAAAAAAAAAATGGGCTTTTTTTTTTGTCTTGAAAATAGATTCTTCTCTTATACAGTATATCCCAACCTCAGTGTCTCCTCCCTCCACTCTTCCTAGGTTGCTTACATCTCCCCTTTTTCTCAAATCCATTCCTCCTTTGTTTCCTCTTGAGAAAAGAGCAGTCCCCCAAGAGAAGACAGTCAAACAGGACAAAACAAGATACAGTAAGACAAGGCAAAAGCCCTCATATCTAGGCTGGACAAGGCAACCGAACAGGAGAAAAAGAGTCTCAAGAGCAGGCAAAAGAGTCAGAGAAATACCTGCTCCCACTGTTAGGAATCCCACAAAAACACCAAGCTAACGGCCATAAGCATGTATTCAGAGGACCTGGTTCAGTTCCATGCAGCTCCCGCGCTTGTCATTTTAGTTACTGTGAGCCTATATGAGCCCTGCTTAGTTGATTACAGGCCATGTTCTCCTACTGTGAAAGACAACTTTTTTAAAATGTTGCCTCCCAATCCATGTAGAGCAACCATTCAGTCTCTGATAACGACGAAAACCCAAAACATTGATTGTAACTTCACTTTACACACTAAAGGAAAGGGAACTTCCTATAATCAAATGTTTTCTCTTTCAGTAATGGTAAAGACAGCCTCGGAAGAACCAACTGAGCTCACTTTTCCCCCAGAAGTTTATTGTTTGAAACAGCCCCATGGCCTCTCCTTTGATCTGTGTACTTTGACCACAGGGTGTGACAAGAAGGGCGCTTCAACAGAAGGGTACCAAGGAGGAGGAGTTCGTTAACTGGGCACAGCTTAGAGTGCATAGCGATGGGACATTTTTTTTTTTATGTAACAGTCCAAGCTGTGTTTTTCTTACAATTTTATCTCCATTCTGGTTAATGCTGGTTGGTTTCATGAACTTCGGAGGCATCACAGAAAGAACTGATTCTCAACCTTGCTTTTATTTCCAAGCATCAAAAATATTTTTCCAACCACTTCAAATCTGAAGCAGAAATAGGATAGCATGGAAAGTACAGATTATTTTACCTGTGAAGGGTAAAAGATTCTCATTCTGTTCTCTGAAACTTACTGAAACCAGTAGTCTTATTTTAGTTGACACTTTTTGTAGTTTGTGTCAGTCTGAGACAACACACTAACATTGCCAAGTGCATTGGTGCCTATTGGGGGATTTTTTTTTTCACCCATCTAGCAGTTTAAGAATTGCAAAAAAACATTTACTATTCTTAAAAGATTATCAAGATTTCAATGACATATTGTGGCATGCCATTCTTCTATCAAAAATTTATGCAAGGGATGGGTGGTGGAAGAATATCAACCTTAATATTTCAATGTTTTTATTTTTATTTTTTTTGTGTGTGTGTGTGTGCATGTGTGTGAGTGTGCGTGTGTGCACAACATGTGTCCAGCTGCCCCAGGAACCCAGAAGGGATGTCAGATCCCCTAAACCTTGAGTTTCAGGCAGTTGTCAGTTGCCTGATGTAGGTACTGGCAAAAGAACCGGCCAGCAAGTTCCCTTAATCACTGAGACTTTTCTTCTGAACCCTCATCCTTGGTTTTCTCATAAATGTTACTCAAAATTTTCAGAAACTGCTAGTTGAAGTGGAGCCTAAATTACCAAAATCATTCTATCTTTAGAATTTCTAAATAATTCAAATTATAAAAATGTTATCTTTCAAAAATGCTAAACTATCTACCATTTAATTGGTTTTCCTATCAGTATTATTGTGACAAAGGAAAATTCCTAGGAAAATTGGTTGTGATTTGATCCATACAAAGACCATGAAAAACAAATTTAAAAATCTTGTCCTGAGGAAGAATTACTGAGGTCATAACTTCTAGAACTTGTTAAATCTGTCTAATTGAAATAATTCTTCTGAAAGCAAAGGAACTTGTTGGGGCAAAATTCAAGCTCTTCTCCTTTTTTTAAATTTTATTTTATTTTATTAATTACATTTTATTCACTTTGTATCCCCCCATAAGCCCCTCCCTCTTCCCCTCCTGATCCCACCCTCCCTCCTCCTTCTTCATGCATGCCCCTCCCCAAGTCCACTGATAAGGGAGGTCCTCCTCTCCTTCCTTCTGATCTTAGTCTATCAGATCACATCAGGAGTGGCTGCATTGTCATCTTCTGTGGCAGGTAAGGCTGCTCCCCCCTCAGGGGGAGGTGATCAAAGAACAGGCCAATCAGATTATGTCCCTCTTCCCATTACTAGGTAACCCACTTGTTCACTGAACTGCGATGGGCTACACCTGTGCAGGGGTTCTAGGTTATCTCCATGCAAGGTACTTGGTTGGAGTATGAGTCTCTGGGAAGACCCCTGTGTTCAAATTTTCTGGTTCTGTTGCTCTCCTTGTGGGGTTCCTGTCCTCTCCAGATCTTACTATCTCCCCCTTCTTACATAAGATTCCATGCACTCTGACCAACAGTTGGCATAAGTCTCAGCGTCTGCTTTGATAGTCTGCAGGGCAGAGCCTTTCAGAGGCCCTCTGTAGCAGGTTTCTAGGTTATTTCCTGTTTTCTTCTTCTGATGTCCATCCTCTTTGCCTTTCAGGGTGGGGATTGAGCATTTTGTCAGGGTCCTCTCTCTTGATTAGTTTCTTTAGATGTACAGATTTTAGTAGGTTTATCCTATGTTATATGTCTATATGAGTGAGTATATACCATGTGTGTCTTTCTGCTTCTGGGGCAAGCTCTTCTCTTTATATCTGATGATTACCACCATTCTCAAGGGCTGCCATTAATTAGCACACCTAGCAGGTAAGAATGCTGTTAAATAAGCTAGGGTCAGATGGAAGGGGAAGAGGACCTCCCCTATCAGTGGACTTGGAAGGGGGCAGAGAGGAGATGAGGGAGGGAGGGTGGAGTTAGGAGGGAAAGAGGGGGCTACAGCTGGGATACAAGTGAATGACCTGTGATTAAAATATTATAATAATAATAATAATAATAATAATAATAATAGAATACTGTTAAACATCACGGAAAAATGCTTGCTTTTTTACAGAGGTTCACAGAGCCAGACTCAACACTGCTAGCCTCCCTTCATCCTTACCACACAAACACATGCTCTAGTTTTTATGTACACTCCTAGGCCATGGGTGAGCAATGGCCATGTCTAATCTACTTCAGCTGAGACACAACCATCTGCTGAACAATAGTCCCATGTCCTCTCAGCCTCCAGTTATTTGCCTTTCTCATCTCTTCTTCCATTCTTTCCCCTCTCACTTGTGCTCCTCTCAATTTTGATCTAGATAATCCTTTAACTAGATAGCCCGTGGCAATAATAGTTTTAGGAAATTACAGTTGACAACATTTCTCCTTGCTGTGTACTTTTTATAAATAAGGTCCCTATAGTTTTGTAATACCTACCCCATTTCAAGGTACTATGGATATCAATGAAAGCTTTTTTTTTTAATGTTCTGCCCAGAAAAAATAAAAAGCACTGAGATATACGGACATTAATTATGTTTATTTAAAATCCATTTAGAACTCACTAAAGTCATTTCTATTAATTCAAAGTAATTTCATTATATATCATACATACCTATATTTAAAATAAAAATATAAATAATATTCGATGATTGTAGATCAAGAATGTAGTTTCACATCCCTTCTATGAGGTGACTGTTGGCCATATTTGCTCACACCATCGGCATGGGTACCAGTGACTCAGTGCTGGCCAAAGAGTCTTGACATTTTTGTCTCTAAGACTTTTCTCTAAGCTCTTGACATCTATTCTTAAAATCTTGAAACTGGCACTTTATTTTACAGAAAAATCAATGAAAGGTGTTTTAGACAATAACCAAGATTTATGATGCTTTCTCAAATGATCATTAGAATTCTTTCTCAGCTCTTTCTTTGACTGAGTTCCCAAGGGACACCATTCATGTGACAAGATTACTGCATGCACAGACAGTGGTAAATGCCTTGACTATTGCCAGACTACAAATGGTCCCCAAATACCATTGATTCCTGTACTGCCAGAGGTATGAAATGTGCAAAAGGGCATATTTCAGAAGGGGTACAGAGAGGAAGTTCAGTGCTGAGCGGCCATCTTTCTTGATGCTAAGTACCAAGTGACTCTTCATTCATGTGACATCATTAATGATTTACTATAATGTTATGAAGTACATACTATTGTTAAAATAAATGGATGGTAAGTAAGTTGCTTCAAAGACACACAACTAGTTAAGGGCTGGCTTGGGCTTCAACTCGATTCTCAGAGTTCCTATTTTTTTTCCTCATGAGTGTGTGCTTATAGGAATTTGAAAATATTGGAAAAGAGGGGCACTCAATCATACAGAAAAGGGTAATCTCTTTATTGGCAGTTTTCCTAGGATGTCAGAGAGAAGAACAGTTGTGTGAACAAACATTAGATTTAAATACCCAAGAATTACAGCCACAGAACAGGAAGAAGAATGAAGAAACACCTACTTCAGGAGAAACAAAACTGCATCAGTTTGTTTGACGGTGAAGGCTGCTAAAGAACTGTTCTCTGAATCACGCCGTATGTTACCGAAAACCATTTTATTTTCCTTTAAAATTTTGGAAAATTTCACAGAGAAGTACACATATATCTGTATAATAATAGAGAACTTGAACAGACAATGCTCTTGTTTACTCACTTTTTATGTTAACAAAGTTAAGATCCTTTGCATACATTTTTGTCTCATCAAAATAAAAGCCCAGTATCAGCAGTATCAACATTAGGTTTTTATCCTTTTAATGTTGAGGTATCTCCTATTATTTGAACCAAAGTGCTTAATGAAAAGTTAGGTGATTTTTTTTTCCCTGTGGAATTCTTTCTTTTTGGAAGATACATTTTTTTTCATAAGGTGTTCTTCTGTGATTATCAAGGCCTCAATGGTCTCTCAAGAATAACTTTATTGAAACACATGAAACAAAGCACATGGGCTAAAGTAACATTCTCATATTTGCATAAGTCAAATAAAACTATAAACCATTAGGTTCTTTTTACATTTAAGAAAGCCAATGAGGGGCCAGAAAAATGGCTCAGAGGTTAGGAGCACTGTCTGCTCTTCCAGAGGTCCTGAGTTCAATTTCCAGCAACCACATGGTGACTCACAACCATCTACAATAATATCTTGTGCCCTCTACTGGCATGCAGGTGTACATGCAGACAGAATATTGTATACATAATAAAAATAAATAAATCTTACCAAAAAAAAGCAAATGATTTTAGCTTTTCACAATACTGAAAAAGATTCAAGATGTTATAAATGGGCCTGGACAAACCAAACCTTTTATTTCTTGCAAACCTATTTTGCTAAGACTCATAACCAAACTTTGGGCAGAGTGCAGGAAATCTTATGAAAGAAGGGAGAGATAGTAAGGCCTGGAGAGGACAGAAGATCCACAAAGAGAGTAACAGAACCAAAATATCTGGGCACAGGGGTCTTCTGAGACTGATACTTCAACCAAGGACCATTCATAGAGATAACCTAGAAACCCTGCGCAGATGTAGCCCATGACAGATCAGTATCCAAGTGGGTACCCTAGTAAGGGGAACAGGGGCTGTCTCTGACATGAACTCAGTGGCTGGCTCTTTGACCAACCCCCTCCCCCAAGGGGGGAGCAGCCTTGCCAGGCCACAAAAGAAGACAATGAAGCCAGTCCTTTTGATAGTTGATAAGCTAGGGTCAGGTGGAAGGGGAGGAGTTTCTCCCCTATCAGTGGACTTGGAGAGGGGCATGGGAGGAAATGAGTGAGGTAGGGTGGGATTGGGAGGGAATAAGGGAGAAGACCACAGCTGGGATACAAAGTGAATAAACTGTAATTAATAAAAAAATAAAAATTTAATTAAAAATAATATCTATGCAGTCTAGGTATAATAATGCACACCAATAACCTAGTACTTGTGATGCTGAGGCAGGAAGATCATGAGATCTAGGCTAACCTATGTTATAGACATATTCACTCACAAGAAAAAAACTGTCTATGTAGGTAAAAAAAAAAAAAAAAAAGTAAGCAAATAATTATCCAAAACTAAGAGAATTTGAAAAGTTTGTTCTGAAATCTCCACGTTTTATAATGCCAATACCATCCAAAATGAGAGGTGGTGGAAGGTGTGAGAGGTCTTGCTGGTGACATGATAGTGTACTTAGAAATCAAAGCTATCTGTTGAAACTATTATAACAGATACGTGTAACAAAACTTATTGATACACAGTCAATATATAACTACCTAATACTTACTTGTATACTAAATAAATAATCGGGACACTACAAATTTTTAAGAACCACTTGCAAGTGTTTCAGAAATTTAAATACATAATCACAATAGTCTTTAGAGTTAGATAGTGTGAATACTTTTTACCTTTTCAACTTCAATTTCATTTTCTTTTGCACATTCATGTTACGATACGTTTTGTATATCTCCAGTATATATAAAGCATGAAAAATTCTACTAGAATTTGGTAAGAGATTATGTAACCAAGACAGTATGTTATTGATGAAAAGACAGATACATAAATAGGACAGACTAAAGAGACCAGAATAGATTCATAGAAGTGCTGTCAATGTCTTTTTCACAGACACACAAGCAATTCACTGGAGTAAGATCAGTCTTCAGCAAATGGGGCTATAATAACTGTATATCAGAAGACCAAGGAAACACTAAATACCTCACAGCTTCACAAAATTTATTCAAAATATGTTAAACATGTAACTACAATAACCACAAACATATGAGGGACTAATCCATTCTCAGGCTTGGCATAACTCTTCGATCACCTGAAATGGTCTCTCAATCGGGTTGGCGGGGGAAGATATCTTCGAGGGCTTGATTGTTTTTTATTTTCTTTCTTTTATTTTTTTTTATTTTTTTTTATTTTTTATTTTTTGCAGCCAAACTTGAAAAACTGAGTTTATTTCCTGGAACCCACAATCCCTTGCAAGTTATCCTCTGACCTTTACATGAGCACACATGCACAAAAAATAAATAATTTGAAAGACACCAGTGAAAGACTTAGTAAAATCTAAAGACCTTTGTCATATATATATATATATATATATATATATACATATATATATATACATATATATATATACACATACATATATACATACAAGCACATTTGCATAAATGTGTATTGAGGTGCTAGGAATTGAAGCTAAGGTCATGACTCCAACGCTAAGTTACCTCCCCTGAATAAAATCAACTCTTTTTTTTTTAATTTTTCATCAATTACACTTTATTCATTCTGTATCCC
The DNA here is from genome assembly GCF_030254825.1 of Meriones unguiculatus. Classification (NCBI taxonomy): domain Eukaryota; kingdom Metazoa; phylum Chordata; class Mammalia; order Rodentia; family Muridae; genus Meriones; species Meriones unguiculatus. Next base: position 179,840,165 of record NC_083350.1, on the reverse strand, counting down.
CCCATAAGCTCCTCCCTCCTCCCCTCCCAATCCCACCCTCCCTCCTCCCTCTGCATGCATGCCACTCCCCAAGTCCACTGATAGGGGAGGTTCTCCTTTCTGATCTTAGTCTATCAGTTCACATCAAAAGTGGCTGCATTGTCATCTTCTGTGGCCTGGTAAGGCTGCTCCCCCCTAGGGGGAGGTGATCAAAGAGCAGGCCAATCAGATTATGTCAGAGGCAGTCCTCTTCACATTACTATGTAACCCAATTGGACTCTGAACTGCCCTGGGCTACATCTGTGCAGGGATTCTGGGTTATCTCTATGAATAGTCCTTGGTTGGAGTATGAGTCTCTGGGAAGTTCCCTGTGTTCAAATTTTCTTGTTCTGTTGCTCTCCTTGTGGAGACCCTGTCCTCTCCAGCTCTTACTATTTCCCAGTTCTTACCTAAAATTCCGTTCACCTGCCCAACAGTTGCCCATCAGGCTCAGCATCTGCTTTGATAGTCTGAAGGGCAGAGGCTTTCAGAGGCCCTCTGTGGTAGGTTCCTAGGTTGTTTCCTGTTTTCTTCTTCTTCTGATGTCCATCCTCTTTGCCTTTCCGGATGGGGATTGGACATTTTTGTTAGGGTCCTCTCTCTTGCTTAGTTTCTTTAGATGCACAGGTTTTAGTGGGTTTGTCCTATGTTGTATGTCTATATGAGTGAGTATATACCATGTGTGTCTTTTTGCTTCTGGGACAACTCACTCAGGATGATCCTTTCCAGATCCCACCATTTACCTGCAAATTTCATGATTTCCTTATTTTTCATTGCTGAGTAATAGTCCATTGTGTAGATGTACCACAATTTCTGCATCCATTCTTCAGTTGAGGGGCATCTGGGTTGTTTCCAGCTTCTGGCTATTACAAATAAAAGGTGAGGAGACTCAGCCTCAGTCTGGGCAGCACCATTATTTTCTGGGCTGGGCCCTCAACTCTGGAGAGAAAGCCAGCAAACAAGAATACAGCATAAGCCTATTCCTCTCTCTCAGTGCTCTCTGAGGTAGATGTGACATGACTAAGCTGCTGCCTCTGAAACTCCCCTGCTCTGGTGGGCCGTATGCTGGAAGCGTGAGGCAAATGAAACCTTGCCTCTCCCGTGTCGCTCTTTGTCATGATATTTATCACAACAGCGGACATAAAACTACATCACCAAAACCTAGACTGAAAAACACGGATCTCTTTCAAAGTAATAATGTTTTAACATTTTTATTTTATACTGCTAAGAAAGGTGAGATAAACTGTAGCTTGAGAGAAAATGTTTGCTAGAAATGTATTTGACAAACTATTTGAACTTTTGAATTTAAAATAAAAAATTGAATAATCTAATAAAAGTCATAATCCAAAGATTTTAAAAATTATCAGAGAAAATGCATAGTTGTAAAAAGTACATTAAAATGTCTAAATATAGAAATCAAATCATTAGGGGTAACTTGCTTTAAAAATAATTAGAAGCCAGTACAAATTTCAGATTGGCCAGCACAGACACAGAAACATGTCAGCACATATAACTGTTTGCACAATCTGATACTAGCAAGTGCTGACATAATAAGGCGTAATAGTGAAGTGACTAGTACATTTGTATATACATTCGTATAATTTCTTATAAATATATTCCTATTTCCTGATTTGGTGATCCTCATTCTGTGTTTTATCATGCAGACTTGGGGAAAAAAAAGTTTTTGTAAAAGTTTACACCAACATTCACATGTATGTTTACAATAGTACTGTTTATAATTGCCAACAATTAGCAATGACAAAAATACCATCATGTTATCAGATGAATACATCATGGACTACATATGCAGTTGCTCCATTCTGCCATGAAAACAAAGAACATATATCTTAAGTCAAAGAGCTGGATGACGCTCAAACATGTCACAGCTGAATAATAGAACACCTTGAAACTTCACCTTCCATGTCGTTATGTTTGCATAAATCATGAAAGGATAAAATTGTAGAAACAAAGAGGAAATGCATGCCTGCTAGAAGACACAGGCAGAACTGGTGTGAATGTTACTGGTGACTCTGTCTAACGTTGCTATGGTCTTGGCCTCTTAATCCTAAGAATTGAAAATAAAGGCTCATGGAGACATGTAAAAGAAGCATGACGACTTGATCCGTAGTGAAGTAAATGTGCCGAAGCTGCCCACCTGCTACATCTTTGTAGGGGTCTAGGTCCAGTTCATGCATGGTAAACCCACTTTTATTAACCGATTATGTTGCATAATCACTGCTTTATTGTAACTATCTCTTTCTAAAATGCATATGATTTTAATAAGATAATATGCACCGTTATGAATAGGCACAAGAAGGTTAAATAAAAAAGATTCCCCCAAAATCATTACTAAAGGGCAGAGTTTTGCCTTACTGCACTGGGCACCCCAAACCAGTTAAGGTCAAATTGGATCTTCATTTCTTCAAACTGGTTAAGGGAGTACAATTGGGAGCTCAATGAACAGAAACGGTTTAAAGTTGATTGTTGCCAGCTAGGAGGGAACTCGTTCAGAGATGATAATATGTGTAGCCTGAGTCAGAAGGGAATTCAGGAGGTTTTGAAGTTGCTAGTTTCCTTGTGTGTGTGTGTGTGTGTGTGTGTGTGTGTGTGTGTGTGTATAACACAAATTCAAATGGGGAATCCCAAGCTAAGCCTGCTTCATGACCATGAAGGAACAGTGTGAGGAGAAGGAAAATATATATATTTTTATTATAAAACTTACATGGATTTACACATTTTAAAAGTCAAAGAATCATACACAAAAATGACCAACTTTCAGTGTAGTAATTTTTTATACCATAGTAATTAAAAACATTTTAGGAGTAAATCTTTTTTCTTAACACCTTAGCAATGTTATTTATTCTTATTTTAAAAGCAGATCTGCTTGGAGAGGACAGGAACTCCACAAGGAGAGCAACAGAAACAGAAAAATTTGAACACAGGGGTTTTTCTAGAGACACATACTCCAACCAAGGACCATGCATGGAGATAACCTGGAACCCCTGCACAGATGTAGCCCATGGCAGTTTAGTGTCCAAGTGGGTTACATAGTAATGGAAAGAGGGACTGCCTCTGACATGAACTGATTGGCTTGCTCTTTGATCACCTCCCCCTGAGGGGGGAGCAGCCTTACCAGGTCACAGAAGATGTCAATGCAGCCACTTCTGATGAAATTTGATAGACTAAGATCAGAAGGAAAGAGAGGGGGACCTCACCTATCAGTGGACTTGGGGAGGGGCATGCATGAAGAAGGGGGAGGGAAGGTGGGATTAGGAGGGGAGGAGGGGCTTATGGGGGGATACAAACTGAATAAAGTGTAACTAATAAAAGTTTTAAAAAAAAGAGATCTGCAAATTATCAACACGTGGTAAAAAGAAAACCCAGATTCACATACACTAGCATCAAATTCTAGAATTTTTTTCTCTTTTAGGATTTCTTTCCTATGGTGTTATATGTAGGCATGATGAAAATGTCTCTGTTACATATCACTGAGCTTGGAAGAGTGTGCGTTTCGGTTACTTTAATTAGCATAAGGTCATCTGAGACTTCTGTTTATGACTCTTCTCATTGGCCCCACAAAGACAGGAGCTACTTATCGGAATCTGAGTCAGTTTTAGGAAAGAAGTCACTCTTAAAGTAATTCTTCCCTGGCAAAGATATTGTCACATTCACTCATCATATATCAACCAGACACCTACAATGGTAAAATAACGTAATACAATTAGACTATCTCTTAATCACTTTCAGTTATGTAGCTGCCTATGACATATGCAACTAATTGTTCTAAACCTTAGCTTACATGCTTTTAAAGCAGGCAATATTTTTTGCTCTATTGAAATACTAATAATTTGGATGAGAAAGCACTTTCAGAGCACAGTCTGGATGCAGATGAGTTTCATGTCATAAAAAATGTTCTTTTCTCTAAAGGGGTTTCCTCAAGCTTTGGAGTAATTACCATCAGCGCCCTGATGGAATAGAAAATGGCTCCCAGAGAATAAGATGGAAGGACTCTCATTTACAGACACATTACAGAGATAAATCTCTAGTGCAAAGAGTAAGCTGTTAAAACAAACACGAATAGGAACAGAAAATAATGAACACACACACAAAAAAAAAGGCCACCATGTATACACACACACACACACTGAGACATATGAGGAGGTTTTGGAGATGATAGGTTTCTTGTTTGGGGGCCAAGGATGCAAGTACAGGTAAAGGAACTGGGTACTGGAACACATTATAATGAGGGTGTCAGTGTCCAGAGTTAAAATGTCTCCCATGTTTGTCTCAGTCAGGACCATAAAGGAGCAGTGAGTCATACTGAGACACACTGGCTGAGAAACATACACACTGGGATACAAACTGACACACATACACACACACGCTGACACACACGAGAGAGACACACACACTGAAACACACACCATGCTGATACACAGACAGAGAAACATACACACATGGAGACACAAATGCTGAGACACACACAGAGAGAGGGAGAGAGATACATCCTCACCCTGAGAAACCTACACTGACAAACATGAAAGACACACATACTGAGACATACATGCTAAGGCATGTACATACTGAGACACACACTAAGACACACACACACAGATACATCCTCACACTGAGAAACTACACTGAGACATGACATACACAAAGACACACACATACTAAGACACACACACTGATATATGCATATTTAGACACACATGAAGACAAACAACCTGACAAGAATTTAATGGAATGATTTACCAGTTCAATTTGAAAGCAGGAGAACCCTGTGGCTACTTACTTTAACCTTGCCTACTTTACCATTCTTCCTTTAGATGCCTTCCTATACTGGAACCACCCCCTTCATGATGCTATCATTATTTAGATACAAAGAACTGAGCTGCAGTATCTGGACCATGGTCACCCAAATCTCAAAGTACTTTTAAATGGTGTGCCTCAGTCAACTGGAGATTTGTCTTGAGTTTATTCCAACATTTTGAAATTATGATATAATTACCACATTTCTCCTATCCTCCCTCCAAACCCTCCTAATTGCACTTTCTTTGCTCACTGTCAAATTCCTGGCCTCTTTTTTTCAATTAATTCTTATTGGTTGAATATATGTATTGACATATATATTCTTTTTTCTTTTATTATTACCACTTATTACAATTTATTCAATTTGTATCCCAGGTGTGGCCCTCTCCCTCATTCCCTCCTAATTCCACCCTCCCTCCCTCATCTCCTCCCATGCCCCTCCCGAAGTCCACTGATAGGGGAGGTCCTCCTCCCCTTCCATCTTACCCTAGCTTATCAGGTTTCATCAGGACTGGCTGCGTTGTCTTCCTCTTTGGCCTGGCAACACTGCTACCCTCTCAGGGGAGAAGTGATCAAAGAGCTGGCCACTGAGTTCATGTCAAAGACAATTCCTGCTCCCCTTACTAGGGAACCAACTTAGAGACTGAGTCTATGGGCTACATCTGAGCCAGGGTTTTAGGGCCTTGCATGTCCTTGGTTGGGATATCATTCCCTTCAGGGTCCCTAGGGCTTAGTTTTATGGCTCTGTTGGTGTCCTTTTGGAACTCCTCTCCCCTCCAGCTCTTACTATCTCCTGACATATATATTCTGAAGCACAATCTTCTAGGTCTGTTCAATATCAATTCTATATATGTTTTACCTGCAAGTTTTTAATGTACACCAGAATATTAACATGTCATTTAGCCTTCCTGGAAACTCTTGCAGCCTTGAGATCTTGGTAGGGTGTTTCATTGATTCTCTCTCTACTGTAGGACATTCTTAAGATTAATCTTTTAACTAAAGAATCTTGCCCTACTTTAATAAGATTCCTTCTGTAATGGACCATGATGTTATAGACTCTGTGTGTAAGGCAAAGTTTCAGAGTTTTCGTCAACAATATTCTTCCTATTTCTTTTACTTTTGAAATTGTATTTTATCTTTGCTCAAGATCGAAGCAAAGACCTTTGCTTCACAAAGACAAGTTTCAACTGGTTCAACTTGCCTTCAGCTATTAAGGGAAATGTTGCCATTAATCTTGTTTTGGAGAAAAAATAGGACAGGCTTTCAGATAAGAAAAAATGACTTACCATTATAAATTTAAGAAACTGATTATGTATAAAAAATCAGTTTTATTATTTATAACATGCATATTTAATTAGAATGTAGTATACTTTTACTGTATTTTCTTTTGATTTTCATTGTTCTTATAAAATTAATGTTTTATAAGAGTATTTAAATAAGCACGTATATAAAAATTTTAATATTTGTTTGGTAATGATGGTGATATCAAATATGTAGGATTATAGTGTGTATAATTATTCAGTCCACTCTGTAGCATATACATAAATAACTAAAATAATAATTTCAGTTAATATTTAAAACTTCAGAATGATTGTTAATTTTCTTCCAATCATAAGTTCAGAAAATAAAAGTTTTTTTCTATAAATAAATTAATTAATTCATTAATTTCTGGGTAATTTCCAAGGTATCAGTATCAGTAGATTTCTTTAAATATGTTTTAATTTGTTTGTTTGGTTGTTGTTTTTTTTTGTCCATAATATTGAACAGTGACAAAAATAAACTTGGGGAAAATTTAAAAAAAAGTTTTTCTATGAATAGGGTGTTTGTGTGTGCAAACATGTATGCATTTATGTGCATGTGTATTTATAGTAATTATGCATTATGAATACAATGAAACAACTAGGAAATATGCAATATTACTTTTTCAAGATAAAGAAAACTATTGAAATTAAAAAGAAAGTCAAGGCAAAAGGAAAACCGGAGGGCCAGTGAGATGGCCCCACGGATACAAGTCTTTCTTGTACAATCCTGGTAAATCAAGTGTGTTTCTGGGATCCCAAGGTGGAAAGAGGCAACCAATTCTCCACATACATCCTGTGGCCTATGAGTGCCTGGCCTGTACGGTGTGCGAGCACGCGTGCTCACGCACACACACACACACACACACACACACACACACAGTAATACTAAATTAAAAAGATAATCTGGACAATCATGGAAAGATCCATTTTCAATTAAGTAATTCCTAACTTATATTGAAATCTTTTAAGTTATATATTCCAAATAGTAGAATTTTATCTCATATCTGTTAATAAAAACAGCATTTGGGACTCTACAGAAGCGCATAATCACATAGCAACGTTTATTCTTCCTTCCAGGCAATACATTTACTCTTGAACATAAAGGTGTAGCCATATATGCAATAGTAACAAGAAGGATGCAGTGATAAAGACTATTCTGAGCTCAGAACGTGAGCACTGAATTAACATCAGCCATCCCAGCTACATAAATTATGAATGAAAACAAGAGCACTATTCTACTACAATGCGATTTATGAACAAACTGCAAGTCTTCTGAAACTGTAAGCTGTAAAAGATTCAATGTTAAATACTGTGTCCTCCGATATTCATAAATTCTTTCATGGGTATTGCCTATAAATGTCTCCATATTTTTAAACACTGTATTTCAAGGATTATAATATACAGAAGAATCTCACATTTATCTGTAGAAAAACATTGGAGCCACACCAGTTCTTCACAAGGGCATTAGTGCAAAATACATCCTGCCCTCACCCTCATTCCTTCTAATCCCAGTCAGTGAAAACGATAGTTTTTTCCATTTATTTATATAAATATGAAACGTGTGATGCTTACATAAAGTAGAACTTTGCTACTTGAGTGATAAACAGCAAGGTGCATGGTCAAACACTGTGGCATCATTTGTAACCTGATAGAAAGCTGTGGTCCCCTCTCTACTTTTGACATCTTGGAGAAGAACCTGAACCTGTAATGAGTGACCAGGTAACAACATCTACACTAAGACTGAGAAGCATTTATTCCATATGATGCACTGAGCAACAATTTTCTATAAAGAAATTACATCTGGATGGCTGGTACATCAATGTGCCACTTCAGGTCTTGGGTATATGCTAGGGAATGTGCCAATGGGTGGTTTCTTCTTTGTGTGAACATCAAAACTTCACTTCAGCTTAAATGGTGCACGGGAGCCCCTTCACGGGGCCTCTTGGTGCCACTGAGAATGAATAATATGATGTCTGAGTTTGTTATTAGTCATGAGGCATACTGATTCACAGGATAATTTTAAAAAAAATAGAATAGGTATACTCTAATGATTTTAAGAGTATAATGCTACAGTGTACATCCACGTCAGTAACATCTGTGGGCTTTACCTATCACCTTTTTTCCCTAAAGGTTTTGTCCTGGAGCCCTACAGTAAATGACAGTTCTGATTCTTGTGGCTTACTTGCCTCCATTTCACATTATTGCTTATTATGTACATATATGCTGCTGACTTTGGTGTCGATTCTGCATGATTATGAAGAAACGCAGAAATAACAGTTTCTTCACTTTTGCCTTGTAGGATCATTTTCCTGTAATTCCTAAAGAAACAGCATAGTTGTCAGCTCTCAGCAGAGTGGCGTGTAGACCACAACCTCCTCTAAAATGAAAAAAAAGCTGTTCACATGTTCAATATGTACTTTTATTTTAAACAACAGCACAACAGACACAATGACACAACAGGACCATAGTCTTTATACTGCTAACATTTCTTGACAGGCTGACGTATAGTTCACATATATTACTACTATCCAGGACTATTTTAAATATTTCATTAAGTAATATTGCAAAACAAAAATCCTAAATATATACTAAGTGCAAACATAATGTGCTTTGTTACTGCTTTCTTTTTACTCAAACACTATCATTTAAAGTTCCTCAAAATCATGTCCACTTGTGTTCATTGTTTCAGGGTGCATGACTCTTCCCATGAATAAGATGGTACCTGCATTGGTTTAGAGGTGAACAAAAGAAGAGAGTGAAAAAAACAATGAGATGCATGTTTCCTGCTAGCAATGTTTGAAGAAAATAAAAACATACATTATTTTGATTTTTTTAAAAGCATAAGAAAATTGGAAACAATCTTAATTGTATATTTCATTTAAGAATAGACAGCTTGTTTGTGGCTTGTGAAATAACATTGTATTCAAACAACACACTCACCATTTTTTATTTTATTTTTTTCTTATCAGTTACATTTTATTAACTCTGTATCCCAGCAGTGTCCTGATCCCTCATTCCCTCCCAGTCCCTCCCTCCCTCCCTCATCTCTACCGTGCCCCTTTCCAAGTCCACTGATGGGGGGGACCTCCTCCCCATTCATCTGATCCTGTTTTATCAGGTATCTTCAGGACTGGCTGCAAAGCCCTCCTCTGTGGCCTAACAGGACTGCTCCTCCCTTGGGGGTGGGGAGGCCAAAGAGCCAGTCATTGCACACTCACCATTTTTTCTGTTCTTGATAAGAAAGAAAAATGGGTGGTCGACAATCACCTGAGGGTACAGCACAGCCATTCTGCTAATCGCAATCATTCCTGTCATGCAGAGAGAGAGTTATTACATATATGTGGATGTTCAGAGACTCCCAAGAAGCTTCCAAAACAATCTATGTCTATCCATTTAGTTAAAAGGCAGAAGTCTACAGAAAACAGAGGTCTTACGACAGGCACTAACATTTATACTTGATGTTTTAAAGAAAACAAAACAACCACAACATATATACACATAATTTCTTCCCTCTATGCCATCAAAAATAGAGCGGTTTACTCTGTCTGTTGTAAAAATGTTATCCTTAGTCCAGGACAAATATTTGTGTTTGGATCAAATTGCATTTCCATTAAGGGGAAGAAGAAAGAACTGTCAACATGAAAGCAGTTGTTCACATTTTCAAGTTATTTCTGTTGCCTGTCCTGTCATACATTGCAGTTCAATGGGGTTCCAGGAAATGGCAAGGATGCAATGATAAAGGAAAACTCAGTAGTAAGAGAAGCAGGATATTCAGTTCTTATTTGCTACAGTATGCTTAGTGATCTGATTATTTAAATCTTTTTCTCATAACCTAAGACTGTTTTCCCCCCTTGAAAGTCACTGATGAGGTCAGAAATAACACATGTCAGTGAGCTACTATATTACCAGGTAACACAACACTTTATTAAATTTGATATTATCTGTTCAACACTCAATGGAAGTAACCCTAAACCAGTATAAGAAAGCAGGAAATGCAATGGTAAATAACTCCTGGTTATCTAGGGAACTCACAACCATCAAAAGATCAAGGCTGGGACTATAAAAACGGTCAGTCAGTAAAGTCCCAGCCCCACAACTGTGAAGACCTGAGTTCTGGTCCTCTTCATTCATGTAAAGGGCATGGTAGGATGGGGTGGGTTTTAATTACAGTGCTGGGGAAGGAGAAAGCTCCCTAAAGCTTGTTGGGCTCCAGATTCAGTGACAGAAGTTCTCTCAAAATAATAAGATGGAGAATTATTGAGAAAGACACTTGGCATACATCCCCCCATATGTATATGTATGCATATATGTGTACATACATGAACATGTATCTATCATGCACAAAAATGATAGAGGATAATTAACTACTATAATCTGGAAATGGAATATATGCACATTTTTTAAAATTTAATTTTATTTTATTAATTACACTTTATTCACTTTGTATCCCCCCCATGCACCCCTTCCTCCTCTCCTCCCGGTCCCACCCTCCCACCCCCTTCTTCATGCATGCCCCTCCCCAAGTCCACTGATAAAGGAGGTCCTCCTCTCCTTCCTTCTGATCTTAGTCTATCAGGTCTCATCAGGAGTGGCTGCATTGTCTTCCTCTGTGGCCTGATCACCTCAGGGGGAGGTGATCAAAGAGCAGGCCAATCAGATTATGTCAGAAGCAGTCCCTCTTCCCATTACTATGTAACCCGCTTGGACACTAAACTGCCATGGGCTACATATATGCACATTTAGAAATTATTTTCTTAGCTTGGAGGTGGTGGCACATGCCTTTAATCACAGCACTCAGGGTAGAGACAGGTATATTACTGAGCTCCTGGCCAGCCTGATCTACAGAGGGAGTTCAAGGGTAGCCTGGGCCACAGAGAAACCCTGTCTCAAAGAACAAAAACAAACAAAAAATTAACCCCCCCCAAAACAAATAAAAACATTTTCTTAGGACTATTCTTATTTAAAAGTACTTAAAAGTATCTTTATATTTACCAACTTTTGTTTGTAGATGTACTTTTTCAAAATCAACTTTCCACAGACAAAAGTAAGAAGTAACTTCTGAGAGTAATTAGGAGGGGGAAATGTTTGAATACACAGTAGGAGAATATTAAAAATCTTCATGCAAACTTCATATCAGGGCAGTACTCTCTTAGAGCTGCCCCTGTGTGATGCCTGATTGGGAGGCAGGCATGGAGCTATGAAACACTTCACATTCTACTGACAGCATTCTGGCTGCTTTAACATCTGCTTGACTTCTGACTTGGAATAGATTGGTATCTTTGATAATTTGTTGTTTTCCACCCAAGTTTGTTTAAAAACATGAATTTGGAAAAAGTAGGACATGTTCAGAAAATGGCTTAGTATGTACCAGAGGCTGCAGCTGCTTCCGACCCTTCTTCGTTAACCTCGATGAAGGACTTGTGAACAGCTTTGGAGAGGAACAGCTCTTTGTTATCTGAATGAAGAAATAAGATCATTAATGCCAGACACAGAAACACATCCGACCTTTGCGTAAGGAAGTTTGAGCGCTCTCAGAAACCAGATACTGATAGAAAAGACAAGATAATGGCAGATTTTACTTATGGTATGGGAGAACAAGCAATGGTATGATTTCAAATGGTATGAATTGCCCTCATTTTATAACCACATGTTAATTTACCCCCTTCTTTCCTTCAGTATTTTCCCAATGTTTATTTCTCTTTTCCGCACAGTTTATTTCTTTTATTGCCAAGGGGAGGGGAGCAGAAATTCTGTTTTAATAGTGACCTCAAATGACTTCATAATTCATGATAAAAATAAGTTAGCCATTGCTCTCTAAGTTGAAATAAAAAATACACAATAAAAATTAGTGACTATCCAGAAATAAAAATATTATTTTCTTAAACCTAATCAATAATTTTATGGTAATACTGATGACATTAACAAGGAAGAATAAAACTGATTTCTAGCCTGTAGAAATGTGAAAAAAGAAAAGTAGATAAAATGGCTTTTTAGTCTTGTTTACTGATTTATCTGAGCATTTGCAAATACTTTACCCCAAGATCATATTAAAAATACATTTTTTTAGTAAAAGGAAGAACATTTTCCACATTGAATTGCCTTTCTACTTATGTTGAAATTAATGGCATTTTGGTATAGATTTATGATCCCTCAAAGTCATATACAAAGGTCCTTACCCTCAGGACTTCAATATATGACCTTATTGAAAAATAAGGTCTTAAAATGAAGTCACCGTAGCAGACTTTGATCAAGTATGACTAGTCTCCACTCAGCAAAAGGAATTTGAACTGAGATAGCTACAGAGAAAAGGGGAGATCGAGTGTTTAATTTCATATGCCGGTTTGTCCAAGCTTTAGTACTTAGAAACCTAAACAAACATTCTGGATGTTTCTGTGAACATGTTTTTAGAGGAGATTTAACATTTAAATCAGTGGATTTTGAACAAAACAGGCTGCTTTCCCAGTGTGGGTGGGCCTCATCGAATCAGCTGAGGGAGCCCTACTACAACAAAGACATCTCTTCTGAGCAACAAAGAATTTATCCAGAAGATAGCTTTGGACTCAACTATGAAGCTTCCTTTTGGGTCTGCTCTGTAGATTTTTTTTTTTAATTTCCTAAGTCTATACAACATATGATCCAATTTCTAAAGATTAATTTATTAACTATCTATTTATCTATCTACCTATCATCTATCATCTCCATCAATCTAGCCATCTAACTATCTCCTACACAAATGTAAAGCTATATATCTATAAACACACACATAAAATATATATTATTTGGACATGTATATATACATATGTGCACACACATATCCTGTGTCTCTGAAGACACTTAACTAGTGTACATATGAAGATAAATAGAGACGCTATCATCTATAAGCCAAGGAAGGAGACCTCAGAAAATGTCAGTCCTGCTGCAGATGTTTGAAGGGAGCAGTGGATTTCAGGGAAGGGTGGGAGTAACTAGAAGAAAGAAGGAGGGGGAACTGCAGTCTGGATGTAACATATGAGAGAATAAAAAGATAAATATTATATATATATACATATATATATATATATATATATATATATATATATATGAAGTAAAGAAAAGAAAATTCCAATCCTGTTGACACTCTTAGTTTGGACTTTTAGCTGTAGAACCAGTGAAAACAAAAATTTCTGATTTTTTAATAAAAACTAAAATGCAATTATATCATTTCCCCTTTTTGTTCCTCCATCCAATTTTTTCTTGTACTGCCTTTCAAATTCATGACATTTTAAAATTGTTGTTCACATGTAACATACATAAATATATATAAAACATATTTTTTTAAATAGGTAAGTACAACCTATTCCATCTGTATAATGTTACTTGTATAAAGATGAGTTCAAGGCTGACCACTAGGTATTTGAAAACCAACTTGGAAGTTCTTCTCTGGGAAAGATGAAGTCACACAGTCTGTGATTTATTTTTGTGGGGGACCTAGCACACTATAAAATTTCCTCCAGCTTGGAGTTCTCAACTGTTCCCCAAGAAGAAAATAAAAGAACCATAAAATGCTTTTGAAAAGGGAGAAACACAGACAGCAGGAGAAAGGGCTACTTAGGTGTGCTCTGCTCCATGCAGTTCTTTCCTCTTCTTCTGTTCTAGGTCTGTGCTAGATTGCTGATGTCCAGCACCATTAGTAGAAGACACAATCCAAGGGCTTGGCAGATGGCGAGGATGGTAAACTGCTTGACACAACAATATGAGAACCAACCAGACTTCAGATCCCAAGCGCCCACTTGAAAAGGCAGGCATGGTGGGAAAAGAGAAACAGGAGTACTGGCCCTCCCTGGCCAGCCAGGCCACTCCTTCCGTGAGAGACCCTCTCTCAGAAAGATAGGGTGGAGAAGAAAGCATCTGATATTAATCTCTGGCCTCCACATCCAGTTGTATAGATGTGTACCTAAACACACATGTACACCTGAACACACACACAATCTCATATGTGTGCAGAGAAAAAAGAACCTCACAGTTGCTGAATAACTTATAATTAACTTCAACCTGTTTCACATTTTAAGTGTTCAAAAACACATAATTATCTTCTATACATACAAAACAATATTCACCAATTTTCTGATACATCTGGTAAACAGCACCTGATTATTTTGAATAATCACTATGGTAACCAACAATGGCATCTGTGAATATTCTTCCAATACGGATTCATGTCCTTAAGTTACATTTGATATCAGTAATAATTATCACAATGTTTAAAAACCCATCTCATATATTTCTTAGAAAAAAACATTTGGTGACTAAACAAAAAAATAAAATGCAACCAAAATTTATATGAAACATAAAGTATAATCAGGTCTCTCAAATTCCAAGACTTCTTTTGTTTTTATTTAACAAAAAGGGAAACAAAAAACATTTGATTAATCAAACCTCTTTAGTTGGTAAAAACAAACAAATGAATCCAAAAGCCGTGAAATATATAAATTATAACTATTTTCAAATTCTGATCCTTTTTTTTTCATTCTGTCAGTTAACAGTAGGTCATTTGGGGTCCTTTGGCGTACCTTGGGGTAATGGATGCCCACCTTACCGGCTAAGCCTCACTTAAATACTCTAAAGATACAAAAGATATAAAGATACTGAATGATAGTTTCGCTATTGCAGCTTGCAGAGAGGAAACTGCCTGCAGCTCTTAGACCTGTCCTTATGTCTGCTTTTGATGCATGCCTGACCCTTTGCACATGGCCTCTGTTCAAGTGTTGAAGGGATAGGCAAAGGTTGATCGATGGACAGCACACTGCAGTTAAATCAGAGTAAGAAGTTACGGTGGTTAACTGTGACTGGTAACATGCATTACACGTCAAGAGACCGCACTAAAGCACTTATGAATTTTTTAATTGTTTTGTTTTTCACCAAAACAAGGAGATAGATGTTTAAGGAGATAGATGTGGTTAGCCTAATTTCAACACGAGTCAAGAACCATCCAAATGGCCTACGTGGAGGAGAATTGTATGTAATCCTGAGGACTTGAGTTTATACCCTCGGACATGTGTGAAGGCTGAAGAAGAAAAGTGGCTCCACGAAGCTGTTCACCGCCATTCCATGCACGGCATGGCACACACGCCTATACATGTGCACACAAAAATAGCAAGTGAAAAATCAATTTTTAAGGATTTTAGAGTTGGCAAGACTCTTCAGCCGGTAAAGGTGCTGGCCCACCAAGCCTGATGACCCAAGTTGAATCCCCGGGATTGAAGAAGAGAGTTGACTCATAGCTCATTCTCTGACTTTTTCATATGTGCTGTGCTGTGTGCATTCCCTCCCGAAATAAATAAATTAATGTAATTTAGAACTTAAACATTTTAAAATATTATGTGATCCATATGCGTATTGAAATATTACATGATATACCATTACAATGCAATTTTCTATCATTTCTGTCAGCTAAAAATGAAAATTTTAAACTAAACCCAGTGGCATAAATAAATGAACGTTTACTAGTTTGCAGTGGCTGTCACAATATGTCAGAGCAAGGTGATGGGAACACAGCCTGCACTATTCATTGGGAAGCTTTCCACAGGATGATCTCATGCAAATGCAAACCAGTTGATACCGGGACTCAGCTCAGAAGGCCTCCTCCCCTCTGCCCTTCTGCCTGGCGCCTCACCTTCAGGGTTATTTCACACTGACACATATCTGAGCCCCTGCACAAGGCAGCCTCTTCCTCATTCATTCCATATTCTATGACGGCATCTGTGTTTAAAAAATGCTCCCTCTTCACTCCTGTTTTGCTCTCTGAGATCCTCCCTCAGCCTTTGTACTCCTAAGGCCCCAGGAGACTTTTCTTGATTTCCTTTGATTCCTGTATCTTCAAATTAGATCTGACCATTGTTTCCCCAATGGACCCAAAAACTGGTTCTATGAAGTCTTTGTAATATGTTATACCTGCATTAATGTTTGTCTCCTCCTGGACTGCCACCCTCCTTAAAGCTCTCCTAGCTTCTGGTATAAAGCTGGGCCAAAATGTAAACTCCTCAATAGAGGGAGTGTTTCTGATGATGTGTAATTTTCTAGTACAACCCAGCACACCCTGCTGCACAAGATTCGGTAATTGTATAATGAAAGGTCTTAACTCCTTCATAAGGTAAGCCTGTTGGGTGACAACATTGTGTGACAATTCATGGAAAGCATGGCAACAGTTTTACTCATAATTATGCCTATTAGGCTTACATTGGTAATAAAATTCACAATATTAATACAAAGTAAATGTTCCAAGAAAAGAACAATAAGAGAGGGAAAGCACGGAAATTACCTGCTGTAAAACACTTAAAATTGTGTCAAGCTTAAAAATAATGTAATGGTACAGTGGAGTGGTCAGTATTCCCTGTCTTCAGCCATGACTCTGTTACTTGGATATATGTTCCCTTTTACTTATTTTATTGCAGTTTTGTCATTAGCATACAAGACATTAGATTAAAACATTTTTGAACGAAAAAAAAAATAATGTAATGGGGTCTAGTGGACCAGCATTACTGTCTGTATTTCAAAGGCAACAAAGCAAAGATTGAATCTGGTGTTCATGTTTCTACAGCATGACCAACTGGCACCCAAAGGTTAAGTCACTGCACATGGAAATATATCTCCTGACACTTGCCCTGCAGAAAAATCTATCACTATAGACATACATGTAGGAAGAAAAAAAATCTATCACTATAGACATACATGTAGGAAGAAAAAAAATCTATCACTATAGACATACATGTAGGAAGAAATGGGGCAAATGAGGAATCCTGGGAATATAGCAACTTTTTCCAATTAAGGAAAATAAAGCTTATTTTTCCTCTTGGGATAAACTTCAAACAATCACATTGGAAAAAACAATATGACCGAAAGAAGCTTGAGCAAGCATGTGTTGGTGGCAACTGAATCTTAGAAATAGAACAAGATGTGGGAACACAGGGAAGTTCGTGGTTCTTTACGCATGTGCTTAGACTTTATCATATGACATTGCATGACGACTGGGAGCCACAAGCGACTGCATCTCACTTCTTACATTTATCTCATTTACATTTTGCACACTGTCAGGTACCAATCATGCACTCAGATATCTAATGCATTAGAATACAAGGAGCACTGAAGAATTTTTGCTGTTAATTTTTTTTTCTTATTGATTCGAGAAAAGTTAGCTGTTCTCTCAGCAAGTAGATCAAAGCAAATGGATACTGTTTTGTGGGAATGTATGCATGTGTGTATGTAGATACGTACTTGTGTGTTTGTATGGATGTACCTGTGTACACAAGGATGCCAGGGTCAACCCTGGGTGCCATCCGTGAGAAGCCATATACCTTGTTTTCTGAGACAAGGTCTCTCAGTGGCCAAGAGCTCACCCATTTGTCTAGACTGGCTAGCAAGAATCCTGGAGATCTGTCTGTATGCCTACCTCCTTAGCTCTGCCAGCCTGGCTTTTTAATGCACATTCCAGGAATTGAACTTAGGTTCTCATGATTATGTGTCAAGTTCTGTATCTCTGTAGTCTACAAATGTTGCTTTCTTTTCTTCCTTTCTTTTTAAAATTGTTTTGTTTTTAATGTCTGCACACGGACCCCAAATAGACTTTTTTTTTCTGGTCACTGCGGGCACCCACTGTTCAATGCTTCATTCTACTTTCCTCCAGGCATCTGTGACCCAGACACTTTACAATGGATAAGATGGGAACAAGCCAGCAAATCCTAGGGTATCCAGAGAGTAGCTGGGCAGCAAACCAAACTCTTGTGAAGAAAGCAGGGCAAAGTACTAAGTCATCCATTCAATAGCCGAGCAAATATTTTTTGAGCAAGCACCCCGCTCAACTTATTGTGTGGGGCACCAAGGCTCTGAGCATATGAGAATCACATCCTGCTGGCGAGGGTTGGGGGCCATCAGGCAAATGGTGGTCTCTAGTTCCTTGGAGACACTGTTTTTGAATACAGCTAATTTAAACAGACTTCTGCATCACCAAGGGCAGGATTAAAATAACAAAATGAAAAAAAGTATCATAGCAGAATCCTAGAAAAAAGTGTCTCTGTGCACTAATATCTTTAGCTTCAGCACCACCCAGAACACTTTACAAAACTTTCCCAGAATCTGACTTCCTTCAGATTAGAACAGTGTTTGTTTCCATTCAGATTTTGTTCCAGAAGTAGAAACTATTCACATAGTTGTTCATTCGTGTAGTGAGTACCTACTGTACACACTAGACATACCATGGACACTTAACAGCTACTTTCTTATAAAGGCAGGTGGACATAAATAAAAGAACACTAATAAAGCAAATCTATAAATGACCATGATGTATAGATGTGGTTCATATGCATTAGAAAACAAGGTAAGAGTATGTTGGTAGGTAACAGGGGTAGGGGAGCATCTACTTGGAAGAGTGTTAGGTAAGGAAAGATGGGAGGGTAAATGGGACCTAAGGCCCAGTAAATGCGATGGAATCAGCCAGCAGAAGCTCTGAAGATGCAGATGAAAACTAGTGCAGAGACAGAGTCAAACTGAGAATCCTTAGGGAGGGACCCAAAGAAGTCCCAGTGACATGAGCATGGAAATAGAGTGGAGAGCAGGAAACCATGTAAGGACAATCTCTTGCAAACTGTATGGATTTTTTCCCTGATTATTGGCCTACAGCTATGGCAGAAAATCAGAGGGAAGAGTTCTGTAGGGGGGCGGGGATTCACCCCAGGACACTGAGGACAGACACATGAAACTGAGCAGAAGTTACCAATAACACGGAATTACTTAGAAGAGGATAAATAGGATACTAGATATGAACAAGTCAGAGAACATTCCTAGCTATATTGGCCTAGAATTTTGTAAATATATTTATGTTCCAGCGCCATTATCTTTGGGAACAAAGGTGTGGGTGGAAAACACGGGTTACAGAAAATCCCCATCTACATAGAATTAGCCTCATACAAGTCTAGGGAGCATCCATTGCCCTTCTTCATTCATCTTCCATCCTACGCCAGCATCATGCTGATCTATGAAGTCAGAGTGACATCTCCCACATTGTCAAAACTTTGAAACAGCCTGTAGCTCAGAGAGAGTATACAGACAGTCCAAGTGAAAGGTGAAAAATGGTAACAGATATAGGTGTGAAGAAAACTACCTAGGAAGAGAGAGAGAGAGAGATGACAGGTATTGTGACATCTGGCTAGTTTGTGAAGGATAAGCAGAGGAGTGAAGAAAAAAGAGATACGGTCACTTGACATAGGATTTGCAATTACAAAGTGAGAGAAATAGGAGGAATGACTTGAAGGTCTCAGTAGAGTATGGACTATGAAGACGTTGGAGAGCAGCAGACAAAATGTCTTGTGCTATGGATTTTGACCATCAGAGAGCCTAAGCTTTGTCCAGAAAAAACGAAATACCTTTGCTCTGAGTTTATAAGATACCAGTGAAGGGAGAATTTAAACCAGCAAATACCTCGGGGCAGGGTGATCATTATTCACTTTTACAATAGTCAGGCAAGAAAGTAGGCATACAAGTAGAGTTGTGACAATAAAAGAGGAACAAGTCTTGTTGCTTACAGAGCAAGGAGAAAGAGCAACGTGGGGAAGGATACAGAAGCTGGGCCAGCATCAATCTACAGAACTTGCATTTGACCTGAATATGCCTTTCACTTACCTTTTTAAGTCCTTTATTTTATTGGCTTCTTTATTAAAGCATGTACTTTGTACTGAAGGATTTAGTAGTCTTTTTCTTGCCCTTTATACCATCCAAGAAGATTACCTATTAATCCAAATGTCATTCCTTTCCATTATAAAAATAGCCCTCCTCTATGTGAGGATCCTTGCTGCAACTAGGTGGGCATTGTAAACCTGAGAAGAGAATGATTCTTGGTACTGTGCATTCCATGTTTATTGTATGGGTCTTTCCTGTGTTTTATGTTAATGGAATTTAGCGTCAGAGGCAATGGACATCAAATTGAGATGAAGTCAACATAATAAATATTGAACAGTGTACCTCCTTCATGTCTCCATTCAGTGAGTACTGAGCAAGCTAGAGTGGTGGGCATTGAGGAAACATGCATCAGAATCAATCTTTGGGACATTTATATTCTACCTGGGATATTAGATGCATAAATAACATAAATATGAACTAGGATGTGTGATGTACAACAAAGAGGAACACAAAATTTCAGGGACTTAATGAGTGATTGATTCTAATTGATGTGATCTTAGTGGCTTGATAAAGTTTGGGCTGTCTGCAGATGAGGTTTAATTCAAATAGAAGGAATTTTCCAGATGTGAGGATCTGGGGCAATAGGAGGTGCAGAGCAAGCTAAGCAGAGGATTGAACTTGAGAGGGAGGTAGTCTCAGTTTCTGTAGAACAGGCAATCCTGACCCACAAAGCAAAGGAAGCTTTGAGCTGGTCCTG
The DNA here is from genome assembly GCF_030254825.1 of Meriones unguiculatus. Taxonomy (NCBI): domain Eukaryota; kingdom Metazoa; phylum Chordata; class Mammalia; order Rodentia; family Muridae; genus Meriones; species Meriones unguiculatus. The sequence goes on along the minus strand of NC_083350.1, from coordinate 179,819,630 downwards.
CAATGATCTGAGAGTGAGTGTTAAGGTGATTAATCTTGGCAGTGGAAGATACAACAGATTAGATTGGGGGAGAGATTGGAAACCATGCAGAGTATTGAAGCAGCCCAAGGCAGCTGTAATGAGCATCCAAACAAGAGTGGCTTCAAAGGGATAAAAATAAAAAAGCTTCAGCTGAGAGGTCTTAGCAGAGGATTTCAAGTCACTCAGTTTCTCTTGAAGCAAAAGGAGATGATGCAGGTAGTTTGTTTTCTTTTCCATACATAATTTGGGGATCTTGCATTTTTACAACAGTGATGGATGGTTCTTTGAATGCCTTTAATTTTACAGGTTAATTCTACTATTAACACAATTAGTTTTCTTAAACATTAAAAAAAGGGGAGTGAGGGTGGGATCGGCAGGGGAGGAGGGAGGGGTTTATGGGGGGATACAAAATGAATAAAGTGTAATTAATAAAAAAAAATTGTTGACACAGTAACATATATACAAGGTAACATGCCAAACATTGCCGAGTTCAGTTCCATTCAAGCATTCCAAAGCCTAAATAGGGTGATGTTGAAGGTGTCCAGGTCTATGAACTCAGTGGCTGGCTCTTTGGCTACCTCCCCCGGAGGCAAGGGAAGCAGCCTTACTAGGCCACAGAGGAGGACAATGCAGTAAGTCCTGATAGGCTAGGGTCAGATGGAAGGGGAGGAGGATCTCTCCTATCAGTGGACTTGGGGAGGGGCATTGGAGGAGATGAGAGAAGCAAGGTAGGTTTGGGATGGGATGAGGGAGGGGCTACAGTGGGGATACAAAGTGATTAACTGTAATTTTTTAAAATATAAATAAATTTTTAAAAAGTGGAAAAAAAAAAGATGTCAAGTCCTGGCTTCCCAAAAACTATAGTGTATAAGATGGACCCAAACAGCCGGATTCCCTCCTTCTCTCAACCCATTTTACTCTTCACCAAACACTGTGTTCCAACTCTGTCTAATAGATTTGATCAAATGACTAGACACATTGCATACAGATTATTAAAAACTCTGGATCCTGTTTGTAGCCCCCTCCCTCATCTCCTCCCAACTCCTCCCCTATCCCTCTTCCCTAGTCCACTGATAGGGGAGGATCTGCTCTCTTACTGTCTGACCCTAGCCTGTCAGATCCCGTCAGGACTGCCTGGATCCTCTTCCTCTGTGGGCTGCCTAGGTCACACCAGCAGGGAGAACTGATCAAGGAGTAGGCAACTGATTTCATGTCAGAGACTATCTCTTCTTTTCTTATTATGGAACCCACATGGAGACTGAGCTGTCTATGGGCTACATCTGAGCAGGGGGTCTAACAGGAGATGGACTGAGGGGACTGCAACCTGGATACAAAATGAATAAATTGTAAACGATAATAATAACAATAATAATAAAGGAAAAATACTTAAAATTACTGGTTATTTAAAATACTGTATAATAAATAGTTATTAATAAAATGAACCTTAAATATGTTTAAAAAAAAACACAAAACACCTATCTGGAGGATTTTAGTCTTATTACAAATCCCCAAGCCATTTGATTCATCGAAAACAGCTATGGCTACATCTGAGCAAGAGTTTTCGGTCCTCTCCATGCATGGTCCTTGGTTGGAGTATCAGTCTCTGCAGGGCCCCAGGGCCTAGTTTTTTGGCTCTGTTGGCCTTCTTTTTGGTCCCCTACTAGTCTTTCTATTTTCCCCTTCTTTCATAAAATGCCACACACTCTGCCCAAAGTTTGGCCATGAGTCTCAGCTTCAGCTTTGATACTTTGATCAGTAGAGTCTTTAGTCTCCAAAGTAGGTTCCCTAGTAAAGGGAGCAGGGGTTATCTCTGACATGAACTCAGTGGCTGGCTCTTTGGTCACCACCCTGTAGGGGAATCAACCTTGCCAGACCACAGAGGAAGGCAATGCAGCCAATCCTGATGAGACCTGTTAGGCTAGGGTCAGATAGGAAGGAAGGAGGACCTCCCCTATCACTGGACTAGGGGAAGGGCATGGGGGGAAAAGTGGGAGAGAGGGTAGGAATAGGAGGAGATGAGGGAGGGGGCCACAGCTGGGATAAAAAAAGAATAAATTTTGAGAAATAATAAATAAAAAATTATAAAAGCAAAAAAAAAAGAGAGAGAGACAAGAAGAAAACAGCTATGGTTAACTGTCTCTGTGAAAGCAAACACAATGAGATATTACCTTATGAACCTAAACATGTCTAAAATTATGTCACACTGGCCACAGTGACTGGCTTGCCCTAGTAGAGCTAACCCCTCAGGACCGAGTGGCTGCAGGTGTTGTATTTGGGTAAAAGATCTGCCTGGATGCTTGGGAGACAGTGAGGAATTACTGTGAGGAAAGTAGAATGTAATTATCTAGTGGGAACTCTGCCAATAAAGTAAGATCAATGTTCTAAATTTATAAGGAAGACAGCATTAGGATTTTATGCTATGCTTCAGCTATGAACATATTCCTGACTCAGGTACAAAGATACCATATGATCTTTCGCATCTCCACTAGTCTGGCCTTCCTGACTTTGCCAAAGAGATGCTCACAGCTCTAGGAACTGGGACATAAGCCCTGAAGGCATTACTAAAGAAAAATACATCTCGCTCATGTAGACAGGGTCATCTATACAGTAGGCTCTAAGAGAATCTCTGTTGGTGCTTAGGGAATCAAGCTCCCTGAATGAGAAGTTACATTGCCAAAATCATCAGGAATATATCAGTCTCAGCTCATTGAAGAGGCTGAGTGATGCTTTAAAATGGCCCCCACTATCCCAATTCTGGGAGGTTTAGTATTAGGATTTCTTGAATTCTATATTTCATTCTCTCTCTTCCCCTCCCAAAAGTACATGGTCATAAGAGTATAATTCAAACATGAATCTGTGTAAGCAGTTTCAGAAGTGGAGAATGTCTTTCCAGAATTCAGTACATGCACAGAAGCTGTGATTTCATGTAAGTGGCTTATTCAGATGAAATTATTCTTTCCTTAATATAGGAACTGAGGAGGCAGATCCCACAACCTCATGCACTAGTTGAAGTACTAGGTTCAACTACAGTGACTATGAAGAGGCCTTACAACTTTAGCTTCTCTTTTCTTCATTGGTATTTCTCTTCTCGTATAAAAAATGGATTGTATTTTTCTGTTGTCCAAATAAAAATTAGAATATCATGATTATGGTACTTATTTATTTAGTCTTAACCTTATTGTTGCCTTTATCAATCGTAACTTTCTTGGGGTTAATCACTTAAAACTTTATCCAAAATTATTCAAAGATTATAAGTGTTTTAATGATACTAACATTTTAGCTTCATCCACTAAAAATTCAACTAATTTTCTTTCCTAGTATACTTTAAAATTACTTTTTTTAAAACATTATTTTTACTGAAGAGTCGGGGAAAAATTTAACAGCAACTCACTGTGTAATCTTTATTCTGTTTAAAAGAGTCTTTGGTCTGTTCCTCACAGCAGGAAGTGGTCATTCATCTTCCTGACATGACTTATTCCAGTAGGATATATTTACATAGTCAGCCAGCAGATTCATTGATTATCTATTCCACAAGCTGTTTTTTCAGGTGGGATGCGAATTTGAAGATGTAGGAAGTGTTCTAGAAAGCAGTCTACTAAGAAGACTCACATCAGGCAACATGGAATGCTGTACTTGTATCTATAGTTTTGCTTATATAAGCAAATATATTATCTATAGTTTTGCTTATATAAGCAAATATATCTTTTGTTTCATTTATTTGATAAGTAATATGCATATATGTGAAATTCATAAGACGTGACTGACAGCATCATTATTTTGAGAAGCTTTTTATGAATAATATTTTAATTGATATTTCTTACCTGACATGGCAGTCAAATTTGCATCTTTGATGAAAATTTCAGTGACCCCAAGGGCTTTCAAAATATCTTTTAAATCAATTTCCTGTTCCACTGTGAACCTGGAGAAGATATGGGAAGAAAATATATCATTAAAGCAGATTCTTACCTGGAACAAGAATAAAATGCTAAGTATGATGATGACAAAAGTATATATATATATTCAATATAAAGTGAATAAGTGCTGCTAAATAAATAGTATTTATTCACTTTAGTGAATAAATACTAAAACTGACTTTTGACTGAAAGAAGTATGTGAGTGTGCTTATGAAAATTTTTTCTTTTGCAAGATGGTGCCAATTACACAGAGCGTCATGGATAGGTGTGGGACCAGTGTCTATTCTCCTTCTTAACTGTGGGACCCCATCGGGCTTGAACCTATGCAGGTCATGGTCAACACAAAAGAAACTTGAACTCGATGGTATTTTTTTAGACTTTTTGTCTCACATTGTTTTGCTTAAAAATATCTTTTTTATTATTTCTCTCTGACTTATATATTTTGATTTCTGAGGTTTCTGTAGGTGGATGATAGAAAGAGAAGAGAGTTTCTTGGTTTTGTTTAACTTTTAGAGAGAAATAGGGTGGAGTTGTATAGATGGAGAAATGAAGAGCATCTAGGAATAATTTTAGGAGGGCAAAACACAATCAGAATATAATGCATAAAATATTTTTTCAGTAAAAGGAGGAAGGATCAAAGAGAATGACATAACATATTAGGACTTAAATTCATTAGTAACAGATATTTGCTATGGACACACAACTATGATACATGAGAGTTTAAAGGGCTGATGAGGTGAGGTTTCATTAAGTACTTGGTAAAACTTGTAAATGGGGATTGGTGAAATGGATCAGTGAGTAAAGGCACCTGCCACCAACCTGATACACACACACACACTCACACGTACACACACATTCACACATGCACACTCACATACAAATACACACACACACACACACACATACACACATACACTCATACATGCAAACACAGACACAATAAATATAAAAAGATTTTTAAAGCATTAAATGAGTAATTTTCAAAATATTGTGATGCATTAAGTAGTATTCATGATTTTTCAATGATTCGTTGCAGATTTATTCAGGATCTATTTCTCTCTTTCTCCTATCTAGTCAATTGATACTGCCTCTCTGTCCCCTACCATTGATACTGCCTCTCTGTCCCCCACCTACAATAGGCAGGGTAAAACAAGTGACAAATTTAACTGTACAATTAATAAAATAAGCATTTCAACTCCATTTTAAATCTCTTATTTAAAAATATCATTGTGATCTTACTTAATATTCGCAAATAAATAAACATGTTTTCATGATATCACAAAAAGTTACTTATCAATGAAAAGTAGGTAAATATTATGTGTTTAATGCTTTTTTGCAATTACATTAGAGCACTTAAAAATAAAACTGAAATTTAATTTTAAAGGGTTTCGAGTTATTATTCACAAAATAATGAATAAAAAGTGCATCAGCTTTGTAAACAGTAATAAAACATTAATCATCATATCCGTAAACAAAATCTTAACTTTACATAAATGGTTTCTATTGTAAAGCTTTTTGATTAATAGAGAATCTCTCTAAACCAATGAGTCATATTATTAGTCATTCTAGTAAGAAATATGAAATCAACATGCCTGAAATTTTTAATTTAATAAGATAGAATCCACCATGACCAAGTAGGTTCATCCCAGGCATGCAGGGATGGTTCAATATACAGAAGTCCATCAATGTAATCCACCATAAAAACTAACAGAAGCGGGGGGAACACATGATCATCTCCTTAGATACCAAAAAAGCATTTGACAAAATCCAACATCCATTCATGTTTAAAGTATTGGAGAGATCAGGGATACAAGGCACATACCTGAACATAGTAAAGCCTATATACAGCAAGCCTATAGCCAACATGAAACTAAATGGAGAGAAACTTAAATCAATCCCTTGCAATCAGGGACAAGACAAGGCTGCCCACTCTCTCCATATCTCTTCAACATAGTACTTGAAGTCCTAGCCAGAGCAATAAGACAAGTAAAGGAGATCAAGGAGATACAAATCAGAAAGGAAGAAGTAAAATTATCACTATTTGCAGATGATATGATAGTATACCTGAGTGATAGTATACATGTGTGACCCCAAAAATTCAACCAGAGGAACTCCTTCAGCTGATAAACACCTTCAGCAAAGTGGCTGGATACAAAATTAACTAAAAAAAAAAAAAATCAGAAGCCCTCCTATGTACAAAAGACAAAAGGGCCAAGAAAGAAATTAGGGAATCCACACCTTGCCATAGCCTCAAATAACATAAAGTACCTTGATGTGGCTCTAACCAAGCATGTGAAAGACCTATAAAAAAAAAACTTTAAGCCCCTGAAAAAAGAAATTTAAGAAGAAATGAGAAGATGGAAAGAACTCCGTACTCATAGATCAGTAGGAGTAACATAGTGAGGATGGCCATCCTGCCAAAAGCAATCTACAGTTCCATTGCAATTCACATCAAGATACCAACACAATTCTTTACAGAACTTGAAAGAATAATTCTCAATTACATATGGAAAAACAAACAAAAAAAAAAAAAACCCAGAATTGCTAAAAACAATCCTGTACAGTAACAGATATTCTGGAGGTATCTCCATTGCTGATCTCAAGCTGTACTACAGAGCAATAGTAATAAAAACTGCATGTCACTGGCATAGAAACATGGTGGATAAATGGAATTGAATAGAAGACCCAGAAATAAACCCACACACATATACTTGATTTTTGACAAAGAAGCCAAAAAAGAAATACAATGGAAAAAAAGATAGTATCTTCAACAAACAGTGCTGATCTACCTGAAGGAATGGGCGGGCATGGGAGTGTTAGCAGGCCTTCTGGTGTTGGTCTCCTTGGTTTGCCTGTGGTATATATGCAAGATTAGAGTCTCACAACAGTGTGATGCAGCCATGATCATTCAGGCCTTTACAGCCATTGAAGCAGGACATTCTCCCCAAGCATGGTTGGATACCATAAAAAGATAAAATGATACGCTCAGGATGCGAGGCTAAGCACTGCACTCAGGGTCAGCCGCTTCGGACCCAGAGAAGAGCATGTCTGATTGCATGCGGGTTGATGCCCCAGGTCCCGCCTCTGAGAAAAAGGTATCGGACGGGTCTGATGCTCTTTGGGTGGATGACACCTAAATGAACATCTGTACAAAGTCCCAATTTATTTCTAATATCAGAGATCGGACCTCTACTCTTGCCTGATGCGTCTAAAACAAAAAGGGGGAACTGTAGAGAGCTGCGGAATGCTATGCCTTAAAGATGGAGCTGGTTTCCGCCTTCCACCTTCCCGATGGTGAGTGCTCTCTGTCACGAACAACTCCACATTTGGCTAAGGCCGAGGATCTGGCTTGCTTCCATGTATGTGGACCTATCTGCATTGCCCCCGTGGCACGCCTGGGTTGGCTACCCAGAGGCTATTTAAGCTGTGGGCTGGCTTTCCCCGGGGTCCGAGGATTGTTCAATTGTTCAATGTTCCTGAATAAACTGCATTGAAAAAAAAAAAAAAAAGTGGGGAAGAGCCTTGAACTCATTGGCACAGGAGACAACTTCCTGAACAGAACACCAACAGCCCAGGCTCTAAGATCAACAATCAATAAAAGGGACTTAATGAAACTGAAAAGCTTCTGTAAAGCAAAGGACACTGTCATCAGAACAAAACATCAGCCTACAGACTGGAAAAGAATCTTCACCAACCCTATATCTGACAGAGGGCTAATATCCAGAATATATAAAGAACTTAAGAGGTTAAACACCAACAAACCAAGTAATTGAATTAAAAAATTGGATAAAGAGCTAAGCAGAGAGTTCTCAATAGAAGAATATCAAATAGCAGAAAAACATTTAAAGAAATGTTCAATGTCCTTAGTCATCAGGGAGATGCAAATCAGAACCAACCTGAGATTTCACCTTATACCTATCAGAATGGCTAAGAACAAAAACTCAAGTGGCAACATATGCTGGAGAGGATGTGGACAAAGGGGAACCCTCCTCCATTGCTGGTGGGAGTGTAAACTTGTCCAACAAATTTGGAAATAAATCTGGTGCTTTCTCAGAGAATTAGGAATAATGCTACCTCAAGATCCAGCTATACCACTCCTAGGCATATATCTAAAATATGCTTAACTAAACAACAAGGACATTTGCTCAAACATGGTTTTAGCAGCTCTATTCACAATAGCCAGAAGCTGGAAACAACCCAGATGTCCCTCAAGTATGGAGTGGATACAGAATGTATGGTACTTTTACACAATGGAATACTACTCAGCTTTTAAAATCAAGGAAACCGTGAAATTTGCAGGCAAATGGTGGAAACTAGAAAAGATTCTCTTGAGTGAGGTAACCCAGAAGCAGAAAGACACATAGTATATACTCATTCATGAGTGTATATTAGCCATATAATATAGGATAAACATACTAAAATCTATACTCCCAAGAAAGCTAACAAGAAGGAAGACCCTAGGGAAGATGCTCAATCCTCATTCAGAAGGACAAACATGATAAACATTGGAAGCAGGAGAAAACAGGGAATGAGACAGGAGCCTACCATAGACAGCCTCTGGAATACTCTACTGAAGTAGAGGCTGAGACTCATAGCTAAACTTTGGGTAGAGTGCAACTTATGAAAGTAGGGAGATGACCACCTCCCCCTTGCCAGGCCACAGAGGAGGACAATGCAGCCAGTGCTGATGTGACCTGATTAGCCTAGGGTCAGATGGAAGGGGAGGAGGACCTCCCCTATCAGTGGACTTGGAGAGGGGCATGGGAGGAAAAGAGGGAGAGAGGTTGGGATTGGGAGAGAATGAGGGATGTGGCTACAGCTGGGATACAAAATGAATAAACTGTAATTAATATTAAAAATAAATTTAAAAAGAAAGGGGAGATAGAAAGATCTGTAGGGGACAGGAGCTCTGAAAGGAGACCAACATAAACAAACAGACAAAAAAACAAAACAAAGAAACAAAAAAAAATTGAGTCCTGGGGGGCCTGAGTAGAATGATACTCCAACCAAGGACAATGCTTGGAGAGGAACTAAAACCCTGGCTAAGATGTAGCCTATACACTCAGTCTCCAAGTGGGGTACCTAGTAAGGGGAGCAAGGGCTTTCTCTGACATGGACTCAGTGACAGGCTCTCTGGGATCACCTCCCCCTGAGGGGCGGAGCCTTGCCTGGCCACAGAGGAAGACAATGCAACCAGTCCTGAAGAAACCTGATAGGCTTGGGTCAAATAGGAGGGTAGGAGGACCTCCCCTATGGACTAGGGGAGGGACATAGAGGAAAAAGAGGGAGGGAAAGACTGTGAGGGAGTGGGCCACAGCCAGGATACAAGTTGATTAAACTGTAATAAATGATAATGATAAAAATAAATAAAACATGTTTAATACTTTTATAACAAAATACAAAAATATGTCAGAAAGAATTTTTTTGTTGTTTTTCTGATACTGCCTTTTGCTGTATACATGCTGCATATAAATTACTAGGCTACAGGCTACATCGTTAATAAGACAAGTCAAACCATCCACTAGACATTACAATATCAAAATTCTGATATTGTAAGAATTAGAAGGAAATAACTATTAAAACACTCAGATATGATAAAGAGTGATTGGGGAAACGTAATTTTGGCAGGTTAATATTTCATGAAAAGACGAAAAGACAAGCATCTATATATCAAAGATACTAATCCAAATACTGAAATTTAGTATAGCTTCACTTAAATTAGACTTGTATGATAGTTTATACCATAAAATGAACATTTATTATGAAAATAGAATTGTTCCATATCATATTTATTTTAATATTTGAAATATCTGGAATAGGAAAACCTGTATTAGTTCAAATATGTAGTTTCTAGCTTTTTCTAATATTTTTATAAAAAGTTAAAGAAAAACTTTCAGTTTTCTCCAGTTGTCTATTACTGTCTTTTTTTTCCTTGCAAGCAATAGAAAACATTTACCGTTTAAACATGAACTCTTTCTTCTTAGTACAGACTACTAATATAACTATCTATTACTATCAGCCTCTCAAACACATTTTGCTTATCCTGTCCAGTTTCTTATCATGATGTCAGACAATCCTAAATAAAGTATTGTTTGATCTAGGCTACAAACAAACAAACAAACAGAAAAGATAATTAAAAAGAAAGATAAAAAATGAAGTTTAAAACCAAACTAAGCCACTTGCTCTATTATTCATATTCATGGCAGGGAAAATCAGGCTACTAACTGAGGTCTTTCTGACTGCACACTTTTTCAAATTTTCTACGGATCTCTGGCCTCAATCTTAGTATGTAGCTGAAGATGACCTTGAACTTCTGATCCCTGCTTCCCTCTCTGCAATTCTAGTTAAAAGTGTGTGCCACCATGGCCGGTCTATGCAGTGCTAGGAATATATCCCAGAGCTTCCGGGATTCTTAGCTAGCACTCTATCATGGCCACAGCCTTAGCCCTCTACTCTACATCCGCTAAGGTTGGTATTTTATACTGTCCATATAAACTTTAGTATGAGTAAAATTAAAAGTACCTGTCTGATTGGCCAAAAATGTGGTTACAAAAATGCAAGCTTGCTTTTTAGAATAGTTCTCCACATGAAAACTATGAGAAATTAAAACCTGATCCTTGAGTAAACCTATAATCTAGTTAATAGAAGCATCTTTTACCTCTGCTCACATAGGGGCAATGAAGATGCTACTTTTGTCAAATGCTTAGGGGCTCCTAATTCTACCAAATGTGGAAGAGCTTTGCCATCGATTACTACAACATACAGCTGTTTCAACACAGTCACTTTTACAAAAGAAAAAGCAAGTTTACCTCACTGAGTCATTTGCTCTTCCTATTTTAGCATTATGCATAAAGAGGATACATGATAATGAGACTTGGTAATTAGCTGAGCCTAGTTCAGTAGCTGACATTAGTAAGAGCAAGTGAGCTAAACTATTTCATAATTGAAGAATAACTCTTAGAAAATGAAATTTTAATTTTCTTCTGCCACCACATTCACATTTCTCAGTGGACATGACCTGGAGGACACATTTTCTAGTGAATGTGGGTGAGTTAGAATATATAACATTTCTCAAGAACTCATGTAGAATTCTGCTAAGATGCCCCTAAGTAACTTCATGCCTTCATAGAACTTAAGCTGCTGGAGACCCTACACTGAGTTTTTGGAATTTATTAACAGAAGTATTAACACTGCATTGAATTTGTTGTATTATAGAAAAAAAGAATTTCTTAGGTGAAAAATATTAAATCCATGATTAAAATAATCATTGGATGAGTTTTAACATGGGTTAAATTGTTCAAAACTTTGTGGATTATACAATATTTTATATTCAATTATTAATATTTATAAATAAAATGTTATAGTTTAAAACATCTTACTTTGTACAATTATATAAAATAAATTTTTATATTTTAACAAACTGCTATCATTTGTTAGATATTCACTACTTCTTGAGAATAGACTAATAGAATCTTTATAAATCTATCATCATGGAAAGTGATTCATGCTAGATATCTTAGATGCCTGAACTATTTTGGTTATAAATACTTTGTTTTTATAAAAAGACTAAATAAGATATATGCTTATATATGTATATATACATATGTATATAGTCATCATAGATAGTCTTCACATATATGTCTATTATCTACATGTACATATATACATGTCTACATATATATATATACAGAGTTAGATATATGAAGATTGTATAATGCTCTTGCTACAAATATCAACACAAATAAATATCTTTGGTATACAAAGGCAGACGAACAACATGTTTTTCAACAAAATAGGCATTTACATAAAATATAACTCTTAAATATCAGCTCCTAAAATTAAAATGCAAATTAATAAGATTTTAATAATCTAGATTTATTAATTTATTTATCATCATTTTATATTTATAGAAACTAGTATTTGAATAATTTTAATGTAAAATTAGTCCTAGACCTGTAGTTAGTTAGAACTGTATTGAGTTAGAATATATAATATTTCTTAAGAACTCATTTAGAATTCTGCTAATTCTACGTGTGTACTGCTGTGTACACACACATATCATATATGTTATTAATTGGTGTACCTTGTTCTCTAGCCTAAATTTTTCATTATGCTTGTGAGCCTATAGTTCGTGAAGTGCTTCCTGGAAGGTCTGGTGTCACAGCTGACCCTAAAATCTAAGTAAACAATACCTAGAGAAGGACAGGAATATAACTGGAGACGGAATCATGCATGTGGCATAGCAACCAGCAAATGGAAACAGCATGTTGCTAAATGTGGATGTGCTAAGGGGCCTGAGGTGGAGTTAAGAAGAAAACAGTAGTCACATTAGTAAAACCATGCATATATCTTAGTCTTTGGCCACAGGGAGGCTTTTGAGTAGATTTCGGTTTTGTTTATATGAGTATGTGAGTACCTACTACACTAGCTTGCTTGCAAGTGCTTCCAATAATGACAGAGGTTTTCTGCCCAGCAAGAATCAATTCAGCAACACATGGGTATGTAGTGCTGAACAAATCAAAAGAGCAGATGTACATCTCTGCGTAGAATCATGTCTGGAAATGGATAGTAAGGAGGAGGAAGACGAGAAAAGGGAGAAAGAGAAGATCGTGATGAAGAGAAAGAGTAGATGAAGAAAGAAGATGTGGAGAAAAAGGTGGATGAAGAAAAAGAGAAGAGTATCAGTCTCAGAAAAACTCTTCTCTTTTTCTTCATCCACCTGTTTCTCCACATCTTCTTTCTTCATCTACTCTTCCAACAAAGGTACCTCATGGATATAACCTAGAACCCCTGCTCAGATGTAACCATGGCAGCTCAGTATCCAAGTGGGTTCCCTAGTAAGGGGAAGAGGGACTGTCTCTAACATGACCTCAGTGGCCGGCTCTTTGACCACCACTCCCTGAGGAAGGAGCAGCAAAGGACACAAGGAGGACATGGCAGCCAGTCCTAATGAGACAATAAGCTAGGCTTGGATGGGAAGGGAGGTGGACCTCCCCTATTGGTGGACTTGGAGAGGGGCATGGGAGGAGATGAGGGAGAGGTGGGATTGGGAGGGAATGAGGGAGGGGGCTACAGCTGGGACGCAGAGCAAATAAAATGTAATTAATGTAAAAAAAAAGAAAAAGAAGAAAGCATGAAACGTGGGAAAGGAGGATGAAGAAGGAGAAATGGGAGGAGGAAAAAGAAGAGAACACTTAAAATTCCGAAACATTTGCAAAAGATTTTTCTGGACCACAGCATTGTGCTCTGCAAAGGGCCACACAGGACCTCTCACCTGGGCAGGTATACTTCCACTTTCTGTTTCTTCACGGAGTTTGCCCACTCTTCGATGAGCTGTGCTTTAAGCAGAGGCTCCAGTGTGGCCAGCGGAACTTCCTGTCTGGACAGAACCAGCATCATGCTGATCTCATCTCCCTCATAGGGAATTTCAAGGACTTGATAGATGCCACCAGCCTCATTGGACCCATCACTGAATTCCCCTAAAGACAAAACAAAAGCTTTAAAGCTCACATCAAAACTTTGAGAAGATGATTTCAGTTTTTTTATGTCTTCACTTAGAAAGAATGTTGGGGTCTGGACAAACACTCAGTAGTTAAGACTCTTGCAGAGGATCTGGGTACAGTTCCCAACACCCATACAGTGTCTCACAGCTGTATGTAACGTATGTCCGGGATATCCAGTGCCCTCTTCTGGCCTCCAGGACCAGCACACACATGATACACTGATACACACACACACACACACACACACACACACATATATGCAAGAAATGCACTATTATAGAAAATTAAACCTTTTTAAAAAGAAAATGAAATAATGTTTAGAAAATAAGAAATTCAGGCATCCAAAGCAAAATGATTTCTTTGAAAACAGACCTTGAAAGTAAATAAATCCTCACCTCCAAAAGATGTATTTGAATTCTAAGAATTTGAATTCTAAGAATTTGAATCTAATCTGATCATTTGTATTCTAAGAATTGTCTCACATTATTTTACTTTTTCTAACTGCTTTCTATTTTTAAATAAGATAATTCAGTTTAACACAGTGAAAACTCTGGTTCTAAAAATAAATCTCTGGCTTCAAGTTGGGTGTATCAACTTGGACATTTACTTGTATTTTCAAAAAAGTGGGGAACAGCCTAGAACTCATTGGCACAGGAGACAACTTCCTGAACAGAACACCAACAGCACAGGCTCTAAGAGCAACAATCAATAAATGGGACCTCATGAAACTGAAAAGTTTCTGTAAAGCAAAGGATACCGTCATCAAAACAAAACGACTGCCTACAGATTGGGAAAGAATCTTCACTAACCCTTTATCTGACAGAGGACTAATATCCAGTATATACAAAGAACTAAAGAAGCTGAAAAGCAGCAAACCAAGTAATCCAATTAAAAAATGGGGAACAGAGCTAAACAGAAAATTCTCGACAGAGGAATATCGAATGGCAGAAAAACACTTAAAGAAATGCTCATCCTCATTAGCCATCAGGGAAATGCAAATCAAAACGACCCTGAGATATCACCTTACACCCATCAGAATGGCCAAGATGAAAAACTCAAGCGATAACACATGCTGGAGAGGTTGTGGAGAAAGGGGAACCCTGCTCCACTGCTGGTGGGAATGTAAACTGGTACAACCACTCTGGAAAGCTGTCTGGCGCTTTCTAAGACAAATAGGAATAGTGCTTCCTACAGACCCAGCTATACCACTGCTAGGTATATACCCAAAGTTTGTTCAAGTACACAAAAAGGACACTTGCTCAACCATGTTTATAGCAGCTCTATTTGTAATAGCCAGAACCTGGAAACAACCCAGATGTCCATCAACGGTGGAATGGGTACAGAAATTGTGGTATTTTTATACAATGGAATACTACTCAGCAATCAAAAAGGAGGAAATCATGAAATTTGCAGGCAAATGGTGGGATCTAGAAAAGATCATTCTGAGTGAAATATCCCAGAAGGAGAAAGACAAACATGGGATATACTCACTTATATAGACCTATAAGATATGATAAACATAATGAAATCTATACACCTAAAAAAGATAATCAATTGAGCGGACATGGGGTAAGATGATCAATCCTCATTTAGAAAGACAGATGGGATGTGCATCGAACGTATGACAGGAGTCTACTGAGCGCATCTGAAAGACTCTAACTAGCAGTGTTTTCAAAGCAAAGACTCATGACCAAACCTTTGGCAGAGTACAGGGAATCATAAGAAAGAAGGGGAGTTAGTCTGATGGGGAAAGGATAGGAGCTCCACAAGGACCAAATATATCTGGGCACAGGGTCTTTTCTGAGACTGACATTCAACCAAGGACCATGTATGGACATAACCTAGAACCTCCACTCAGATGTAGCCTGTGGTAGCTCAGTAACCAATTGGTTTCCCAAAGTGAGGGACTATTTCTAACAGGAACTCGATGACTGGCTCTTTGGTCTCCCCACCCCCGAAGGGAGGAGCAGTCCTGTTAGGCCACAGAGGAGGGCTTTGCAGCCAGTCCTGAAGATACCTGATAAAACAGGATCAGATGAATGGGGAGGAGGTCCCCCCCATCAGTGGACTTGGAAAGGGGCACGGTGGAGATGAGGGAGGGAGGGAGGGAGGGACTGGGAGGGAATGAGGGATCGGGACACGGCTGGGATACAGAGTTAATAAAATGTAACTGATAAAAAAAAATAAAATAAAAAGAAAAAAAAAAAACCTTAGCCAATAAAGAAAAAAAAAAAAAAAAAAAAAAGAAGACAATATGCAATACTGGACCCTTCATTTTAACCACAATTGCAAGATACAAGGCTAACATTGCCAGGTAAAGTAGCATTATATATGTATACATTACATAGGCACGTGAAGTGTATTTGTGATAATAAAATTCTCAAATTACAATCCAAGAGGAAATAATACCATAAACTTCTATAGAGTCCAAAGAAATTTAATGAAAATAATGTCAAAGACATTGAATTGCATCACGAAGTACAGTTCTCTCAGCCCTACAAATACAAATGTGAGATTTAAAATTTTTTAAGATTAAGTTTTTTTATGTTTATGTATGTGGGTCTGGATGTATGTAAGTGCATTGCACGTGTACAGGTGTGCAGGGAGATGAGAAGGCAGCTTCGTAACCCCTGGAACTGGACTCACAGACATGTGAGCTGTCAAATATGGGTGCTGGGAATTGAACCCAGGGCCTCTACAATAGCAGCAGTGGTTTTAAATGATGAACTGTCTCTTCAGCTTCCACTATTTAAAA
The DNA here is from genome assembly GCF_030254825.1 of Meriones unguiculatus. Lineage (NCBI taxonomy): Eukaryota > Metazoa > Chordata > Mammalia > Rodentia > Muridae > Meriones > Meriones unguiculatus. The sequence goes on along the minus strand of NC_083350.1, from coordinate 179,803,437 downwards.
TTTAAAGAAAACTTTTACATGGGCCTGTTAAAATAATATAATGGGTAAAGGCAATTGGTGCCAAGTCAAATGACCTTATTATGATCCACCTTTGGTGGAAGAAGAAAATCAACTCAGTTATTCTTTGACCTCCACATATGTGCCATGGTCCACAAGCTCACAAATAAAACAAGTAAATATTTTTAAAGGAAAAGAAGTAGCTTTCCACAGAGGGCCTCTGAAAGACTATCCAGCAGGGTGTCAAAGCAGATGCTGAGCCTTGTAGTCAAACTTTGGGCAGAGTGGAGGGAATCTTATGGAAGAAGGAAGAGATAGAAAGACCTGGAGAGGACAGGAGCTCCACAAGGAGACCAACAGAGCCAAAAACTCTGGGCTCGGGGGTACTACAGAGACTTACGAATCAACCAAGGACCATGCAGAGAGAGGACCTAGACCCTCTGCTTGGATGTAGCCTATGTGCAACTCAGTCTCCATCGGGGTTTCCCTAGTAAGAGGAGCAGGGGCAGTCACTGGCATTAACTTTTTTTGCCTACTCTTTGATCACCTCCCCCTGGTGAGGTGGCCTTCCTAGAGCACAGAGGAAAAAGATCCAGACAGTCCTGATGAGACCTGATAGGCTAGGGTCAGAGAGTAGTAATAATAAGTTGTTGTTGTTGTTGTTGTTTTTAATACTGTTTAAAACTAAATCAGGCTCTGGGTGAACCATACAGCTAAAGACCATTCCAAAGGCAATGGTTTTGTAAAGAAAACTAGAATGTTGTCACCCAACATCAGAAATTTGATATATACATGCTGTTTGTGTGTGTGTGTGTGTCTGTGTGTGTGTAGGCACAAATATGCCTTGAAGTATGTGTACAGGTCTTTGCCGCATTCTTATTCTCCTCCTCCTCCTCCTTCTTCTTCTTTCTTCTTCATTTGATATAAGGTCTCGTATTGCTTTACTGTTGTGTATGCCAGGCTACCTGTGCCATGGGTTTTCAGGGAGCCTCCTGTCTCTATCTCCTATCCCGAGGTACAAGCACTGGGATTGTAGATGCACAGTATAGGTCCCAGCTTTGGTTGCATTCTCTGGATCCAAATCCAGGTCCTCATGCTTTCATGGCAAATGCCTTAGCCAGGAGACATCTTGCCAACCCAACATCAGATAATTTTAGATGAATAAAGCTACTTGGCAGGTGTAATTAACCTTATAAATTAAAGAAGTATGTTGGAAAACTGTCAACACCAATAATATTCAGTCATGATCTAATGGCAATCCTTTGGAAATGCAGCCAAGCATTGAACTATAGCCCAAATATATTCACAAGGAGTTGGAGCAATAAATATTTCATAGTTCTAAAACATTTGTTGATATACTTACAGGAATTTAAAAAACACCAGATGTCTTACCATAATAAAATTCTCCTTGTTGATACATCATTGGAATCTGAACTTCACTTTCATCATCTTTAGTGAAGGAAAAAGTTCTGGTGTTTTCAGGTCTAAACTGTGACTTCCAGCTCCCTTTGAAATATACAGCATTGATGAGGGCCAGATGAGTGACAGCATCAAAATCCCTTGGAGACACCAAATCTTTCAGCAGATCTATTTAGGCAAAGTAGGTAAAAATTCACATTAAATTGAAAAGTCAAAAGGCTAGCAAAAGAATTATCAATTTCACTCTCTGATAGAGTGGTCCCTAAAGATGTAAGATGAGTATGTAATAGAAATACAAGTACCTTACCTCTAAAGGAAAAGTGCTGTACATATGCACACACATACATCACTCGCAACCAACGATAGCACAAACAAGGGTATGCCTAGGAGCATCCTGACACAAAGGCTACCCACCCACATCCTAAGATATCTTGGCCTTCACCAATTCCTTGGTGCAATGACACATGTAAAACTGTGAACACAGGCAAAGCACTCTGATGTCTTAAAGTTTAATTTTTTTTTATTTTTTTTATTTTTTTTAAGTTTAATTTTTAAATATTTGTTCATTTTTTATTTTATATGTATGGGTGTTTGCCTGGATGTGTGCCTGTGTACCACAAGTGTGACTGGTGCCACCGGAAGTGAGAAGAAGGTGTCATATCCCCTGGAATTAGAATTAAAGATGGTTGTGAAAAACCATGGCAGTACTGGGAACTGAACTCAGGTCCTCTGAAAGAGCATCAAGTGCTCTTAACTGCTGAGCCAATTCCCCACCCATCAAATTTTATTCTTAAACAAGGCACATAACATCGTTCAGTTCAAACCTGCCTCCCTTGAATATTGACCATCGTGCTACTGTTTTTCATGAGATGAAAACAGATGACTGAAAGCAAATTCAACTCATGATAAATTATTTTCTACCATTTGAAATCTTCTTTTTCAAGTCTAACCTGAAAGAAAGCAGGTTGCTGCTATTTGCTGTGTGCCCAAAAGAATTTGAAAGCTAGCATATTTTAATAATGCAACGTATTTCAGGTGGATAATTTTCTTGGAATGTTTCAAAATATTCAAATGTATCCTTTACATCACAAATCAATCTCATAGTTTTAAAAATAAAGAAAAAGTGGGTGTGGTGGTGCACACCTGTGATGCCAGCACTTCAGGGAGCCTGAGGCAGGTGGATCGCTGTGAGTTCAAGGCCAGCCTGGTCTACAAAGTGAGTCCAGGAGAGCCAAGGCTATAGAGAAACCCTGTCTAGAAAAAAGAAAAAGAAAGACAAGAAAATGATAAAATTTTAATCACCAGGAGTCTTAAATACGTTCAAAATACAATTTAGAGGGTCTGGAGAGATGTCTTGGCAGCTAAGAGCACTTGCTGCTCTTAGACATGGCCCAGGATTGGTTCCCAGCACCTGACAGCTCACACTCTAGCTTTGGGGGACTCTCAAGCCCTCTTCTGACCTCCATAGGTATGCAAGTGGTTCACAAACACACTTGGAGGCCTACACATACACATAAAATAAAAATAAATTTTAAAGAAATAACATGAACTAGAAAAAATGCAAAGTATATGCACAACGTTTCCAATTCTGCTCCACTGATTTGGGCTACAGTAGACCACTTTTCAGAATGAATATTATTCATGTCTTAAAATTACCTATTAACTATTACTAGTGGATGTAAAACCAAGAAACATCTTCAAACTTTGATTTTTATTTTCTCCCATCCTCATTCTATTTTAATCTTAGAGATAAAATATCACCAACTACTATTCTATCTGACTAACTTATCAAATACTTTAAGAAAAGTTCCACACAGTAGCTACACAGGAGGTTGCCTCAGTCAGAGGAAATAACTGGCAGATGAGGAGTCAATATTCAAGTCATGACCACAAGTTAATAAAGGTGAGAGAACACATATATCCCAAAGTAAGATGGTTAAAATTGAGCTAAGTAGAGAAAAAAAGAACATACTGTTTGTATAATTCTCCACCCACTTATTGATATAGTTGGCCACAGCTACATTTTGACTGAAGTCCACGTGATTGACTTCTGCATTAAAGTACTTTTTCATCATTTTCAAGAATTCATCATTGACATGAAATCCATTTTGCACAAAGAGGGAATTGGCAACTTTCATCACATATTGGCCTTTCTCAGCAGAGACCATATTAGAAAAATCTCTCAGGAAAGAAAATTCTTCGTCTGCAAGATAACAATGACAAGTTTATCAGTGGAACAGACATGGTGAAAGATCACTACAACACAGTGAAGGACATTAGCAGAACAGTAACTAGAGGACAGCAGTAAGTTTGCCTCTCATCGTGACACGGCAAGAATAGTCTAGTGCTCTTTCTGGATACCCAAATTAACTTGGTCCAGTTCACCAACTGGTACTTTTTGCTCTCTTTTTTATTAATTATGCATAGTCAGAGATCGTGCCCAGGACCCTGCACATGGCTAGGGAGGCTGAGGTGCAGTTACAGAGATGCCTTGCATCATTACTTTGATAACATTTACAAAAAAAAGAAACAAATTTAAATCGTTTCTTTTCAAAGTACATTATTTAGTTGCATTCAATTGCTCCTTTTTATTTTTTAGGGTTATGAAAGAAAATTTACTATAATTATCTAAGAGATATTCCTTTAAATTTTATTTTCATCAAACCATTTAAATATTACAAGTAGAAAATCCATTATTTTCCTTTTCAACTTTCTTATGAATTTGTTTATTGCATACTAGAGAGAATCATTAAGATAGAAATCACACTCTATTTCAAAATTACTTTTCGTAATACATAAAATTTTTATAATAAAAAGCATTTCAAAAAACTTAGATATTTTTTAAATAATGAGAATGACATTGATTGTAAAAAAATGTAATATTCTTTAAGAATCATGATTTCTTTCTTTTATAAGTCATCACAGTTACCTTTTCATTTATTTGAATGATAATTTGCACAGGAAATTCAGAATCAATTTTTTGTTTTCTTCAGTATGCAGGTTTATTTAAATAATGCTTTTGAGAAGATACCCTTTCCTTACTTTATTCAGCTATTGCTGGAGACAGCAATAAACACTTTTATTCTAATCCTTCTAACCATATTCTTGAAGTAAGATAATTTCTTCCCCCGAGTACATATGCATATAAGGCAATATGGTTGAATTCAAAGTTAAACGCAAAGAATTGGAAGAAATAAAACTCAAGAACTCACCGTTTTTCAGGCCATCATATCCCATTGAATGGCGGATTTCTTTCAGTGTAGATCCTTGAGCCCCAAGCTCCATCACTCCCATTGCCAGGGCAATGCTCAGTGGAGAAAAGAGAATGTTTTCATCTTCCCCATTGGCTCGAAGATGGTTATACATATTCACTGACCACTCAGCTATGGTTTCATCTGGGAAAGTTGTCCCTGTCACCACACTTTGCATGACCAGCAAAGAGAACAGTCCAAGGTAAGCCATGATGGAACAGTTTCAAGCCTGGAAAACAATAATTTATATAGTAACTATTGTCTTTGACACATATATTAAAGGAACAAAACAAAATTAGTACTTGATAGAGTTATAAGATGAATTTTTTATAAGCTGCAATTTTAAAAACAATTCAAAATTAATTATTTGTTTTTTTTTAAAGGCTCGTTACAGGTTTAAGGATATGTTTTTCTCCTTCTCCCCCAGCCCTTTGTGTGTCTGTGTGTGTGTGTGTGTGTCTGTGTATGTGTGTGTGTGTGTGTGTGTGTGTGTGGGTGTGTACTTGGAACTAAAGGCATACATGCTAGGTACATGCTCTAAATCTTTGTTAAACCACTGTCCTAGTTTTCTTTCTGTTGCTGTGATAAACACTGACCAAAATCAATTTGAGGAGGAAATAGTCTATTTGCCTTTCAGGTATCTTTCTTTAGTTTCTTCTTTTATTTTTTTCTCAATTAATTTGTTTGTTCATTTTACATTTTACATCCCAATCGCAACCCCACTCCAGCCTCTACTCCCAGTCCCAGCCTCCCTCCCATGTCCCCCATACCCATCCCTGGATACCAACCCACTCTGCACATCAATTTGCATCAAAACTAAGTGCCTCCTCTTTCACTGAGGCAGGAAAAGGCAGCTCTACTAAGGAAATGGGATCCAGAGGGAAGCAACAGAGTGCAAGTCAGAAACAGCCCCCACTCCAAATTTGAGGACCAAGTGCCCCATCAATTTCATATGTGTAGGGGGCCTAGGACCAGTCTATGCTTGTTCTTTGGTTGGCGGTTCAGTCTCTACAAGCCCCCATGGGCCCAGGTTAGTTGGCTTGAAGCTGGGGAATAGAGCCTGAAGTCATCACTTCACGTAGCCAGGCAAGACTTCCAGTGGAGGCAGGGGGACATCAACTGACCCACAAAACCTTTGACCCAAAATTTGTCCTGCCTACAAGAAGTATAGGGATAAGGATGAAGTAGAGATTGAGGGAATGGCCAACCAATGACTGACCACACAGGAGAGAGCCAACTCCTGACACTATTAATGATGCTCTGCTAAGGCTGCAGACAGGAGCCTAGCACAACTGTCTTCTGAGAGGCTTCGACCAGCAGCTGATAGAAACAGATGTACAGACCCACAACCAAACATTTGGCAGAGCTCCAGGAGTCTTGTGGAAGAGTAGGGGAAAAGAATGAGAGAACTGGAGGGGTCAAGGACACCGAAAGAAGAGCTACAGAGCAAACTAACCTGGGCCCATGGGGCTCACAGAGACTGAACCAAAAAGCACACATGGATTAGACATAGGCCGCCTACACATATGTAGCATAATGTGACCTTGGTCATCGTGTGGGTCCCCTAGCAATTGGAATAGGAGCTGTTTTTGACTCTTTGCCTTTGGATCGCTTTCCCCTAGCTTGGCTGACTTGTCTGGCCTCAGTGGGAGAAGATGGGCTTAGTCCTGCTGGGACTTAATATGTCCAGGTGGGTTGGTGCCCATGGGGGCCTCCCAGGGGAGTGGGGAGCAGAAAGTAAGGGTGGGACTGGGAGGAGAGGATTAGGGTCATGCAATCAGGGTGTAAAGTGATTAAATAAATTAATGAAGAAGAAAAAAAGAACAGTTCTCTGTAAGATCCAGCTGTGGGTCATTTTTTTATTAGTAATTGATGGGGAGGGCCCAGTCTTTGGTGGATTGTGCTCTCTGGGATGGTAGTCGGTTCCAGAAGAAAGTGGGCTGAAAAGGCTATGATGAGCCTTGAGGTTTCTGCCCCATTTGATTTCTTATCCTGATTTCTTTCAATTATGAGCAGTGATATGAAAGCCTAAGCCAAATAAACCCTCTCCAACTCAAATTGCTTTGGTCACGGTTTTTAATCACAGCGATAGTAACCCTGAGACAGACCCTGGTACAAGGATAGTGGGGTATTGTTGTGCAGACCTGACCATATTGCTTGGGGGAAGATTGTGGAACGTTTTTGGAACTTTGTGCAAGAAAACCATTGAGTACCCAAAGCTTGGTGAGATGTTCTATGGAAGCTTGGAAGAAATTGAATGCTTTAAGCAGGACTTATTGGGCCAAACTAGTAGGATTAAGGAAGGCAGGCTGGTGGTGATTTAACTGTGGGGGCCTAATATTTCATCATTATGTTCCCTTCCCTCCAGGAGGTTACAGTTAAAAAATTGTCTTGAGTCTCAGAAGGGACTTTGGACTTTCTTTTTTTTATTTTTATTTTTTTTAATTTTATTTTTTTCTTATCAGTTACATTTTATTAACTCTGTATCCCAGCCATGTCCCGATCCCTCATTCCCTCCCAGGACTTTGGACTTTCAACCATTGTTGAAATTGGTTGAGACTATGGGGACTTTTTTAATTAAATTTTTATATATTAATTAGAGTTTATTCATTTTGTATCCCAGCTGTAGCCTCCTATCTCATTCTCTCCCCATTCCAGCCTCACTCCCCCATCTCCTCCCATACCCCTCTCCAAGTCCACTGATAGGGGAGGTTCCCCTCCCCTTCCATCTGACCCTAACTTATCAGGACTGGCTGCATTGTGCTCCTCTGTGGCCTGTCAAGGCTGCTTCCTCCTCATGGGGAGGTGATCAGAGCCTGCCACTGAGTTCATGTCAGAGACAGTCCCTGTTCTCCTAACTAGGGAACCCACTTGGATACTGAGCTGCCATGGGCTACATCTGAGCAGGGGTTCTAGGTGATATCCATGAATGGTCCTTGGTTGGAATATTAGAAAAGACCCCTGTGTCCAGATTTTTTTGCTTAACCATGTTCATAGCAGCTTTATTTGTAATAGCCAGAACCTGGAAACAACCCAGATGTCCCTCAGCTGAGAAATGGATACATTAATTGTGTTACATTTACAGAATGGAATACTACAATTAAAAACAAGGAAAACATGAAAATTTCCAGCAAATGGTGGGATCTAGAAAAGATCATCCTGAGTGAGGTATCCCAGAATCAGAAAGACACATGGTAAATACTCACTTATAAGTGAATATTAGATATATAGGATAAACATACTAAAATCTGTATACCTAAAGAAGCTAAGCAAGAAGGAAGACCTTGGGTAGAAGGATCAATCCTCATTCAGAAAGATAAACTGGATGGACATTGGAGGAAGGAAAGAACAGGAAGCAGCACGGGAATCTACCATAGAGGGCCTCTGAAAGACTACCCAGCAGTGTATCAAAGCAGATGCTGAGACTCATAACTAAACTTTGATCAAAGTGCTGCGGATCTTAGGAAAGAAGGGGGAGATAGTAAGACCTGGAGAGGACAGGAGCTTCATGGGGAGAGCAACGGAACCATGGGGACTTTTGAAGTTGGGCTGAATACATTTTTACATTATGATATGGCTACATGCCTGAGGTCCAGGATCAAATGTGATGGTTTGAATGAGAATGTCCCCCACAGATTCTTTTATTTGAATGGTTGGTCACTAGGGAGCCACCATTTGTTTGAAAGGATTACAAGGATTAGGAAGTGTGGCTTTGTTTGATGAAGTGTGTGTCACTGGGGGTTGGGCTTGAGGTTTCAAAAATCACAGACCCAGTCAGTCTCTCTCTCTGTCTCTCTGTATCTTTCTGTCTCTCTCTCCCTCTGTCTCTCTCTTTCTCTCTCTTTCTCTTTCAATTCTACTGCATAGCTCAACAAGATTTGAACATAATAGCTGTTCTTGCTCAAAGTTCCAAACCCCTCCCACAATCCACATCTGTTATAGCAATACCCCCACTATCCCGGCACCCACATCTGTTATGGCAATACCCCCACTATCCCGGCACCCATCTCTGCTTGGGTTACGATCACGTGATGAAACACCATGACTTGAGGAGAAAAGCGTTATTTGGCTTATGCTTTCATATTGTTCTTCATCATTGAAAGAAATTAGGACAGAAACTCAGAAGGGGCAGGAACCTGGAGGCACGGCCTGCTACAGAGGTCATGGAGGAGTGCACCTAACTGGTTTGCTCAGACTCTAGGACCACCAGCCAAGGGATAGTGCCACACACAGTGGGCCTAGAATCGACAATCAGTTAAGAAAATGTCCTGCAGCTAGATCTTATGGAGGCCTTTCTCAGTTGAGGTTTCCTACTTTCAGAGGACTCTAGCTCATGTCCAGTTAACATAAAATTAGCCAGAATGGGGAGTAGGAGGAAAGCTCAGTCAGTGCTTGTCCCAAAAGTGTGAGGACCTGATTTTAAGTTTTGGAACCCACCTACAACAGCTTCTGCGTTTCCTTTTACCCCTTGCTTGGGAGTCCATCTCTGTTCAATGCTGCTGTCACTGCTATCGTCACTGACATGGAAACTATGTTTCTTTGGATTTTCCAGTGTGAGGAGTGGCTCTTCAGGAATCCTCTAGGCCTTCTGCACTAGATTATGACTGCTGGGACATTCAGCCCCTGAAGTGAGCAGCTACTCCTTTCTCAGCCTGTCCAGTGTCCAGACAGCCATCGATGGACTATTGATACTGTGCTGTGTAAGCCAGCAATAAATTGTCTTTTAATATATATCCATATTTATATGTACATATACATATATATGTACACACACATATCATATTCCATTGGCTCTGTTCTTTAGAGACCCCTAGCAACAAAGCCCAACCTTATCCAAATAATATTTCTGCCTATTGCATGCCAGGTTTTTAGAGTTCTCCCAGAATCTGACCTTCACACTGAGAAAAGATCTGGTTCTCTCTCTCTCTTTCCCTTCCTTTCTCTGATAACCTCTGATAAGTCATTGTATTCATCTGGAAGTCAAAAATATTTATTCAAACAATTACGTAACTTATTTGTTCGTAATCATTTTTTGAACTCATCATTAAAGCACCACACAGAGTAATATTGAACAAACACATTTGGAAAATTGCGTTTTAATTAGTTTATAGTCTCAATTAATCACATAGCAGTATACCCAGGGATCTGACTGAAGAAGAATGCACTTCCAACAGGCTTTCACCCAGACAAATCTATAGGCTTTTTGTTGTGATTGTGGTTTCTAAAAACACTTTGGTCACTTTCTATAAGTCCTTCACATTTTAGAGTTGTTTACGTGTTTTCTTTTTGTCTGAAGAGTCCCATGGTCCTCTGCACAAGCCTCATCTCCTTGCTTTTGTAACAGGCTTAAGAACTTCTGGCTCTTGGAGGAAGACAGACTCACTAGGGTCTCTCCCAACCTATGTTTTAAATGGTGTGGCTACTGGGAGGTAATGGGCTGCACAGGATGTGCACTGAGATTCAGGCAGTGCTGAAGCAGAGGCAGCTGGCAAGAATCCAGCACTGAGGGTCTGTAGCTGCTGGCCATTCTTGCTTCCATGGATTCCCGAGAGAACATACCTCCTTCTGAATTCACATAGAAAATTAGCAGGCTTTCCTCTAAAAAGAACTGAAGAACTATCTACTATATAATTCATTGGGTGTAATAATCCCTGGTGGATGATAAATTCAAGTCAGATCCAAAAGTCCATCCTGGTTTTACTTTTTACATTTTTTTACTAACTTACTTATTTTTTTTTTTTGTATTTGTATGTGGTAGGGGGTATGTATATGCCAAAGAAAACAAGTTGAGGAGGTTGGTTCTTTCCTTCCTTTATGTGGGTTCTGGACATAGAACTGAGGTCATCAGGCTTCAAAGTAAGTACCTTAATCTGATGAGCTGTCTCAGGAGCCCTCAATGACCATTTTCTTAGTCAGTACACTCAATAGTCTGGTGTGCAATCTTAACCTCTCTCCTGTGAGGGCCTGAATTTGGGCCTCATGACTTTCGTTTAAGACTAAGTACTATTGTAAGAAGGAACCAAACTGAAGCTATTTTGAGTAAAACTTGCATTTTAAATAGGGGTCAAATAAAGTTTAAGTTCCCAAGACCTTCCCGGGTAACTGACAACCTGCTTGGCAAATTGAGACATGAATGCCAGGGAAGTTGCCCCACAACAGCTGAATAACCCAACGAATGGGAACAGGATAAGTGTGCTACAGAGACAGGCTCCTGAGAGAGTCTCCTATCTCTAAATCCTGATTGGTGGGAAAATGTAACTGTAACTTGGCACAGATGTTTGTGGTTTTCTAGCTTAACAGCTCTGTAACATTCTGGATCAGGGAGGGGTGGGGGGTGATAGTTCAGCTTCCAAGTCTGTTCTTCTCTCACGATTGATCAATAGCAGCTTTTGTACAACAAAATTTTGTTATTTGAATTTTTGTCACCTGGTGTTTGAGTTGTGTTGGATCTAAGCGGGACCCCATAACACTATAGGGTTGAGGGGATGGATCGGTAGTTAAGAGTACTTGCTGTTCTTTCATCAGACCCAAGGTCATATCAAGGACCTCATGATTGCTCATAACTCCAGTCCCAGGAGATCTGACACCCCATTCTGTCCTCTGCAAGCACTGGCACACATGGCATCTATCTACACACAACTGCATACAATAAAAATAAAAATTAAGTCTCTAAGAAAAGATGTGGTGAGGAGGCTCTGTGGGAAAAGATACATGCCACCAATTCTGAAGGCCTAAGCTCTATTTATGGTACCTACAGGGTGGAGAGAGCTGACTCGTGAAGCTTGTTCTCTGACCACCCTAAGCACATGAACTACCTCCAAAAATAAATAAGTGCAATCATTTAAAAAAAACTTTAAAGTCTATGTAGAATGAAAGTAAGATTTACCTGTCAGTAAATAATGCAGACCTTAAAAACAAACAAACAAATAAACAACAAAAAACCTACTGTGCTTAGCACAGTGTCAAATTTCAAGGTAACAAAAAATATTTTATTCATATGAAACAAAACAGCATATTATGTATACAGTCTAAAAAAGCAATACTAAGTTTAGTAAAACTTATTCATTGCATTTTAATTTATAAATGAGCATCTCATGAGATAATAACACCTTGCTTAAAGTCTGTGGCTGCCCTAGAAGCAGCACTTCCAATTTTTTTTTTTTCCAGTGGGAAATGTGTTTTATTTCACTTGAGCTGGAGTCCTACAAACTTCTTTGACTGTGATTCTTTGTGACTGATTCCTGTGGAGACTGCATAAAGTGGGCTCTTTTTTGTTGTTGTTCTTTTTTTTTTTTTTTTACAGTTTATTCATTATATATCCCAATTGAAGCCCCTTCCCTCAAATCCTCCCACTACCACTCTCTCTCCCTTTCCCCCCACTAGCTCCTTCCCCTAGTCCACTGAAAGGGGGAGTTCTCCTCCTTTGCCATCTTTCCATAGCTTATCAAGTCTGCCTCTGTCATGAACTCAATTGCCTGCTCTTTGATCACTTTCCCCTGGTGATGTGACCTTTTCAGGTCACAGAGGAAGAGGATCAAGGCAGTCCTGATGAAGCTGGGTTCTAAAGCAAATGTGAAACTGGACTGACTGCAATATCTAGAATTCTAGGCTGAAAGTTTTCCATCCATTCATATGTTGATGGAAAACTCAACTCCCAACAAAATTATATTTAATAGGAGAACTCTGAGAAATAAAGCTTACATGAGACTTTGAGCCAGAGTCACAATTGGAGGATGAACTAGTATCCTCGTAATAAGAGGAACCAGCATAGAAACACTCTCTTCTCCCCTCTCCCCCTCTCCCTTCCCTTCTATCTCCTTTGCTCTCCCTCTCTGAGCAAAAAGGAAAAACTGGTAGTACTCCCATTTTATAAGTGAAAGTAATAGAGTCTGAGAGGTCATAAACTTTCCCATTATCAAAGGAGTTCTAGACCCAGAACTGGGGCTCAAGTCATCCTTACGTAGCCTGGAAAATTAAGGTAATACGCTTCCAGGTTTTGAAGAGACTAGAAGATACAGGTCTTGGAGAAAAGGATTTAGTGTATACTGAATGACTGTAGCAAGTCAGATGCATTCTCTCAGCCTTAGTGTCCACATCTGTGAATGAAAATGCTAACCCTACGGTACAAAATTATTAAAGAAATAAGTAACACATTTTTGTATGAGGCACTCATTTTAACATAAAAGTTACAGTAACAGGGGTATTACTAGGAGAAAAAGTTTCCATCTGTTAAAAAACAGGTTGTAAAACTAAAAATTTATCATTTCCCCTGGCCTAGATAATATAATATCTTTGTACATTCATTCAACCAAGAGAATAGAGGTTTATGAAGATATAAAAACATTTAAATACAGGCTTTTGTCCTTAGTGACCTCACACATCATGATGTGTGAATATACACTCAAATACATGGTTTAACCTTTTAGAGAAAATCAATCCTCTTAAAGTTAGGACAAAGTCAACTGACCCATCAGAAAAAGGTGTCACATTGATGGGAGCAAATGATGTTCCTTGTGCATGATAATCGGGAACTTCAGGTGAAGATGCAGAGAGTTCAGAATGTGTTTGGCAGCCTGCATTTCACAAGTCTTCCTGTCTTCAGTAAATCATTGTCAAAACTATTAATATATCTTTCAGTAACTGGAGGATTCCAGTAATAAGCACCAGGTGTGTTTACAGGAGAGGTTTCTAGCAAGACCATGAACAGCCGGCTATGGACAGCAAATTATACTAGCAAATTAGGGGCCTGTGGCTGGGGATGGTGACCACAGGTCAGACCATGAAACATTTTTCAAAAATACAGAAAGGCCTGAATTTTAGAAGCTTAGATACCCAGCTGTAGAAAGGGTGCTAGGCTTTTGCCAGTTTACAGGCTCAAGTGTCCTTACTGAACTTTTGGCTGGGGTAGGATTTCATTTCACTAACATACTTAGAAAGTGTGTGTGTTCCCCATGTCTCGTTGGACCTTGCTTTCTTCTCTTGGATGCACATCTCCTATCATTCCTCACAATGCTGGGCCCTCACGATTAATCATAACTAACATATTCTCAAAGATGTTCAAGCCTCCTTTGCCATGTGCATTGCTAAGTGTTCCTGTGGGTTTTTAAACTGTTTTACTTGCATGAGCACTTTGAACACCATCTGGCTCAAACAAGGCCCCTCACTCTATCAAGGATTTTTTTCTTATAATATAGTGTATCTGGTTCTAGTTTAACTGTTTCCCCTCATATTCGGTAGGTTTTAAACATTTCCATATCGGATCCCATGCATCTCTTACTATGATTTCCTCGAAGGCTACATGCAGTTATTGTTTTTTGGTCCACGCTCAAAACTAAACCAATGATTCCATTATTCTCTGTTTACTACCCTCTTCAATCTAATACACTGGTAGCCTCCAGACAACTGCCTTGCCATATCATTTCTTTGTTTTCACAAAACCTTAGAACCCTCTTATTCCTGTAGAACAAGGCTCCAAATCTTCAGTCTTGTATATAATCCTTTGCACTGTGACCTTGTATGATTTTCTACACCCTGCCTTCCTTCATGCACCCTGCTACTGTTGCCAGACTCCTAGCATAAACCCCAGAAATCCCTCTCTTCTTGCTGGCTTGCTCAGCTCCCTCTGGAACCTCCTTACCACAGTTCCCCATGTTACAATTTTAACCATGACTTGGCCCCCGCCCTGCCCCTACACCCTCATGAACACCCTCTTGGTTTTTCAGTTAGAGTTTCAGCAATGTCCTCTGCTCTGATCCATTAAAAGCGATTCCATATATGTAGCCACTCTTTTAGGATTCTGAGGTCACCAATGAAGGGTATTCTTCTTCGTGTACACCAGGCTAATGACAATAAGCATTGAGTACATTATACAAACGGAAGTGACAAATCAATGTTTACTGAATTACTAGGGTAGAATACATGATGTCACACAGTGCAGTGTCAGAAGGAACAATCTGAACACTAAGGGTTAATTAATTCTGAACCCAACGATAGTAGCTCATTTTCATTTTTTATTCAGTTGGGTAAATTGTTTCCTCATTGGATGTGAGGCCACCTGTCCAGCCTGATGAAGTGGTACTGTCACCAGTGCTGGTATAATGTGACACTGGCCACTGGAAGCAGTAAGAACAAGTGTTCCTCATTGAGCAATCACACAGGGGCCACCCAAATGTCATTGTGATAACATTAGTCTACGAAATGTCAGACTAGTATTAATAACCAACATCCTCAAGCCAGTTGCTCTCACAGGGAACTTTACTTTGGAGGTTTATTATTTACAAGAGACAGAATTAAATGCTTTAATGAAAGAACTACAAGGGGCTACTGTAGTGAAATTACAGGAGATATGAGTAACCATGGTAGAAAGAGTAGGAAAATTCAGCTTTGAATAAACTACTGTTAAGTTTTGCATTTCTCCACCTTTTTTTGAGAGGTAGGGTAGGTTTTATGCATGTGAACATGGGTACACTGTATTACAAAGCATAGCATCAAGCACATTAGGAAGCAACATTCTTATAACTGATACATAGGAATCACATAATTAAATGCCAGCCCTCTTAAAAAGATAGTTTAAAAAAGCTTCTCAAGAGGCTGAAGAGATGTCTAAAGAATTAAGCGTACTTGCTCTTCTTGCAGAAAACCTAACTTCCATTCCCAGCACCCATACAGGGTACCTCTCAACTACCTACAGCTCTAGACCCAAGGTATCTGACACCTGTTATAACCTTGAATGTGAACTGTATGCACATGGTATGCATACAAAGAGCCACACACATTCATTCACACATAATTCAAAAAAGAGAAAAAAAAAACTTCTAAGGCTTCTGAAATGGCTCGAAGTAAAGGAGTTTGCTGACAAGCATGACAACCCCAAAGGTCACATGGAAGGAGGGAACAGACTCTAAAGATGTCCTCTCCCCTCCACAAGAATGCTGTGGCAAGTGCACATTCACCCACCCACCCCCACACTAATAAATAGATAATAGATAGATAGATAGATAGATAGATAGATATGTGATTTTAAAAAACAAAACCTATCTAGTACCTAACCTAATTAATAAGACTATTCAAAATATGCATCTTATTGATGTTTTAATAGCACAATTATTTCACAGTTACAAAAATAAGATTTCATTATTGTAAGTTGAGAAAAACATGGCTAGAGGTCCTTTCTCCAGGAAAAAAAAAAAAAAACAGGTAGAAATAACTAAAAATAAATAACCAACAGAAAGAGGAAAGAGAGGAGAGGAGAAAGAAGACGTTTCAGTTTCTTAAACTGGATGTTTTTGTGTTCATGAAGTAGCACATCTTTTTATTTTGCTCTAAGTTTTAAAATCTTTATTATGAGCGTTTGGAAAAGTGTTTGAAAATGTTCCATTTTTTATTAGTATTCACTCTCTTGATAAAACTTGAGATGAGCTGAGATCTCCAGGTCTTTACTTTGCGTTACTAAGAGAAGGAGGCCTGCATCAGATCAGCAATGATACAGGAAAATTTATCGAATAATTGATCCAAGACAGAAAAATATCACTACTTATAAAAAAAAATCCTCCACCTTAGCAGTCCTGTAATTCAGCATTTTTTTCAATTTGTAACATGCTGGGTCTCTCTCCTCCTCTCCAGTTTCAATGTTTCTGAAACAGGAATAAAGTTCTAATTCAAAAAAACCAGCTAGTCCCCAGGCAAGGAGGCAAGTTGTGGCCTGGTTTGTCTTTCAGGCTATGTTGGGGTTCAAAAAAACACACCCACAAGGGAGGCCCTCTGTGTGCTGATTATCTAAAGGTCTTTAGAGATTAACAGTTGCTAGAATCAGCTTTAGGCTGAAGCCTCTTATTTACCTAAATTCGGACTACCAAAGAACATGGCATGATTTCTACCCTTCCCTGCAGTTTCCTAAAGACTGCAGGAAAGGAGATCGAATAGAACCATATTTGAATGGACGTTGTCATGAGATATTGAGATATTGTTTATCTCTTAGGCTCTGCTTCTAAAGGGAAAGCTAATTTCTTGTCTTTTATTACTACTCCAAATTGCCTGTTCCACCCTCCAGCCCACTACCTGCCGTGAGGAGGGTATTGAAGCTTCCGCCATCTTGCCCTTCTCTGAGATCCTATGTTGTAAAGCTCCCAAGCTATGCACATCAAATGTAGTTGTGGATTTTCCCCTTTAAATTCTCTACTGTTTCTTTCATCAAACTGAATTGTTAAATCTGAAGAGAGAAAGTCTGAACTTTCCTACAAGGCAACAATTTGGCTCTTTCCTTTCTTTTATCCAAACCAAGCCACTCAGCACTTCTTTCCATGTGTTCTTAACTTGCAGTTTTCAGCATTATAAATGCTTGTGTTCCCCTCTCCCCCGTGGGATTAAATCAAGCAAAAAGGAAAGCTCTTTCAGGCTTATCTCAAAAAAGTTGAGCTTGGGAAAATGCCAGATAAATCACAAGGGCAGAACTGAGGATAGAGTAAGTTGTAAAGATTCAATTTATCAGAATAAACTATGAAGGAAATGGGCCAAAATGCTGACAAAGTATCTTGAATGAAGAACTATATATTGTCTAAAACATACATTTATATTTTCAGTTTACGTGATTGTGTAAGTTTAGGAATCTTTGTTCTGAATAGCTTTGCAGCCTTTTGAATTTTACCAGACTGACAGTGATGCAAATATTCTTGTTCACAAAAAATGCACATCACAGATACATAATGGAAGGCAGCTGATAACTGCCCTGTGGACAAGACCAGATTTGGATCTGTTAAATAATGGTATTCCAATGAACTGTCCACTGGTGCTGAAGAATTCAGCCAATATTCTATACATATTATTATGCACATTATAATATTATTAAGTAACAGTAATATTAATACTAAGAAATTAATATTTTATATATTATTCTACTTTATGAATTCTCCAAGGAATGAACTGATCATCCTTTACTAGCTCTCTCATAATAATCTAAATAAATTAACATATCTTTAGTTAATACTTGTATAAATTAAGATATAACCTTTAATTGATTAAAAATCCTAGAAAGAATAGTTTCTCCATGGTACAATCCAAGAATCTGAGTGGGGGGAAAAGTGGAATAAATATCTCTTAAATTTTTACTAAATATTCTTTAGTTACTGATTGCATGCATACTATTTCCATCATGCCTCACAATGATTTGGGTAGCACTCTGCACCTGGGAATTATTGATCATGTAGCAACTAGCACTAGCTTAACTTACTGGATATTTTGCTTCCAACCAGGAGGAATCTTGGTTCTTGACCCAATCACTTAAGGACTAACATGTCTAGTTTTATGAACATTGAATGCTAGATGGGAAGTATATGAAGGCAGAACTGCCCAGACTTTCTGAGTTCCTCTGGCATATGCTTATGATCTTTTCTGAACTACACATTATCAACCAAAGCCTGTTGGGACAAGAGTGAATTCGGACTTAGAAAACTCCCTTTCTTTGGGATTTCAAGGGGATTTAGTTTCCCAGGAACTTTCTTGGGTTATGATATTACTGGTCCTGTAGGAGATAAGGTCTCTCACCCCCTCAAGACTATTTAATAATTATAATAACTTTTTGGAAAATAGTTTTTTCCCTCAAGCAGCTATTGATTGAATAAATATCTAGCTGATCCCTTTCTCTCTTTGTAAGAAATCTCAAAAATTAAGAGTTAAAATACTTAGTGGTTTTTGGGTTTTTTTTTAACCTAGAGTAATACTATCAACATGCATGTGTCTCAGTTAGGGTTTCCATTGCTGTGAAGAGTCCCCATGACCACGGCAACTCTTACATAGGAAAACATTCAATTAGGGCTGGCTTACAGTTTCAAAAGTTCAGCCAGTTATCATAGCGGTGCGAAGCACAGCAGCATGCAGGCAGGCACAGTGCTGAGAGTTGTACATCTATTTATTTATTTATTTATTTATTTATTTGTTTGTTTGTTTGTTTATTTATTACCTGTGACAGGGTTTCTCTGTGTAGCCTTGACTGTCCCTGACTCAGTTTGTAGACCAGGCTGGCCTCAAACTCACAGAGATCCGCCTGCCTCTACCTCTCTGAGTGCTGGGATTACAGGCACCTTCGTGGAAAGCCAGTAAGGAGGAGACTAGATGTGGTTCACAGTGGATATACCTGGAGCATCTAAGACCTCAAGGGCCCATCTCCACAGTGTCATACTTCTTCCTACAAGACCACACCCACTCCAACAAGGCCACCCTCCTAATAGTGCCACTCCTTATGGCCAGGCATTCAAATTCATGAATCTATGGGGCCAAACCTATTCAAACCAGCACAACATGTGACGCTTGATAACAATGATAAGGAAGACTTTATTCAAGAGAATTTACTTCAGTGGGTGTTTTGAAGAAGATTAGAGAGACTGGCATGATTATAAACAAAAAGAATAAATGGATATTTACTAAATGTGTGTGTGTGTTTGTGGGTGTTTATAAAAAGCTGAGCTAGATGAGAAGAAAATTACTAAGAGAAACACCAGAAAAAGAAGGTAATTTTCCTAAACTGATTTGACAGGATTCTTGTAAAAGACAAACCAGATTATAAAACATTGAAGACAGCAAATGAGAAATTTGGTCAGATACCAAGAGCAGTGGATAATTGCAAAGCTGACTCAGCAGGATTCCTACCGAAACTAGAGTTTTAATCAGACCCAGGAGAGGGTCCAAGGCATACTTGAGAAAATGGTTCTGAGAAATTTTACTGATTTTGGTCAAGCAGTGAGGCTTATATTGATATAATTTTTATTAAATTTATGAGAATTTCATACATGTGTATAATGTCATTTGATTATA
Organism: Meriones unguiculatus; assembly: GCF_030254825.1. Taxonomy (NCBI): domain Eukaryota; kingdom Metazoa; phylum Chordata; class Mammalia; order Rodentia; family Muridae; genus Meriones; species Meriones unguiculatus. The sequence goes on along the minus strand of NC_083350.1, from coordinate 179,783,965 downwards.
ATCATCCTTATTATACCGTAACTCTTCTTAGATCCATCTACACTCCCTATCCTCTTCTGAACTTGACATCATAAAAAAACCCAAAACAATAAAATACTGAGTTAAGTTTGTGTTACCCATATACCCATGGGTGTGGGGCTATCTACCTACCAAGGCCACAGTTAAAAGAAAACAGACTCTTTCCCAGCTCCACATTTCAGTGGCTCCTCAGTTAGGGATTGGGGGTTCATGAGCTCCTTCCAAAGCTCTGCTGAAATATTGACTTCCTTGATCTTGTGTAGGCAACCACAGCTGCCAAGAGCTCATAAATTCAGCACCTTTGTCACGTTCAGAAGAAACTTATTCCCTGGTCTGTAGTTCTTACAATCTTTCTGCCCACTTTCCGTTGATGTTCTCTGAACCTTGGGTGGGGTTATGTATAGCTACCCCATTTGTAACTGAATATTTGGCAGACATTTATTCTAGCAGAGAGATTTTTATTCTGTACTGTTACTATTTTCTAAAAGGACAGATTTATTATCTACACATGCTTGTCCAATTATGTAATCACTAGGAACTTGGAGTTAGGAGGCATTGTGTAATATGGTTAGTGTAACTAAAAATTCTATTTTAATTTTTTTTTAATTTAAGCAGCTTAAGTACACCATGTTTTTAGCAGTCACCCCATGAAGCTAGCAGTATGTATGAAAAGATCATCTTTTCATAACATTGATAATTTTTTCAAATTTCTTTATTGTTTTATTAATTACAGTTTATTCACTTTGTATCCCAGCTGTAGCCCCCTCCCTCGTCCCCTCCCAGTTCTGCCTTCCTTCCCTCTTCTCCCCTTCCATCTGATCCTAATCAATCAAAACTGATAACATTGGTTCTTAATCAAATATCCCATAACAGAAGCATTCAAAGAAATTGAGAAAAAATAGTACCTAGAACCCAACCACACATGCTTCTAAGATTCTTTGACTTAAAACAAACTCCATTTCTGTAGAAACATCAAACAATAAGAAGACTCCATTCTAAATTTGAAAGCATTTTAGTTACAGCTGGTGAATACTGGGTGACATCAGTACCTACACAATTCCAGGTAAGCTGTCAAGTCCCCAGGGATTCTGAAAATGTGATTGCGTGTCCACATAATGACAACAAATTGTTCTTTCTAGAACAAGTTGGGAAAATTATACTTGCCAATGAGTGATTTCGTGTGTTGTGTGTGAGTGTACCAAAATAAGAAACACTAAATATGGAGACAAGATTCAGTGAGATGCTTCAGAAAGATGGACTAAACACTAATCCTCAATCAAAATTACATGCTACCCAAGTTGACTGCAGAGCTAGGCCACTCATGAATGGTCTCAAGTTCTCCATTAATGCTTTATGAAATGTCTGTAGTTTCTTCCACAGACACTGGCCTTGGTTTGTTTTAAAACCGGACATTCATGATAGAAACACCTTGTCCAGCCCATCATTCTGTATGTATGAAGCTGTCATTCTGTACGTATGAAGCCATCATTCTGTATGTATGAAGCTGTCACTTATATTAACAAGTACCCTGAGAATGAAAAGTATTTCCTGAGCTAAAGGAACACTCATCCGTGGATGCTAGAGCTCAGATTTTATTCAGCACATCCTTTCACTCAAGAAGTACTTGCCCTTGCACTCAAGAAGTTCACATCAGGTCCTATTCAAGTTGCAAGGGACATAGAAGAAAACATAAGTGAGCTGTCATGGAGCTTTTTCTTCCGTGTAATAGGTCTATATTGCTTACATTAATAGTCAGCTTTTCAAACCAAGCTTTTAAAAATTAGGGTCTTCTGATTTGTTCATTATAAAAATGTTGATTATATGATAAAGTTTTTCTCTATCTATCTCTGTCTCTCTCAGAAAAAAAAAAATCTAAAAATACCCAGAAGTAAGATTACTTCTACTCATTCTGCTGAGGAAGGAATTGTACCTTAGACTCATGTTTCAGACATCCACATGTTAAAGTGACACATGAGTATGTTCTGATCGTCTTGGGAAATGAAGACGAAACTTCAGAGAAACCATTAACAATATATAGTGAAAATGGAAAGTCTTGCAGAAACATCCATAACATTCAAGGTCAGTTTTAGAACTGTCTTGATGACATAACTACAGAGATACAAATACCCTGTTGTAAAGTAACAATACCCCACCAGATGAGAGCTGTGGATGGGACTGCAGGCACACTGCAAAGAGTCTGGTGAAATTGTACCTGACTGTATTTAGGGAGGGTTTCCTTTCTTTTCTTGGGTTTTCTGTCCCTCACCCCCTGTGCTCATAGCTTCAGTTATTATGTTCTGCCTGCTTCTTTATTTTTATTTTTATTTTATTTTATTTTTAATTACATTTTATTTACTTTGTATCCCCCATTTACTTCCCTCCCTCCTCCCCTTCCAATCCTTCCCTTCCTCCTCTTTCTCCATGCATGCCCCTCCCCATGTCGACTGGTAGGAGAGGGTTTCTTTTTCTTCCTTCTGATCCTAGTCTGTTAGGTCTCATCAGGAGTGGCTGCATTGTCTTCCTCTGTGGCCTGGTAAGGCTACTTCCCCTTCAGGGGTAGGTGATCAACGAGCAGGCCAATCAGTTCATGTCAGAAGCAGTCTCTGTTCCCATTACTATGTAACCCACTTGGACACTAAACTGCCACTTTAGCTATACCCAAAGCCATTTGTTAGAGATCTTATGAGATGATTTGAGGACAATGTACAGAGGCAAATCCCTATGTTTACTTCAGTCTAGTCTTTACTGAGACCACACAATGCTATTTTCTTGTCTGGCTAACAAGCATAGCATTTTCAAGAGTCTTTCAGCGAGACAGTTTGGCTAATGAGATTCAGACAACAAGCAAATAGGAAGAACTTTTAAATTAACTTCAAATTTGAGGCTATAATTTTCATATGTCAAAACCATCAAATCTCAAGGCTGTCATATGCTTCAACCTGCTACACACTGACCATTTATTGTATGCCAACATGAAGACAAGCCAGTTAATATGCTATTTTTCTATCTTATGTAAGACCATCAAGTTGTCATGTTTTTTTTTTTTTTAATGCACTCCAACTTAGAAATCTGGGCTAAATTCTTCATTATCAGTTCCTCTAAGAACTCCACTCTCTGTCAGTTGCACAGGAGGTGTGGGTGACAGAAATAACTCTCACTGATGCAGGAGGTCAACCTTAGTAGAGTGCCTCTTGGTTTTTTGGTTTTCTTTTCTTTTTTCAGGTTATTTATTTGTAATTTTTCTTTTAAAATGTTTTCATTTATTTTTTTGAGATAATACTATAATTACATTATTTCTCTCTGTGTTTTCCTCCCTCCAAACCTTCTCTTACACCGAAACCCCCAGCTCACTTTCAAATTCATGACCTCTTTTTTCATCAATTGGTGTTACGTACACATGTGTGTGATAGATAGATAGATAGATAGATAGATAGATAGATAGATAGATAGATATGCATGTACATTCCAATTACTCATGGCTCACAGTGGTTTTACCATGGGGAAATGATGTTGTACACATTACCTTTCAACATTCCTTTTCAGGACAAGAGATTATGACAAGAGTCAATTAAGAATCCAAAAATAATTTTATTGCTTTATTACAAAACTCCCTGACATTTTCTAGCATCGTATGAATGCTACTCAACTACATCTGCCTTTTAACCGCTTCTGAATCTGTTACAGAAACCTTAGTTTCTTCCTCCTGCTCACTGACGTGAATGACGGACAGTTTATTACTTCAAGTACTGAGTGTGGCTCACCAAGTGGACATAAGCCGATATGAAAAGGTTCCATGGAAGGATTCTGGTTTCATTTCACTCTCGTACGCAGAGCAGCATTTATAATACACTAACAGCTTTAAGGAAGATGTAGAAAGGTGTCAGGGAAGTCAGCCAATGTGAAAGTTTGTTAGGAACGGGGTGGGGGGGGGCTGGGATTTATTGTATTTCTTCCCATGGTTCTCAATATAGCACTTTTTTATTTTAAGATATCGGGAGAGAAATTGATTTAATTATTTCCTTCTGAATTGAGTCCAAGTTTAACAGTCCCCAATGACAGGAAATCGTCCCTTATTAAGCTCCTCTTATAACAGTTTAAAGCTTTTCCCATCATTGGGAGAAGAATGGGGGAAGGGCAGCAGTTTATGCCTTGAGTCCCCAGCATCTGCCTTCTCCTGTATACTTAAGGCACATCATCACTTTCTTGCTAATTTAGTCACTGGGTGATCTCAGTAAGAGCCATGGTGAAATGTGGACATAAAAGAGAGAGAAAGGAGAGAGGGAGCGAAAGAGGGAGAGAAAAAATTGACAGCACAGAGAATGGGCATCATGTTGACATCAGCATCACACATTTTGTACCGTAACAGATCTATACTTACATGAAGTTTTGTAAGACAAGTAAGAAAACGATAAGAGTTACGGCTCGACCGAGAAAAGTGTAACACAGGCAATGCTAACAGGGGGTACTTTCTTTTGCATACTGTCACATTTATCACTGCTTATAGACTCTATTTGGGTACCTGGGACCTTGAGTACCTATAGAGGAATACTCTAGGAATGTGAAAATTTCAAATCACAGAAAAAAAATATGCTGATAAAATAAATTCCTTGACTTTCTATCCATCTTCCTAAAAACCAGTTGATCCACTGAAGTCTTCTTGAACAGTAATAATATGATGGACAGGAATAATTACAAATACACAGTGTAAGTTGAACTCGAGTGTTGAGGTGGCTCCAGATGCATTACTTTTTCTAGGGTTTGCATGGCTATCTTTCATCTTTGTGCTTCCAAATACATACAAAGGCTGCACCCACCGTCTTTGGTAATATGACCTTTTTCACAAAATTGATTCTTTCTATCCATGAGAGTGTGGATGACACTTCTATCTTCTAGGGTTTCTTTTTTTCAATATTTTTCTTCATCACTAATTTTCAACAAAGCCCTATATAAAAAGGTGAAGGGACAATATTATAGAGATTAAGAATTTGAAACCCAGTAAGTTTAGGGGACCTAAATATTTGTTGAAAGTTTTCATATCCCTTGCTGTTTCACTGTGTCCCCATTGTATGAAATTTAAGGTCAGTGTACACTTCTGTTCATTCAATGCATGAATTACATATGCAAGCTTGACTCTGACAATCTCCCTCACTCTGACACACACATGGCCCTGTGTGGTAGGTCATCTTGCTTTCTGATGAAGTACCTATCTTGTTTGGATAAGCTCTGGCTAGTTTTAACAAATTGGTCTTATCCGTGTCAAATAAAATTATGATAATCATTAAATGTACAATATATTAATTCAGATGTTAACATCCATCTATTTGTCACAATAATTGCATTTTAACTAAACATGTGAACAGGGTAAAACATCCAGGGAGTAATAAAATTCAAATTTATGAGAAGTCATATTAAGACAGGGTCTAATGTAGCCCAGGGTAGTCTCAAACTAGGTAGGCAGCTAAAAATAACCTTGAACCCTGGGTTTTCTATTCTCCTTTAAGCTTTTGGGTCTATAAGCTTATACCATCATTCCCAGTTTCATGTGGTTCTGGGGCTCAAACCTAGGACACCTTGCATGTTAAGTAAATACCAAATGAACCATGAACCACAGCTTACACTAGTCAAAAAGGCAAAGATTTTCTTTCCCAAACTCCTCCTATCAGTCGCTTTCCCTCAGTAGAACCAATTAATATTCTCTTATACATGATAATACAGTGTATGAATTATCATTCTTCCTATAATAAGTAAGATAATAATAATGTAACAAATGTTCAGTGTATTTTTATCTAGCAATATACATTGGAGACTATTTAGTATGATTTCACAAAGATTGTCTTCCTTTTTTTATATTGGCTTCCAGGATCTCACTGATATAGATGTGTGTCATTTATTTAATTAGTCTCCTACCAATGGGAACCTAGATTGTGCAATCTTTTATTGCTACAAATAATGCTGCAATGAGTAATTTCAGGAAATACATCAATTCACAGGTATGCAATTATCTCTGCAGGATGCTTTCCTGGTAGTTAAATTACTGGGTCAAAAGACACAAGTACTTGTAATTTTCATAAATACTGCCAAATTGCCTCCACAGAGGTGATGTCATTATAAGCCGTAGGAAACACTCAAAGGAAATAAGGAAGATTTATACAAAAGAAAAGGAGAAATGCTGCTAAAGAATAGACAGAAAACAGAGTAGATTATTCAATGCCCTGAAAGGTGTTCTTGCCTACATAATGAGAGTTGATCTTATTAAGCATCATTGGGGTGTAAAAAAATAAAAGGAAAATATACAGAACAAGTGATCCACTTCCAACATACAGCAGGCAGGAATAACCGGCTGGGAAAGAGAGAAAAGTGATTTTTAAAAGATCTGAGAGATATCAACAAAGCTCACTGCTCAGACATAGTTTGGAATTATTTTGAAACAAACTCTAAAAGCCATTAGTGGTGATTATGAGAGAGATGAAGATTAGGAAACTGATATTGCACTTTGAGATCAGAATATTCAACACTGTGATGATGTCAGTTCCCCTGTAGTTTGATATAGTTAATATAATTTCAATAAAATTGCAACACTGTGGAAGTTAATTCTGAAATTCATAAAAAAACCATTAAAATGTAAGCATAAGAAGAAAATTCTAAAAAAAAAATTATTAGAAAAAAAAGACCAGAAAATTATACTAATTAACATACAACTTAATATATGACAGGAATCAGTATGTAAAATTAGTGGGTTGAGGTAAGTTAGTTAGTGATAACTGATATTTAGATAACAGGGATTCTGGCTGTGGATGTGGCTAAGTTGGCAGAGCACTTGCTTAGCACAGATGTCCTAGGTTTGTGCCCCCAGAACCACATAAAATTGGACATGGCTGCATATACTGTCATCCCAATAGCTGTGAAATAGAGTATAGAAGACCAAGTGTTCAGAATTATCCTCAGCTACATTGCTGGTTTAAGACTAGCCTAAGCTATATTAACACCCTGTTTCAAAAACAAACAAACAAAAACAACAACAACAAAAAACCCAAACAAACCAAAAACAACCCCAAAAGAGGTAATAGGATAAGTATATATGAAACCGTTTAAGGTAATGCGTGCTTTGTATTACAATCAAAATAAAATCTAGATAGATCAGATTTTAACAGCAAATAAATATTCTAGGGAGATGTCATATTAAAAGACGGATGGTAACTGTTTTATTTATTGATATATTTGCTTATATATTCTCATTTACACATGCATATGTTGTAGTGGACATTTTGGTTTCCTTAAAAACTCAGTTATATTATGTGAATATGATTTTGTTTTCATCCCAAATGTGGTACATGGAACTGTCTAGTTTAACCACCGCTGATAACAGCCTCCAGCAGCCCAGAGAGGGGCGTGGTCCTTGCCAGATGGAGTTAGTGAAATTCTGAGGACTCTGGGAGAGTATAAATAGCAGAGCCAAGAGAGAAGAAGGGGCTTCGAGGAGACAGATGGAGGAGGAGGAAGGCTGCTTGCTCGTCCTGTTGAGTTTGCCATTTGCTGTTGTTGGACTGCTAGATAACCTGACAACTGAGATTGGTATTTTCCCAAAGACCCAATGACCCTAAGTGGATGGAACTAAGTCTAAAGAGTTCTGTGTCCCCTTTCCCTTCTAACCTTCTTACTCCCTTACCTAGGGTTGGAAGGGAAGTAGATCCGTAAGGAACCCCAAATAAAGTAGAGTTTAAAAACTAGAGCCTACAATGTATATAAAACAGGTCTATTTTATATACATATATATGTACATTCAGTGTTGAGATAGAGGTCTAACAATGACAAAGATCCCAAAAGTATTATAGAAAAGATTACTAAATATGACTGAGCTACAATAAAGACATGTACATAGTTCAAAGCCCCAAATAAAAATTAAGGACAAAGGGGGGAAAAAACCAGAAGAAACTGGGCCTAGAGAAATGGCTCAGTGGTTAAGGCTCTTGAAGAGAACCTGAGTTCAGATTCCAGAAGCCATATTGGGGGTCCAAATACCTCTGGCCTCCAAGGACAGCTGTATTCATGGTATATACCCTCATATAGATATGCATGCATATCCTATTTAGGTTTGTGTTAACTTGACACAGCTGGAATTATCTGAGAAGCAAAACCTCAAATGAGAAAATGCTGCCATGAGATGGCCTGGAGGAACATCTATAGGGCATGTTCTGGAACAATGACTGATGTGAGATGGCCCAGTCCATTGGGAGCAATGCCGTCTGTGAGCAGGTAGTTTTGGGTGAAACTAAGGAGAAAGGAGAAAGTCAGGAGAGCTAAGCCCGTTGGCGGTGTCTCCCCATGATCTCGGTTTCAATCCCTGCCTGTGGTTTCCTCACTTGAGTTCCTACTCTGATTTCCCTCAGCCACGACCTGTGATCTGGGAGTTCTAAGATGAAACACCTTTCTGCCACCATGTTGGTTTTGGTCATGATATTCTATCACAACAATAGAAACCTAGCTAAGACAATGGATACACATGATTAAAATTAATAAAGAGCATTTAAAAACTTGAAAGATTGAAGACAGAGGTGCTAGAACTCCTATAAATCAGGAAAAGCAACACAAATATAACTAAATAAAATGTATATAATAAGAATGAATAGACACTTTACCAAGGAATTACTATAAAAGCTTCTTAAGCTCACAAAACTATAATTTGTTTGTAATTAACAATGAGAATTAATATCTCTAAGACTAAAAAATAAAAATACTCTGAAGTATCATTAATCATTTTAGCCATTTACTTGTTTGATAACCCTCAATAATAGAAAATAGATCAAAGATTAACTTGTGGGAAAAAAATGGGTAGAGGCAAAAGGCAGTTACTTATTTTAAATTTAATTAAATTAATTAACTTATTTATTACAATTTATTCACTTTGTATCCCCTCTGCAGCCCCCTTCCTCATCTCCTCCCAGTTCCACCCACCCTCCCTCTTCTCTCTCTATGCCCTTTCCTGATAGGGGAGGACCTCCTCCCCTTCTATCTGACCCTAGCTTATCAGGTCTCATCAAGGCTGGCTGCATTATCTTCCTCTGTGGCCTGGTAAGGCTTCACCCCACAGGTGTTGGTGATCAAAGAGCAGGCCACTGAGTTCTTCTGTACCCCTTACTAGGGAATCCACTTGGATATATACTCATATATACTCACAATGGATAATAGCCATATAATATTAGGATAAACATACTAAAATCTATAGTCCTAAAGAAGCTAAACAACAAGGAGAACCTTAGGGAAAATGCTTAATTCTCATTCAGAATGGTCAAACAGGATAGACATAAGAAGTAGGAGAAGACAAGGAACAGGACAGGAGCCTTTTACAGAGGGCCTCTGAAAGATTCTACCCACCAGGGTATGGAAGAAGATACTGAGACTCATAGCCAAACTATGGGCAGAGTGCTGGAATTATTATGGAAGAAGAGGGAGACAGAAAGACCTGGAGGGGACAGGAAACAGGAACTCCACAAGGAGAACCACAGAGCCAAAATATTTGGGTCTTGCAGAGATCAAAACTCCAACCAAGGACCATGAATTGAGAGGACCTATACTCTCCAGTGCCAAGTGGAAGACTTTATCTGTTATACAAGAGCCAGATATCAGATGAGCTCCTTGATAGAAAATGCAACTAAAGAATCAAAATAAATAAATAAAATCTTTAAAAAGTTCTTTAAACAGTCAAAAGGCACTTCTAATTTAATTTTATGAAGTAAATTCTGAAAGCAGTCCTCAATCCCTACCACAGGATATATATTTTATTATATGTATATATATATATAAAATATTAATATACATGTCTATCTGTTCATGTTTCCTATCATTAGCTGTCAAAACCAAAAATTAGAGGTTTGGCCTCTGAAGATAGGCACAGTATCTCTAGGAAGAAAACAAAAGATGTTAGTCTGCAACCAATGAAAAGCCACACACGCTAGATAGAAAGTCTTAAAGTCTAGGTTATTTCCACAAGAATATTTCTCATGATGCTCGTGCATTACTGTCATGCCTAATAGTGGGTGGTAATGACAGTGCTCTTGAGTCAATATTAAGAATCTTAACTTATTCTAGCCAGTATATTCTGGCAGGATGTACAAAATTTATGATAGATAAACTCTGAGAAGGCTCTGAAATAAAGTACCAGATATTCAATAGGACATCACAGTTGTCCTGAAAACTTAAATATATGAAAATATAAGAATCCCTGCTCTTTAATCACCTCCCTCTGGGGGGGAGCAGCCTTACCAGGCCATAGTAGAGGACAATGCAGCCACTTTTGATGTGAACTGACAGACTAAGATCAGAAAGGAGAGGAGAACCTCCCCTATCAGTGGACTTGGGGAGTGGCATGCAAGCAGAGGGAGGAGGGAGGGTGGGGTTGGGAGGGGAGGAGGGAGGGGCTTATGGGGGGGATGCAGAATGAATAAAGTGTAATTGATGAAAAATTTAAAAAAAAAGGGAAAAAATAAAAAAAAAAGAATCTTCTGGGGTGTAGCTAACTATTATACTTTTAAGGTAGTAAAGTAATATTTACTATATTATCTGCTTTCATGAAAAGGCATATACCTAAACTGGGGAATATCAAACTTATTTTGTGACTACTAAGAAATACTTTTATGGGTTTATGACCTTACACAGAACTTGGCGTTAGGCCACATTTCAAAATTCCTTGACTTTGCTGTAATTCCATTAAGGGAGTGAAATTACATTCCCATTGGAATCTGCGTGGCTTCCTAATCGTGACCGTTTGGCACCATCTGTTGATCCCTGTCCTCTGTGGATGAGAGGTAGACTCCCCGGGGTCAGTTTTCTCTTTAGTTGTGGCTGGTTTCTGCTGTTCTTTACTTCTTAATCCTTTAAAATGGATGGCATTTTAAAAATGTGTAGTTTTTCTCTCTCCAGTAAAGTTACAGGCAATAAAACAGATCCTCCAAGGGCTGGGTAGAGTTATTTTAAGATTTAAATCCACTGTGATCAGATAGTGAGTATGTGATCGCTATGGGTCATTAATATCATTAATGTGAGGCCAAAGTGTTGGATTAAATGGCTTCTGGGAGAGCATAACTTACTCAGAATGACATGCTTTAAAATGTTTTTATAACCTATTATTAAAAAGGGAGACAGTAAAGCTATTTCTGTAGATCAGCATTTCTCAGTGGTCTGGCAATTTCTGTGTTGGGATTTCACTAGCAGATGTTAAAATGCATTTTAGGGACCACGTACTCACTGTCAGAAATTCTACATCTTGGACTCATTTTCCTAAATTTGAAGGGATATTTCAATGGACTGATAAACAATGAGGCAAGTTTAGGAAGGATAGCAAGTAGACTGTGCCTGGCTGAAAAAGCTTTCTGAGAAGAATGGTGAAGGGGATATCTGATCACCACTTACAAGCAAGGCTCTTTTTAAGGCAGCTCATTCATTCATTTCTTTACAACCTCATTCATGTGGTTTTCACACTTGTCCCAGGATGACTGTTGATTTCTATTGCTCTGTATACTGCAAGGACAAGCCTGCCTCACTCAGGCTGGCTGTGAATAACCAGTTCTGGACCTGAGCCTATCCTCAGGTATTTGCTGAGTAAGTGATGCATGTAGAAAATGACTTACTCATGGATCATTGCTGACTCAGATACACAGAATAGACTTCCTGTGATTACAGGCTTCTAAGAATCAAGAAGAGAGTCAATCAGGTCTGGTTCTTAAGCATGGGTCACTTACCCTCAATATCCTCTCACTTTTTGTGGACATTCAACTTGTCTGTAAAACAGCAGAAAACAGTAAAATGGAGAGAAGTCCTTCTATCCAAGTTGCCTATTAAACTCCCAAGCCTACAGAAACCTCCATATTGAAACTTATTTTAAAAGTATAGCTGAAATGTGATAAATAAAGCAAGAAAGGGGATTCAATGAGAGAAGGCAGTGGGTAAGTAAAAAGGAATGTTGAAATTTGACACAGAGAGATGAGGAAGATTTCACCAAATCTCTGAGTTTTAATGGAGTGCTCCAAGGAGGAAGATAAAGAAGCAAGCTTCAGAGTCCTCAGATTCGAGGACTGGGTTCACAAGCACAACTGCTAAGGAATCCGTGAGTCATCTGGCTAAAGGAAGAGAGGCCAACACAGGTTAAATGGGGAAAGTGAGCAGAGAAGGGTTGACTGCCTAAGTAGAGTGTTCAGAAGCATGTGCAGGGAAGATTCATAAGCTGAGCAAAGGTGGCTCCTTTGAACAAAGAAAAGGCAGCTCTAGCTGAATGAAGGAAGTGACAGATAGGAAAAGGAATTGTTAAAGACAGGAAAAAAAATAGCAATCTTATTTCTCCTAGCGATGTCCCAGGAGAGGGGATATTGATTATAGGCATTGCAAGAGTGCTATCAAGAGCAGAAAACAGGAGATGAGAGAGAGAGAACAAGCAGATATATTGGCTCTAAACAGAAATACAGATACTGTATTGGTATAAGCTGGAGCAAAGGTGAAGTTCATGGTACAGAGACATTTGGGTGGGTGCCTGTGGTAGCAGGAGCCAATGGTTTCCCAATAGATCCCCCAAAGCAATGTCTTGCAGGAGGTGCTACTAAACCTGTCTTAAGAAAAAAAAAAAATTCCCCCTCAGCATCCTCTTCACACATAAGCATGAGACTATGTATTTCTGCTTAACCATATGGAATATGTAAAGCACAGATTCTTGCCAAGGAAGTGTTACTCATCTCTGGTTAGTATAAGACTAGAAAACATACTGTACAAGTAATGGGTTTTGCAAATTAATACAGATTGAAAACCTTCCTCTGTGTTCCCACTTGTATTGCAAATTTGTTCTCTTAAAATCATTTCGTGTTCTGAATGTCACTGAGAAATTTAGTAGACTGCTGAGCTGCACCCCAGAAGTGGGTTTCCAATCATAATGTAATTGGAAAGGTCGTAACTAAGTTTCACCATATGGGACTGCCAGATGTAATCAATGCAATATAAGTTTGAGGAAGACATTATTGAGTATGTTATTGCATTTTATAAGCAATGAAAGCTATCATTTATGCAACAGAAATCACTCTAATGTCTTAAGAAATTAGCACATTGGTAGAACATGTAAGTATTAGAGGATTAATGCAGAAAGAGTAATGATAACTACGTGACAGCATACTACATAAAAACACACAGAACTCAGGTTATAATGCTATTGTCACAAGCCCGCCCTGTCCCATATATATCAAATCTGCAAGAAGAATATGGCTGAAAGGTTTTATATTAATAAATTTGATGGTGTAAATGGAAGCAGATATAATTGGGAATTCAGTTTTATTAACAATGACTATAAAGGCATTAAATGAAAGACAAAGGTTTAAACAACTGAAATAGCCACCACTGGATGCTTTAAGCCTTAAACCTGTCCTTCTTTGTTTGGTTGGTTTTTTGTTTCTTTGTTTCTTTCTTTACTTCCTTCCCTCTTAGAGATTGAGTTTCTCTGTATAGCCCTGGCTATCCTGGACTTTGTAGACCATGTGGGCCTCAAAGTCAGGAGATCTGCCTGCCTCTGCCTCCCTAGTGTTGGGATGAAAGGGGTGCGCCACCATACCAGGCTGCCAAAGTTCTTTTTAACTCAGCTTCTAATGCAGTAAGGGAGAAACTTAAAACAAAGTCAGTGACCCCAAGAACATCAAGTCCATCATTCAAAGGTCAGAAGTCATACTTGGTGGAAAAACATCACACCAGGCTAAATCATATGAGACTCGATTTTCTGCCACCCAAGTCAGGTTGTAGAGGATTCCTGTGCAAAGCTCTCACATGCCCTAACTGTGTTGTACTGTGTTACGTCTTATTTAGATACAGATGTATATGCTATATACTACAAAGCAATTAACATCCCAGACTGATGCAAAGCCTCCCATTATGTAAAGCTTAATCATCACTACTCACCTTCTTAGAATTGGACTAAACTGAAAACTGCCAAGTTGTAACAGATAAAGGATCATAAATATCATTTCTTCAAGTACCCATCAGGTTGAACTCACCTTCATTCAAGGTGCATCTCAATGTACATGTGAAAACTACAAAGGAAAACCAATCCAGACCATTTGTATTATATGATCTTTGGTCACATCACTTCAGATCCCATTTAGAGGATCTCTAGAAATGAACAAGATTTGCAAATGTAGTGCTAGCTCTCCCTCTCCTTTGGAGTGAAACACAGGGGTTGTGGAAACCCCTGTCATAGACTCATATTTAAAAATCAAGACAGCATGTTATGAATGTTTGGAAGTTACACCTATTTTCCCCAGAGTTACACCTTTCCTATCCTAGTGTCAGAGCAGGGGAATCACACCCAGAGTTCCAAAGACAGAATGATACACTTTCTCCTAATATGATCCAGCTGGCAACTGCCCTTGTCATTCCACTCTTGGTCAGACCCAACTGAAGGCACCGCACAGAGAAAGTGGTGATTTCACCTAGCCGGACCACAGGGACGTGTGGGCAAGAAGACTAATTGAAGACAGTCAGTGAGGCAGAATTTTGGCAATTCCAAGACAATCTCCAAAGTAAAGGTAGTTTGGAGAAAATAATGCTCATTTCCTAACTTTTGTCTCTAAGTGTCCCTTTCTTGAGGGAAGGACACCAAAAGTTTACAGAGTATTCCAATATGAAGATTCATGCTTCAAGGTCAGGTCTCACACAGTTGCACTTTTGCTGTCGCTGGCAACAGTTACCACAATTGCTTCAAATATTCTTAGCCTCCCTAACCATCCTTTTTTTTTTTTCTTTGAAAACTTACCTTATTGAAGGTGACCCTCAAGAATTCGTTTCCATTGAGTACTTATTGTGCTTGGTGCAGTGTTCTGACTAGTAGACTCTAAACAAGTGTTTGTCAAGTGAAGGGGAGGTAGTTTTGGAATATGAATGATTTGAGGGTATGAATGAGAAAACTGTATTAAGAATGAGGACATCTGGACTCAAATCTTAACTCCACTGTGTTACCTTGGAAATCTTTTACTCTCATCAGCAACTCCAACTCCTTAGTTAGGAGAATGAAATGGTCAAACCCTCGATGTTTCTGAAGTGATAAAGGTGGGATGTGAGAGCTGGACTTCAATGGGTGGCCCTCTACAAGTCACTGAAATAGTTGGTACCTGCACCCACCGTCAAGTCTAAGCCATGGACATGCTTCCCCATTCCACCCCGCCCCCACCCCCTCACTGTTGTTTATTCTGGCTGCTGGGGACTGAGCTCAGGGCACTGTGTGGATGCTAAGCAGTGAGCACCACTCCTGAGCTGTACCCTCACCCCTGGACTCTAACCTTTAAGTTCCCATTATAGAGCATGGTAAAAATCTAAAAACCTGCCATGCCTTTTAACATATTTAAATTATTTCCTGGTTATGAATGATTTTAGCTTACAAAGAAGTTGAAGGAAGTATAGAGTTTCCATATGGCTTTCTCTGTTTCCCCAAACATTAAAATCTTATAACTAATACAAAATTGTCAAAACTAGGAACCTCCACATTGAAACATAATATAGTTAATAAACCTACCCACTTTATTGCAATTTTACAAATTTTATACTAATGCCTTTTTGTTCCTGATTCTGGATTTTGTTCAGGATTCAACACTATATTTAGCTCATGTGCCTTAGTATCCTCCAATCTAGGAAAAGGTTATCTTATGAACTGATAGATTAAGATTATATAAATGTCCTTTCTTATCTCAATTTTGGCCGATAATATTGATATTCATTTATAGCTCGCCTTCAAAAATAGCAACATGGCATTTTTTAAATTGTGCTGTTTCTAGTTTTGTTACTCTTTCTATGTTTATGATTTTCTATACTTTTGTACAAAATCGGTTATCTTTATATGCTTATAATCACATTAGTTTGGATGCTTTTTATTTTATTATATAAGTAATAACACATTTTCAAGGTATCCTAAACTTCGTTTTTGCCTCAATGCCTTGCAAGAAATCAATCCAACCAAAGAAATGGTTGTTTAAAGATGAAGTATGACATGGCTCCTAGGAAATGGAGGAAGCCAGGTCAGAAGTCTAAGGCTAGCCTGAGCTACATTAGAGCCTGGCTTGAAGAGTAAAAATATTCCTATATAATAAGGCTAATACCCACTTATAAGTGAATATACACCATGAGTGTCTCTCTCCTTCTGAGTTACCTCACTCAAGATGATCTTCTCTAGTTTCCACCATTTGCCTGCAAATTTCATGATTTCCTTGATTTTAATAGCTGAGTAATATTCCATTGTGTAAATGTACCACACTTTCTGTATCCATTCCTCTGTTGAGGAACATCTAGGTTTTTCCAGATTCTGGCTATTATGAATAAAGCTGCTATGAATATAGTTGAACAAATGTCCTTGTTGTATGGTTGAGCATATTTTGGATATATGCCCAGGAGTGGTATAGCTGGATCTTCTAAGAAAGTGCCAGATTGATTTCCAAAGTGATTGTACAAGTTTACATTCCCACCAGCAATGGAGGAGGGTTCCCCTTTCTCCACAGCTTCTCCAACATGTGTTGTCACTTGGGTTTTTTTATCTTAGCCATTCTGATGGCTCCGAATTGTTTTGATTTGCATTTCCCTGATGACTAAGAATGTTGAACATTTCGTTAAGTGTTTCTCCACCATTCAATATTCCTCTATTGAGAATTCTCTTTTTAGCTCTGTACCTCATGTTTGAATTGGATTGTTTGGTTTGTTGGTGTTTAAGTTCTTGAGTTCTTTATATATTCTGGATATTGACTCTCTGTCAGATGTAGGGTTGGTGAAGATCTTTTCCCAGTAGTCTGTCATTTTGTTCTGTTGACTGTGTCCTTTGCTCTACAGAAGCTTTTCAGTTTCAGAAGATCCCATTTATTGATTGTTGGTCTTAGAGCTTGAGTTCTTGGTGTTCTGTCCAGGAAGTTGTCTCCTGTGCCAATGAGTTAAAGGCTCTTCCTCACTTTTTCTTCTAATTTAGTATGTCTAGTTTTAGGTTGAGGTCTTTGATCCACTTGGACTTAACTTTTGTGCAGGGTGATAAGTATAGATCTATTTGCATTTTTGTACATGCAGACATACAGTTAGGCCAGCACAATTTGTTAAAGATGCTCTCTCTCTCTCTCTCTCTCTCTCTCTCTTGTTCCATTGTATGGTCTTAGCTTCTTTGTCAAAAATCAGGTGCCTATAGGTATGTGGGCTTTAAATCTACAGACCTAAAGAAGCTGAATGACAAAGATGACCCTAGGAAAGATGCTTCATTCTCATTCGGAAAGGAAAACAGGACAGATATTGGAAGTGGTAAAAGAGAGGGAGCAGGACTGGAGCCTACCACAGATGTCCCATAAAACATGCTAGCAGGTTATCAAAGCAGATGCAGAGACTCACAGCCAAAGGTTGGACAGAGCACAGGGAGTCTTATGGAAGAAGGGGGAGATAAAGTGACCCAGAGAGGACAGGAGCCATACAAGGAGACCAAGAAAGCAAAAAAAAAAAAAAAAAAAAAAAAGTCAGGGCCCAGGGGTGACTGCAGAGTCTGATGCATCAACTAAAGACCATGCATGGAGAGGACCTAGACCCTTGTCCAGATGTAGCCTATAGAAAGCTCAGTCTCCGTGGGTTCCCTAGTAAGGGGATAAGAGACTGACATTAACTCAGTTGCTTGCTCTTTGATCACTTTTCCCTGATGTGGCAGCCCACAAAGGAAGAGGATCCAAGCAGTCCTGATGAGACCTGATAGGGTCAGACAGTAGGAGAGGAGGACTTTCCTTATCAGTGGACTAGGGAAGAGGAATAGTGGAGGAAGAGGGAGGGACAGTGGGACCAGAAGGAGTTGAAGGCAGGGGCTACAACTGGGATACAAAGTGAATGAACTATAAATATTACTATGAATAATAATAATGAGAAAAAAGATAAAAAAATTTTAAAAAGATAAAGAATGAATAAAAAAGTAAACATATGGTCAAAGATGAACTGTGTTTTCAGGGGGCTCTGTGGATACATGACACTAAATCTAGATACCTCCAAGTTCAAAGGTGAAGACAAAAGGCGTTCAGGCACACAGAAGTTCAGGAGAGGGAGCATCAGCAACGTGAATACTCTGATGAGCTGTTTAGTCATTTAGCACTTGGCTAGAGGACATTTGGGAACATTTATATTATACGAATATTCAGAGGGCAGTAAAATGTGTGACGACAACTGTAATAAGATAAAGAAGGGGGGAAGGAGAAGTGTGGGAGTTGAGGAGAATGAATACTATCGTCCTCACCAATGCAGGCTATTTGAAACACGAGCAAACTTAAAACAAACAAATAAACAAATAAACCAAACCCCCCAAGAAAACCAAAACATGTAAAAGCAATACTTAGCATGAATTACATAATGTAATTCTCAATGCAACAGAACAGAAAAGCTTACATTAATCTTCTGCTCTGTTTGTTATTCATCTCATCTATTAACTCATCGTTCTGTCTCACATTTTGAATGTTTAATATATTCCAAAAGCTGCCTGAGAACCAAGGACAGTTAAATGTTCGTCAGTGACCTCACAGTTTAGTGGGAATGAGCTCTTTTCTAAAAGTCAGTCTTAGAAAAGGCTCTTGTTTTGTTTTGTTTAGGGGGTAAAATGAGAGGTTCATCTTTAATTTTTAATGTTCCTTTTCAGTGCTGATGGTATTTCATAACTAGACAACAGCAAGGATGCTGTTAAGGGTACTTCTCTCTTTGTCTAGTTGGTAGTAGATGCACTTTTCTCTTTAATAAATCCTTTGTAGCCTCTTGAGTACTGAGTCTCACAGAGTTGATCCTCCAGGATAGAAAGCCTCATTTTCATACACTCACCAACTTCTTCCACTGCAGCAGCTTACAGCTGTGACAGAGTGAAGAGTCGCTGAGATTCAGCGTACATTATTTTTTAAAGTTTGAGGAGTAAAGCTAGTTGCATACTGTATTTTTATTTTATCTTTTGGTTGCCTTTTGGTTCAAATACCTAATCTAATTAAACACCTGATTTCAATTATTGTAGTGGAACACCAAAATCTTTTTTCACAGACATGACAGCCATATTGATTCAAGGGGGCATATATAGACTTCTAAAACAAAATACTTTACCTCATAACCTATGACCAGATATTCTTATGTTTGGGTGTAATTAAGAAAACACTTCTATAAAATCAGAAGCATGTACTTGTTTATTAACTAATAATACAGGATTTGGGCTTATTAAATACAAAACACTTGTAAGTCCCACAGTCTCTGAGACTACAAATAAGTAAAAGAAATATAATTTTATAAAAAAGAAATATCTACAAAAGGAATAAAGTGTAATTAATAAAAGTTAAATAAAAAATTTAAAAAAAAGATAATCAAGAGAGCGGACATGAGGTAAGATGATCAATCCTCATTTAGAAAGACAGATGGGATGTGCATTAAACGTATGACAAGAGTCTACTGAGCGCATCTGAAAGACTCTAACTAGCAGTGTTTTCAAAGCAAAGACTCATGACCAAACCTTTGGCAGAGTACAGGGAATCATAAGAAAGAAGGGGAGTTAGTCTGATACGGAAAAGATAGGAGCTCCACAAGGACCAAATATATCTGGGCACAGGGTCTTTTCTGAGACTGACATTCAACCAAGGACCATGTATGGATATAACCTAGAACCTCCGCTCAGATGTAGCCTGTGGTAGCTCAGTAACCAATTGGTTTCCCAAAGTGAGGGGAACAAGGACTATTTCTAACAGGAACTCAATGACTGGCTCTTTGGCCTCCCCACCCCCCAAGGGAGGAGCAGTCCTGTTAGGCCACAAAGGAGGGCTTTGCAACCAGTCCTGAAGATACCTGATAAAACAGGATCAGATGAATGGGGAGGAGGTCCCCCCCTATCAGTGGACTTGGAAAGGGGCACGGTGGAGATGAGGGAGGGACAGAGGGACTGGGAGGGAATGAGGGATCGGGACATGGCTGGGATACAGAGTTAATAAAATGTAACTGATAAGAAAAAAAATTCAAAAAAAAAAAAGAAATATCATTAAAAAACTATTCATCAACTTCCCATTATATCTTTGCTTTAATTTACCTTGGTTAAGGGATTGCTCTGCACAACACAGGCTCTAATACATACCACAGGCTGCATGATACCTCCCTTGCTATCTCTTCACCTGAAACAATAGATCTCTCAAAGTATAGCGAGGCCCAAATGGCCTCTTCCAATGAAATCTAAGATTCTTTCAAGATTATTTTCCAAAACAAGAACTGACTTTAATTTTAAATTTAGTTTGGTTCATTGAGACAGGGTCTCAACTAGACAGCCTAGATTTGCCTGGCACTATGTAATCTGGGCTGGTCTTGAATCCACAGCAATCCCCCTGCTGTAGTTTAAGAGGGCTAGAATAATAGGCATGAGATTGTAAGAAGACATTTAAAAATTACTGATTCTTAGAGGCACCCAGAATGGTTCAGCGTTTGACTCAACTCTCATAAGCTTTCCACCAACACACCTCTAACAAAATTAGGCTGTCTTGAACCTCTTGTAATAGGATTGTTTAACTTTATGTCAAGAAAGTGAGGAAAGCACCAAAATCCACATGTGATGAGTACCAGGCAGACAATGAAGGGTTCATGCTGTATGACATAAAATCTTTATGAGATTGTCTAAATATGGTTCCATAAATGAGTCTGTAATAGAATCATTTGTGTTTCCCTTATTGAGGAGAAAAAAAAAAAAAAACACTGTGAAAATTTTGAAGGCACAAGCACAGACTTAGAAGCAAAATAAATGTGAATTTTTTGAAGTAATAAAAATCAGGGCTTGCTCTGTGATTAAAAAAAAAAAATCAATGTTCCCAATATCTTTGGTTGCTTGCCTATTTCACGTAGAAGATGAAGCTCTACTACCAATGAAAACAAATTTGAAATTACTCCGAGAGGAGATTCAATTATAGGGATCACAGTTCTGAAAGTTTCTCACGGAGTTTCCTTTTTTTTCAAGGGACTTTTGTTTAAGCTATCGCCCTGAAACATACTAGGCATTACAAGGTATCAATTTTGTGTACAGATAACCATGTGCAATGCAGATTTTCAGTTACCAGGGCATGTTTACAGTGAAAGCTATGCCCAGGACTTGCTGAGATTCTTGAAAGACTCGATATAATCAAGGAGAAAGTGAGTTTGTTGAATCGTTCAGAAATTGCAGATCAGACTGTAAGATGCCTCATTTGCTGTCTGAGGCAACTGTAAGGAGTTACCAAACATGCTTGTGGTCAATGGGAACGGCAGAAAGGAAGTAACTTAGAGATAGGAAAGGTGGCTGGCATGCTGGGGTTTGGTGGTCAACGCGACATCCCTGAGAAGAGGGAACCCCAACTAGGAATTGCCTTCATCAGACTGGCCTGTGAATATGTCTGTGGGGTATTGTCTTGCTTGAAAATTGACGGAGGAGGGTCCAGCCCACTGTAAATGTCACTGTTTCTAGACAGGACGGCTTGGGCCGTGTAGGAAAGGCAGCTAAACCCGAGTGAGGGAGAAAGCCAGTATGCAATATTCCTCCCCGACCATTGCTTCAGTTCCTGCTTCACTTCCTGCCTTTCATTCCCTCGATGATGGCGTGATAGGGAACTGTAAGATGAAATAAACCCTTTCCTCCCCAGGTTGCTTTTGGTCGTGGTGTTTCTCACAGCAGAAGAAAACAAAATCAGAAAGCTAGGTGATAGGAAGAGGAAATGTGCTGGTAGGCAAGAGGGAGCCGAAAAGTATTCTGGGTTGGGGAGGACTCAGACAATACTTAATCCCATGACTGTATACTGGGCCCGTACTTTCCATTGTGAGCTTTAGAAACACAGGAGCCTCACACAGTAGCAGCCAACAAGAGCATTACATTTTAACTAAGCACATAATGGGGGTTCAGTGAACAACCATATATATATATTACAAGCTTCTCTCTCTCTCTATGAATTTACCTGAGTAGTGATCCTTCCAGCATTTAGCAGGTATGTAAACACAGGTTCTGCATAATGGGTTTCCTTAAAGTGAGTCATGAACTTTGATGACATTTTATGTTGACATTGAAAATATTCAAGTTTGAATAGCCTCTGTACATTTTAGAAAGCATAGACCTATACTGGAATCTGTAAAATATGAAAATACATGTCCCAGAGAAGTAAGCAGACCACTTATAGATGCTTATGTATTTTAATTGCATAGACAATCAAAATGACTGTGAGCATTTTACAGTTATGGACCCTTAGAGGTCTTTAAGAAGCATTTCCATCTCTTCAGTAGCTGAAGTTGAATCTCTATTGTCCACTGTCTGGCTCTAATGTTTGCTTCAGTTGACAGATAAATTCTCATTTTATCCATTTGGGGAATTTGTGTTGTCCCGTAATAACTCTAAACTCTTATTCTGTTTTCCCTCCTGGATTGCATGCCTAATTAACTGATATGAAAATGATAGTTAAAAAAATCACAAATTTTTAAACTGGAGTAAAATAACAGTAAATGTGATATAAGTCTAGATCTCTTCTAACCATAATTAGTGGAAGTGTACATTCTGAAAAGGGAATTTGAAATAAAATGTTTATGTGACATCAAAGAAGAAACAAATTTACTCTTCCTCTTTAAAAAGTTATGATTTATTAAATATTTTATGTCCTTAGGATTAAATTAAAAAATTATAGTTCATTCCTTTAAGCATACACTATTTCTTAGCAAAAGACAGTAGCACCATTTATAAAATCCTTTCATCTTTTCCCATATCCATATTTTAGCTAAACACCGAGTCCTTTTGATATACAGTATTCATTATGTTTTAATGTAGTGATATTGGTTCTAGGCAAGATTTATTAGACATATATTTCTCAATCACAAGGAATAGGACACATTTCTTCAATATAACGTGTCTGTAGGGTAATGGGGATTAGGTAGGGTAAAAATGGACACAGAGTCTCTTCCAGCACACACATCTCGCTGTGCATACCCACCTCCCCTCCAACTGCATGAGAGATCGAGACTTTTGCTGTCAAAGTAACAAGGGTAGGTATGAAAAACGAGTAACTTAGCAGCATGCTCTGACTTCTGATGAACCTGGTAGTCTTCCCTGACAAACAAATCTACATATTCAACAACAACCAATTGCTTATACTTGCAATTTCATGAATCTCCAATTTTCCCTTTGGCTTAATAGAAATCTCTAATTTCCTACTTCTTTTCACAGGGAGAAAACATTTTTTAAAATGAATAGAAAAGATTGGGTGTTCCATCCTTTAATCTTAGTTGTGGAGAATAAGCTTTTAGAATTTTTTTCCTGATACAGTTTGAATAAGCCTTTATAATAACAAGTCTACCTCAATTTATCCATACACCGACATTCAAAACATTTGCAAGTAATTCAATAGCATTGCTATGGTTTGAATATAAAGTCCCTCCCAAATTTTTGTGTTTAGTATTTGGCGTTTACTGTGGGAGTGAAATTGGGAGGTGGTAGAAAGCAGGAGGTTTATAGTTGGAGAAGGTATGTCACGGTGAGAAAGTGTGTCCCCCACTCCCAGTGTCCTTAGTCCTCTCTCTGCTTTGGTTTCTTTTCCAGTTCCTATGACGGCATACTTTGACAAGATCAACTTAAGGGAGAAAGGGTTTGTTCTGGCTCACATTTCCAGTTGATAGTTCATCATGGTGAGGAAGTAAAGGTGGAGTGAACTTGAAGCAAGTGATGACATCCTTATGGATACATAGTCAGGAAGAGAGGACAGTCAATGCATGCTGCTGCTCCCTTTGTTCATTTATATAGCTCAGGAACCTATCAAGAGAACGGTGCCTCCCACAGTGGCAGGCCTTCCCACCTCAATTAACCCAATCAAGGCATCCCTCAAGACATGCCCAGTGTCCATCTTCCAATTAATTCTGGATTCTGTCAAGTTGACAATTAACAGTAACCATTATTCTGCCTCCGTGTTAGCAGCCAGGGTCATACTCTCCCTCAGTCATTAATTCTGCTTTGGTTCAGTCCCAAAGCTATGAAGCCAGCTGACTTTGGGCTACTGAAACCTTTAAAACCATGAGTTAGGGCTGGAGAGATGGCTCAGAGGGTAAGAGCAGTGGTTGCTCTTCCTGAGGTCCTGAGTTCAAGTCCCAGCTACCAGATAGTGGCTCACAACCATCTATGATGAGATCTAGTGCCCTCTGCTGGCATGTGGGCAGAACACTGCATATGTAGTATATAAATAAAACAAAAAGAAAAAGGAGAGGGGAAAAAAAATGAAACACAATTTAAAAGAAAAAAAAAAAAACATGAGTTCAAAAAAACCTTTCCTCCCTTAAAACTGTTTCTTCTAGATTTCTTATTGAAACAAAACACTGACAAATGCAAGAATATCTTAATAAAACTGAAAAGCTCAGAAGTCTGCAGTGTATGAGGGTCAATATAGAACACCAGCAAAGTCTGTGGCTATAAATGGAGTATATTTTACATAGTGCTGGTGGCTTTCCTAAAAGTAGAAACTCTGCTAAGTACACTTAGTGAGGTGAGGCAGGTTTCAGTTACTAAGCTGAAAGTTTGGACATCTGACATAAAATAACCTTGCTGTGTTTTAATATGGACTAATTTTGTCTGAAATTAGAATTATGTGTGTGTATACATATTCACCTGTACATAAGAACATTCATGTAGAGGTCCACATGCATGTATGCTATTGCATGGGGAGGTCAAAAATCAACATCAGATATTTTCCTCAGTTGCTCTCTGCCTTACTTTTTGAAACAGTGTCTCTGAATGAATCTGGTGTTCCTTGATTCAACTAGAATGGCTAGTCAATGGCTTCCTGTCTCTGCTTCCCCAGCACTGAGATTACAGGCCCATGCTGCTCTGCCTGGCTTTTATGTGGTGTTAGGAATTGAATTCACTTCCTCATGCTTGTAAAACAAATAAACAAAGAAGAAGCACTTTAGAAACCTTTCCCAGAAGGTCACAATTCTTATAATGGATTTCATTAATATTTTAAAGGGCTTATAAATATACACTCTCATATTTTTCTAATGTTAAGAAAGAGAATTCATAGTTGCAGAATGTAAGCTGTGGAACACAGACACTGCAGTAACCTTACAATTTTACAGAAATTCACAATGACTTTGGTGTCTATTGAAATAATGGTGAGATTGCAGACCATGTCTTGGCCAGAAACAATCATAAACTTGATACAACAGGCTGATCAAAGGTAATCTTGGAAACTTTTTTGGTCACTTTCCTCACTATAGTAGTTACACCAATAATTGACTCATAGGACAGTCACAAAAATCAAAGGGATGAACTATGGGTGTACAGAGCCTGGCACAGTACTTGAAGTCGTAGTAAAGTACTGTCTTGAAAAACAATGTCATTTTATGAACGTCCCCCATACAGCACCCATGACTCCTTAAAACCTTTCACTTGTCTGCTCACATGCTAAGACATGCTTCCACATGGCATACAAACAGGTACCAGGAAAACATTGTATAACCCCATTGTTCCTTGCTGCCTCTTCTGCTTCATTATTTCTTCTTTGTTCATTATGTTCTTACATAATATGTTAGACTGTATGGTTGAAATAATTTTTCACACAGCTTCCTGAGCTCAACTGCAAGAGGAGAATGCTTATACAACATATAATGTACTCATATGCCCATCTCAAGCATTTCTGCATGAACTGTTTCCATAACTGGAAAACGAGTAAATGCAGCTGCACAGAGGAAGGAAACTTCAGTTTTAGTTTCCTTTCTCTGAAAATAAGCCACTCTGGCTGGGTGTTTTGCCAATAGCTGTAATTTTACTTCTTACACATCAAAAGACCTTTTGTATCAAAACAAGTTGTATTAAATGTTAAGGGAAAGCGTCACCATCCCCTCTGAATGGAAATGTAAGAATTATGCTCTTCCTTATACATGAAGATCATTACCTGAGGTCACCAGGCCTGTTCTCCATTCCCCCAGCTGATTCACTGAGCACCACCCTTCCATGCCTGTCTGGGAACTACTATAAGAACACCTCACTAATTTTCCTAATTCCATAGGCATTCCTTCATTCCTCTCTTTTGCTTTCTATTACTCGATCATTGTTAATGTGTCTGAATATAGAAATAAAGCATCAATGTACAGAAAACTACACACTTTGCTTAAATAAAACAGTTTCTGAACCAGGCAGGCTAAGGCACTAATTGATAAATACAGTGAATTTTTTATCAAGGGAGTTGGCTAGATTCAGGAGCTTATTTCCTGTCTCACGGGGTAAACTCTTCTGTGGGAATCCCATATCTATTTGACTGATAAGATCTTGCTACAGGATTTTATTACCAAGCCATGCTGAAGAGAAGGAAAGCGCTAACTACTTAAAATATTGAGTGCATTTTTGATGTTCTTGCTGGGGATTGAACCTTGGGCCTTGTGCATGCTGGGCATGTTCTCTATCATGGAGCTCCACCTCCAGGAAAGCACCACTGTATTTTGAGAAAAATGCTGTCTGTGTACACAGAGCTATTACTGTGGCACATGCCATGTGATACAGGTTTTCAGTGATGGATTATTCATGCCAGCTAGCTGGCTGGATTTACAACTCTGAGCATGAAAAGCACAGGTGTCTTAAATATGCTTTGTGGCCATGAAGGCATACAAAACCAAACTATGAAAATTTCCAAACAGGGTAATTTAGAGTACTAAATGCACACAAACACAATAAGAGGAAACAAAGCTGTGCATTTTAATCAAAATTGGCATTTGTAATCACAAAGACAGTGGTAATTTTAAAACAGTGATGTAAAATATCCAAGGCTGCATTATTTTGTGACATGAAGCCAACTGAATGTCAATTGTTCTTTCAAGACAGAAAAATCTCAATGTGTCAGAACTTTAGCTTCTTAACTGGTGTCCATTTTTTTTTTATCTACATTTATAAACATGGTTCTTTTTTGTGGGCAAAAATAATCAACTAGCACATATGTCATCTTCACTACTTTGAATTATGCACAATTGTTCTGCAGTTGTCCTTATTGCTCATTCACAACTTCCATGGTCATTATTTCGTAGGACAATTTTTTTCCTATCTTGTGGGTAATAAAGGCCATGGGCAAGAAGCTATGAAATGCAAGACAACTGAGCATGGTGGAGGTAGTGGAAAACTGGCATTTTGATTCAGTAGCCACACATACTTACCTGTGAGTTTACCTCTGACCTGTAGCAGTTTACAGACAAAAGTTGCTGTCATATGAATAACTGTTTTATTTAAGAGACAAAAAAGACCCAAATTTTGCTTGGATCTACATTATTCTTACCACCACAGTGGGGCCACTCTTCCCTCCTCTGCTTCCTTACTAAAGTGTTTTTATCTTTTCTTAACTATATTCACTACTATAAATTATTCTCTTTGCATGAAACTCAACCTTTTTGCCTTGAATTCCGCTTTGTTTGATATAAATATGGCTACCTAAATTTTAAAGTGATCTTTACATGTTATTTCCTTGCATTCTTTTTCTTTACCCCAGTATTGCTTTACTTCACTTTGTCTCATCAAACCTGCTTAACAGGAAGCCAGGAATGCAGCTCATTCGGTAGGATACTAGCCTACTAAGCATGAAGCCTAAAACCAATGAGACTTGACAGGCTGGGGTCAGATGGTAGGAGAGGAGGGCTTCCCCTTTCTGAGGACTCAGGGAGGAAGACAGAAGGAAAAGAAGGAGGGAGGGTGGGACTGGGATGAGAGGAGGAAGGGAGCTATGATCGAAATGTAAAGTGAAAAAATTAAAAATAGTAAATTTATATTTAAAAAAATCTGGTAGTACCTATTTGGAACTCCAGGAGCCAAAACAGGAAGATAAGTTCAAGGTCATCCTCAGTCAGACAGACCATTCTGAGATATGAGACCCAGTCTCATAAGAAGATAAAAGAAGTGCTATGAGTTTTTAATCTTTTAAAGTAAAGCCAGGCACAGTTGTGTATGCCTGCAATCACAGCACTCTGGAAGCTGAGATGGGGAGGATCTTATATTCAACCAAAGCCCATTATCCTATCTTTAAAATTAGTAAGGAATGACAACTGTGCATAGTTGTAATAATTTTAGTTGGTGACACACTATTTTAAGGCTTTTTGTTTTGCCATGATAATTTTACTTTCTTCTTAATATTGTGTCTTTTACAAATGTGAAAAAGTAATTATTGACTCATCATTGCTAGAAAAAACAAGTCTAATATGGGGGCTATAGATGACTCAAAGGCTAAGAAAGTTTGCTGCTGCTCTTCTAGACGACCCAAGTTCTGTTCCAACCACCTTTGCCAGGTGGCTCACAACAGCCAGGAACTCTAGTTGCTATGGCTCTGATACCTTCTCAGGGTCTCTGCAGACACTTGCAAACATGTCACACATGCACACACATGCACATTCAAAATAATTTTTAAAAATAAATTTAAGATTTCTTGTATTTTCTCCTGTTTTAAAATCATGTGGTATATACCACATTTTTTCTACCACAAAATTTCCTATTTCGTAACAATTATTTATATGACATCGAATTTAGTTTCAAATCCCATGGAGGCTAGGAAGTAGCAGTTTTGGTTTGTATGTATAACAATTAAGATCTAAGTAACTTTAAAGCAAAATAGCAGCAAACATTTCTATCTTCTTTTTCACTACTCTAGTCTTGAATTCGTGACTATTTGGGCAACAAAGTATTCATTTGTTACTTTCTATGTTACTGAGAGGCAATGTTCTCTGACTGAGTTTGTCCTCTTGTTCTCATGTATGCTGAGCTAAGGGATTATGAATTATAAACATACTCCACGGTGATTCTGTGCACACTGTCCTGTTTTCCTTGATCATTAAACGCTTCAGTGACGGGCATGACATTTATTGTGATGGTGAAATATCATCAATTTGACTAGCTCAGTAGTCATGTGTGTGAGGAAGTTTTGATAATGGCCTAAAAGGGAAACACTCAAACTACATGTCCTCAGAACCATTCTGTGGGCTGGGAGCCTGGACAAGCAAAATGGAGGAAGTAAATGAGCACTAGCATTCATCTCTGCCTGCTTCCTGACTGCCTGTGTGGTCTGACTGGCTGTCTCAAGCTCCTGCAGCTACCGCCTCTCCACCATGGTGGAGCATTCCCTCAAGCCATAAGCCAAAAGAAACTCTGCCTTCCTCAGGTTACTTTGTCAGGTGGTTGGTCATACCAACAAGAAAAGCAACCAATATAACAAGTTTTCCAGCTTTCTTTATTTTATCTGCTTAAAGTTTAGCCCTGCCTTGTCATTCCAAAATTACAACAAGGAAACAACCCCAATTTTCAAGTGTGGCTAGATCTCAATTTTCTTCATTACTTTTGCCTGGTGTTCTGAAGTCAAATGATGCCAAATGAATGATTCCTTTAGTATTACTTTTACATGCCTGCTGAGTTTTCTGTTTCAACTTTGTATAATTTGCCTTATTTTGGCCTTTTATATTTCCTTACAAATCACTTTTATTGCAATACAATTTACCTTTCATAAAATTAAAAAAAATAAATTTAGTTTTAAAAATAAGAGGGAAGTCTTTTCCTGCCTAACCTTTGAGATACAGATTTCCTGGCCAGGAGTTTTCATATTTACAATAATCCCCTTTCCCTGAAATTTACTCTAGAATTTTTACTTGTCGGCTTAATGACTATGTCCACATTGTGTAAAGCACATGCTCACTGTCTACATATTTGCATGGATGTGAATGTGTGCATGCAGAGGCGGTCTCATGATCCATTTTAGGCAACATTTTTGTATAATATGTGTGCCATGGCTCAATTTTATGCTTCAGCATGTACATACCTATCTAGCTGTTTTGATATCTTGTTTGAAGACTATTCTTTCTCTAGTACACTGCCCATCTTAGCATCCTTCTCAAAAATGAGCTGAAGCCCTCTGTAAGGGCTTGTTTCTGTACTCTGAATTCTATTGCAGTGAAACATATTATGTTTGGCTTCCATCCAAGTTTCCACATATGCCTTTTTAGAAAAACAAAAATAAATCTATCTTTGTTTTATATGTACGGATGAATGTCTAGAATGCTCATGGGTGAGAGGAAGTTGTCACATCCCCTGGACCTGGAATTACAGTTGTAGGCTATGCAGTTTTGATGGCAGGGACCGAACCAGAGCTTCTCTAAGGGTGGAAAGTGCTCTCAATTGCGGAGGTATCTATCTTTCCAGCTTTGCAACAAAATAAACTTTATCAACAGCAGCTGCTATTTTGATAGAGTGAATCTGAAGATTATCTTGGAGAATATTGCCATCTTCACAATCTCGTCTTCCAGTGTGGGACCATGTGTTTAACTTCCTTTCAATGATTTTTGTGGATTAGTTGATGATTTTGGTGCCCAAGTCATGCACTTCTTTTAAAAAAATTATTACTAATTGTTTATATTCTCTGTTCCATTTATGTTTTATATTTTAGTTGTAGTATATAAAGTACATATTTTAATCATGTGTGTGCTGAACAAACATATATGTTTATATGTGTGCGCAGGTAGAATCCCAAAGTTGACATTAGGTGTCCTACTCAATTGCTTTCCGAATGAGGCGGGCTCTTGTTGAACCTAGAGTCACACAGCGAGCCAATGCCATCTAGTTTAGCTACCGATCTTACCCTAGGGATCCCCCGAGGCCCTGAATGCTGGCATTATAGATAGCCACTATCCCTTCCCAGGTTTGACATGAATTCTGGAGACTGGAATTCCAGTCATGGCGCTTCTACATCAAGCACTTTGTCCCCTTAGCAGCCTCCCCAGTCCATCTGATTTTATACTGATCTTGTCTCTTGAATTCTTTCTGCATTTGTTTGTTCTAATATTTGTATGTGTGTGCTCTTTAGGGCTTCCTATATACAAAATTAATTCCAACAGGCAGTATAAGTTTCATTATTTGTTTCTAATCAAAAAGTTTCACAGGATACATGGCCAGTGCTTGTAACCTCAGCAAATGGGGAGGGAGAGGGGATCTCTGTGAGTTCAAGGTCAGCCTTGTCTACAAAGTGAGTCCAGGACAGTCAAGACTACACAGAGAATCCCTGTCTTAGAAAACAAAACAAAAAAACAAAACAAAACAATATATATATAAACAAAAAAAATTTTTCTATTTGCCCTTTCCAGATTCTTCGATACAATAAACAGGCAAACATAATGGAGAGAGGTTCTATATTCTTGTCTTATTCCAGATATTAAAAAATTATATTTAGCTCTTCATCAATACATATAATTTTAGCAAGCCAGGTATGGTGGTACACGCCTTTAATCCCAGCACTCATGGAGGCAGAGGCAGGCAAATCTCTGAGTACAAGGGCAGCCTGAACTACAAAAGGAGTTCTGAACAGCCACTGCTACACAGAGAAACCCTGTCTTGAAGAAAACTAAAACCAAACAGACAGTCAAACAAACAAACAAACAAAAAAACCAATCATCCAACCAAACAACCAAACAAAAGAAAACCTTGCCACGTCCTGTCTCAAGTGTGGAATATAGCCAATAATATATGTAAGCAAGTGTCCAATGTACAGTGCAACATGAGGAAAAGCAAACATAAAGGAATGAGGAAGGAGTGAATATAGGCAATGGAAAAATAGGGTTTTTTTTTTTTTCTTTTGGTGGTGGGTAAGTACACTGATTTAATGTGAAGCTTCACAGCTTTCCCTTTTTAATGTCAAGTCTAACTGTATATAAGTTCAAGTTGTAGAGGATTTGGCTCTGGTGAATTTTGGTGTGTGTGTATTTTTTAAATTTATTTCGAAGTTTTTTTAATAATAAACTAAAAAAATAAAATTAAAAAGCTGAGGAAATTTTCATTAGTTTTCTAAAAGAACCATTTTAAAAGCATTATCAATTTTTATTGTTTTGATTCTTGTTACTTCAGACAGCCTCAATATACAGCCAGAATATATATATCTTTACCATGCTGCTGTAGTTAAATTTTATGTTAAATAATCTGGATTAAACTCAATTTAGTAGATTATTTCTAAATACAGTTTGCTTATGTCTTTCCTTTTTGAGTCTGTATTCAGACTTTCTAGTTCTAACTTAGTTTTTATTGTTTTTCTTTTTGCTATTTGCTGATTTTATCAAAGTTATCTAATTTGTTGCTTTATAGTCATGGTACTTCATGCGCATCCTTACTACTATGATACTGTTATAAATATGACTCCTTTTAAACAACATTTTCCTATAGGTTCTAAGAAAGAAGCATATTCATCCTTAGCAAAATTGATTCTCATGGTTCCCTAAACTATTACTTAACTAATGGTATATTAGTAAGTTATATTACTTAACTGTATCTTAAATATAGATTGACTTCATATATGTAGGTCTGAGTCTTATCTTTATACAACAGTTTATGCAGCTCTTCAGATTTCTTACATGTAAATTATACTATTTCTAGTTTCCCAATAATTTTTCCTGGAGGAATAATGGGAGGAATTAATTTTAGAGCTTTAAATTTTCATTTGTACCAAAGGTACAGTTCACTGAAAATAATAATAACCTTTGACTCTGAATAAGTAACATTCTATGATCTTTAACTACTGCTAGATACAGCCAAATATTACATTAATGTAATATTTGATGGGTCATTATATATCACATTCTAATATTTGGAGAAGATGAATAAAATACTCATTATCCTATGGCGATAACTGAGGCCAGTTTTGTCTGACTACAGAGCTAATATATTTTGAAGGCAAATTTGTTAAAAAGACCAGATATGAAATATCTTAGGCTTGTGAAACATCCCTTGTTCAACTCTAATATTACAGTAAGAAAACAATCTGTCTCTCCTTTGTCTTTTAGACTCCTGCCCACATTCTCCTGAAGAAGTGTGGCCTTCCCACTGAAGACAGGCTGTGGGTTCAGTTAGAAGGACTCTGATGGACAGCTCCTGCCTTTGGTAACGTGTATGAATTATGAAGCCACCATTTCCCAGTCACATGGTCCTCTTGGAGCCCCAGCATCAGCCACCATGCCACTTGCCTGCTGGGAAGGGGGATTATTCTTCACTTCATCCAGTCAGCAAACACATACACTAAAACAATATGCTGTGTTCTAATAAAACTTTATTTACAATCAAGAGTTATGTGCCTGAAGAGGTAGCATGTCATCCCCTGAAATTAATATCATAATTTAATACAACACAATGCCTAAATTCTTTTCAATCTTCCTTCCTGCTTCTTTGGTTTCTCAAATACTATTATAATATTAAAGTTGTAATTTGCATGACCACATTCATGCGAATGTGGCACATGTTGCTTTTTTCTGTTAACTATGTTGACCAAAATTCTGGCATGCAGTAATGTTTTTTCTTTTTATCTTTCTATAGTACCCAACCCCATGTTACAGAATGAATGAGTTTAGAAACTTGCATAGTCACATCTAGGACTCTTGCCAGGGACCTCCTCCCTGTCCCCTCAAAAAAACCAGCCACTCTTATAAGAGAACCAACTTCATAGATAAGTAAAAGGGCTAAAGTGTTGATACCAGTAGGATAGAGGCAACAACGACATAGCCAAGATTGTTTGGTAGCATCAGTAAGATTTTAAGTCTTTATATGTAGGTTAAATTTTCAGCAATACTTGTTTTTATGTCCTCACTCTGCAATTCTTCACTGGCTTTCCTATTTGAAAGAATAATTCATCTCAACTGTTAAGACCGAGATGTGTCATTGTACGGATGAGTCATCCTGCAGGTAGTAATCACGCTATAGATGTTGGCAACATTTCATGCTGTAGAGATGCATAATGGTGACAAATTGTATAGGGTTTCCCTCTAAGGAGCAATTGCTTTTTGGTTTTGTCAGGCAACTTATCAAACCTCCAACACTTCTTTAAAAATCCTAATATTGAGTATTATTTATTTTTCTATCTATTTGGTTTGTTAATATCTTGCCACAAAGCTCAGGCAGGCCTCAAACGCACAACTCTTTTAGCTCCATATCCTACATACTGAGATTGTGGGTGGGCATCACCATGCCCTACAGACCCATATCATTGAATGCAGTCCACATAGACAGATCCTTGGATATTTTCAATATTTAAGCAGATTCTAATATGATCAACAAGTTTCACAGAAAACATTATAGTGAAAACTTCAGGGAAGACTATAAGAATGCTGGTGAGCTGCCTTTCTGGAAAGGGATGCCATCAGCCTCTGAAAACTCCCTTTGCCCAGGGAACTGAAATTTGCTCGCTATCCAGATGAAAGGCTGATGTGAGAAAGTTAAGCTTTGCGAATTCCTAAACTAGAGGTGGGGGAATTTTTATGAATGAGAGTGAAATTGAAAGTTAACATGGATTTATTAATAACCAGTCTTGCTGACACTAGTTGGTTACCCCCAAGTCATTGTTCAACCTCTGTCCCTTAGCTTCATACACCAGAAGCCCCTGATATCCCATCTTCCTTTGAGGGCACAGCAGCAGCAGACTTTAGGGCAGTGAATGTACAGTGGGTATCTGCTCGAGGCCTTTAGGAAAGCTTTGATTTCCTGGTTTAAGCTTCATTCCCCACTCTTCTGTCCTTGGACTGGTATGGGATACTTGAACATATAGGTAAAAGGATTTGTTTGCCTGACACCAAAAGGTAAGAAATTGCTGGGTCAAAAACCATGATGATGTTGAGTGTCTGCAGAAAAAGCAGAGTCTGCTCACCTCTGGATTGCTTGCTCTTTAAAAAAACAAAATTTATAATTTAAAATAAATCCTATTGTTTTATATCATTTTGCCTAAACCTTGAAACCGAAATAATTTCTAATTGAGACATTTGTTTTTAAATTCTTAAATACTTAGGGCAACATATTGGGAATACTGTTGTTGGTTTTCTGGGGTTTTGTCTGTTTGTTTTGGAGACAGGGTTTCACCATGTAGCTCTGGGCGTACTGGCACTGTTATGTAGACTAGACTGGCCTCCAACTCAACTCACAGAGATCTCCCTGCCTTTGCGTGAGTGTTGGGATAAAAGGCATGCCTACATGCCTGGCAAATATTTTTTTTAACATGACTAACAGCTGCTTTGCCTTCTTTTTAAAGAATGCACATGGTTGGGAGGAGGAGATGGGCAGGCACTGGGGGCAGAGTGTGTGGAAGTCACTGGATAGAAAGATACCTTGGATTGTTAAAGCCAGGGTTTGCTGTTTTTGTCCCTAGCACTGCACTGCACTGCACTGTAGGAGGGCCAGCCTGTGAACTCCAGGTGGGCATTCCTCTCCCTCCCATCTTGTAGCAGGAGCACTGAGATTACAGACCTGTAAACCTCTCATATTGATGTGGTGCTAGGGCTATGAAATCCAGTCCAAATCCAGTCCTCAAGCTTGAAAAAGAGGAGAGGGTCAGCTCTGGCTATGTAGCAAGTCAGGGAGCAGCTTGAGCTAGTGAGACCTGTCTCAGAAAAGTATGCCTGAGTAGCTCTTCCTAAGACTTATATATAGTGTACATATACATATATACGCATACATGTATGTATGTGTGTGTACACACATATGTAGGTAGGTGTGCATATACATGAGCGCCATGAGAGTGTATTCAGATCAGAGGACAGACTCAGTTCCCTCTTCCTCCAGGTGATGTAAGTCCCAGAGATCTAACCTAGGTCACGAGGCTTGGCAGCAGGTACCTTTACCTGTCAAACCACCTCAGTGGCTCAGGTTCTTTATAAGAACATAGAAACTTTAAATACAGGAAATAAACCATACACTTTTTCTGGCAGATTTCATTCATGTACCTTTTGTGTAAGACCTCATAAATGTCTAGTTTTCCTGAATTATCTGAAACAAAAAATAAAACATTGTTATGTAGCTACAAGAATATTTCATACCACTTCCATATGGTAATACATGGTAGAAGGTGTATCATATATGATTTGCACTGTTTGATAGATAGATTAAATGATTTAATATATGGAAAGCATTAAAAAAATCTATGTAAGTAAATAGGGGCTTCTTAACTAGAAGGCTGAACATACTTCATATACACTGTTTGATTCAAAGATTTTAAACTGCTCTGTGAAGTATACAATAATTAAATGCTTCAATAGCTAATTTAATTCAAGTGAGTGGCAAATATTATGCTTTATAATAGCATAATACTTCATATCATACTTCATAATAGCATCCTACTAAGAGATGAAAAAATAAAATAAAATAAATTACTGCTTCAATTCAAACAGAGATAAAACATCTATAGCCCAAAATTCGATTATCTCATAAAAATCATCTGTGTGATGGCCCATGCTTATAAACCGAGCACCCGGGAGGTATCAACAGAAGGATCATGTGTTTAAGGTAATCTTTGTATATATATTGAGTATTAGGCCAGCCTGGGGTATATAAAATGTTATCTTAAAATAAAAGACAGAAGAGAGTAAATACAGGACTATGTCAGTCACTTCTTATACTTCTAGCTAAGGTTAAGTGGAGAAAAATGTGGGGCTTTCCAGTGAGCTCTTCTCATTTCAAAACAATGGAGAAACAAAATGGAAACAAGATGGTAGGAGAGAGATGGATGATAGTTGAGAAATCCTCACTGACTCCTTAACTTGGGCCATTGATCCAGTTACTGGTAATTCTGGTTTGATATATGTCCGAAAAAATCAGTAAATACTCTTTTAAAAATGAGTTTATTAAGCCAGAGTATATTCTGTCTGCCTTACCACATTAATTATAAGCAAAGAGAGGAACTCCAAGGACTCTATTTAGACTAAGGCAGAAAGGGGCTCAAATGGTTGAGTTGACATACTGTACAAGTTTCCACAGCCAAATGGTACAGTCTAGAACTGCGCAAGTTCTCAAAACTTATCCCTTCCTCATGACAACTCCAAGGTAACAGACACATGGTGTCACTGAGGCTAAGTTAGTCTTACTATGGCCATCTTTATGAAACCATTTTGCTAAAATCGAACAAATGTTTTATTTTAGAGATTATATACTAGTCAAGATGCAGCCTCTTATTTTATGTATCTAATTTTCAGTAAATATTTCTATAGGTAAGAAAAACTACACATCTAAAACATAAACACATGTGTTTGGGGGTAGTATTAGTTAAAGACATCAGAATTCTAGAGGCAAGGAGTAGAAGGTCTTCAAATGGTATTCCATGAATGAATTTCTAACTACAGTGTATACCATGTTAGGCTGAGGTTAATGACAATATTTTTTCTGTTCATTCAGAAATGCAACAAAAAGACAGCAATGATTATTCTGAGCTCAGTATAGACAACTGTTATGGCAGAGGACTGAATTCAGTGCTAAATTGGGCATTTAAGAAAAGTGAATTTCCTAGTTGAACTTGTTCATAAAATGATACA
This sequence comes from Meriones unguiculatus, assembly GCF_030254825.1. NCBI lineage: Eukaryota > Metazoa > Chordata > Mammalia > Rodentia > Muridae > Meriones > Meriones unguiculatus. The sequence continues at coordinate 179,746,651 of NC_083350.1, read as the reverse complement.
ATAGCTTTCCAAATAGCTGAACACATTATCACTATTAAATATAGACTACATATAAGACACTTAGCATGCATATAAAAGCCAGTATTAATCCTAAAGATCTCCAATGTCTGCTGAGCAAGACAGTTATGAACTCAGCTAACAATACCGAGCACAGTGCTAAGTATGTGAATGTCAAAGGAATAAGAAAAATTAATCATCATGTCCAAGCTAATTTATATCCATCAATATGTTAGTAAATATTGGCTAAAAGCAAACAAAAGCCAGCTAAATAGTTGTTGTTATTAATTTTATTATTAAAGAATAATTTATAATTAACATGCATTCACCAAGTGTCTAAAAATAAAAGAAAAAACCTTACTAAATTTATAATTCTGAAGCAAACAAAATTAATATTTTTGGAAAACACCAAGTCAAAAGTATCTAATGTCTAGTTCTACAAATGCTTAAATAATGCAGGAAGATCTCTTTCCTCCTTTTGAAAGTGGGGTGGAAAAAAATGATTAGAGAAGCTGAAGAACAAATTTAGACTTTACAAAATGAAAAGAAGAAGACATTAGCAAAGGTATGATGGCAAATGGAGGTAAGTCTCAAGCTTCCCTGGCTGGGAAAAGTCTGCATCTCTGGCAGAGTTATGCCCCTCAACCAAATTCCCTCCCTCTGGAATGAATGTGAAAATTGTAGACAAAATTTTGCAGCTCACAAAGTCTGAATCTAATCTGGCTCCAAGAAATACTTCTGAATAGTTAATCAGAACAAAGCCATTTCAAAATATCTAGCTTATACTGTGATCATTTTGTGAGATCACCTGTCTTATCTATGGAAATACAAATATCTCACTGTATACATTACAGTACTGGGCAACATTGCTAGCTGAGCCAGTGGTCACAGTGTAGCTCCTTCTGCTGACCTTGACAGAATTTGCTCAAGATCAACATGAGACAGAAAAGAAGCATTTGGGCTAGAGAACCTAATGTTCTAGCTTCTAAGATCCAAGACGAGTGGTACAATTCTAAAACTCAGCTCTTGGTGAAGGCAGGGGGTCAACATTTCAAGAGCATTCAAGAGCAGCCTAAGTAACTGGGAACATCTTAACAAACAAAAACAAAATGCTGGGACCATTTCAAATTCTAAATTTAATGAGTTAATAGTTAAGTGTTAGAGTGTTTGCCTGTCATGCATGAAGGCCTGGCCTCAACTCCCAGTAATGACAATGACAATAAAAATAGAATGCCTTACATTTATGAAACCATAATTACTCAAACTCTAAGGATGAAATACTGACAATATTAAATGTAATAGTAAAAAAAGCAAAACAAATCCTTATCTGAATAAACAATTATTCTAGACCCCCAAACCAGTACTTACCCTTAGGAAATTTTATAAAAATCATAAACTGGTTCTTGTTTATATTGGTTGTTTAAGTAAGAGAATAAACATCACTTTAGTTTTCACTTATTTCTTAAAAATTGTCCAAATAATACCATTACTGCATTTGTTCTGCCTTTATAACCTATAATTGTTCAAAATTTCAAGTATTAATGATTTTAGTGACTCAAAAGTATTTTAAGTGGAGATAGGTCCGTAAAAATTAGTGGTTGAGAAAGTTTGTACTCTCTCTTATGAATTTAACAATAACAAAGAGAAATCAAGTATCTTTTTTTTTTGTCATGTCAAGGGTATGCTTCTCAAGCATTTTTTAAAGTATCTATTTCCCTGTCTCCTATTCAGTCCAAAACCATTTGAGCTTGAACCATCTATTTTTTTATTTTTTATTTTTTTGTCTGTTGTGTCAAAGCTCCAGCTAGAAATGTACTCCAGTCAATTTCCTTTTACTCAGTAGGCTTAGAATCAGAATTTTAAATTTAAAGGGAGATCCGAAGCATAGTGCTATTTGAAATTAACCACGTCTCTTGGCTAAAAAGGAGTCTTCTCCTGGGCAGTTTCCATCCAAGATTGGCAGGATAAATAATCTGGTTTATACATAGCTGATACTTTATATAAATTGAATAACCTTTCCCAAAACTAACTAAGAAAAGACTTCTGGTTATTTGAAATTGAATGTAAATATCAATTAAACTGGATGAAGAATTCAAGGTGAAAAATACTTGTCCAAGTATGATATACTAATGATTTGCTCTTATATAAAAACATGGCCTTCTTATTCCCAAAATGACACGGAACCCTGTTTCACCCACTGACATTCTTAAGAGGATTCGATCTTGAAAACAGAAAAACAAACAAACAAACAAACAAAAAGCAGTACTTTACAATCGTAATCTCCTTCATTACTAATGAGACTGTAGTTTTAGGACATTTCAGAGCCTACGACATATATAGCCAGATGAAATGAGCTGTTTTCATGTTCATTATCTTCTATCCATTTCTTGGTTATTGACTGATTTCCATCAACATTCTTTCAAAGGGCCCTTCTAATAAAGGCTCTGAAAGAACTTCATTGCCAGTCACATCATTATCATTATGTGGAGGGAATAACCCAGAGACAACAGGTATTCAGTTTCCAAATGAATCAGCAGTGGAGCCTGAGCATCTGAGACTCTGACTCAGGACTTCCATCACAAAGAACAAGGGCAAGCATGATCTTTCGATCTTTTCTAAGTTTTACTAATCCAGATCGTATTCCTCTCCTAAAATCATTGTCTGGAGATCACATCTGCCAGGTGGCCGCACCAAATAACAGGTCTCCAGTAGTGTACCAGAGACAACATTCACCCTTCCTGAGGCTTTAGCGGCTTCTGCTGTTTGTGTGTTTGCGTGTGTGTGTTTTGTTTTGTTTAGTTTTTGTCTCATAAGCACTTTGCTTCTTCTCATACTTACATGATCTGCTCTATCTAAGCCTAGATGTTTTTAGTTTTGTTTATTTTTATTTATCCAGATTTGTATGTGTACCCAGTTCTTTGATGTCCGAGAATGTGGGAGGGAAAATTTTAATTCACTTAGTGATGGACAGATCCTATCACTACCACCACCCAGGGTGACTGAGCCTCAGGCAATGGAGAGAATTCCTTTGAGCCACTTCATTTTAAAAAGGCATTCTGTGTGCAGCACAAGAACAAAATTCAAAACACTAAATCAGAATAGCATGAGAACAGAAGAAAACAGGAAGTAATTACTAGTTTTTATTGATATTTCTTTAAAAATCTGACGCTCTATGGAATAGTCAACTGTTACAAAAAGGCATTTCAGAGCAGAATATACTGCAATATGATGCTATGATTAACAGGCATATAATCCGGGGCACTAAGCAACTACAAGAAAATGAACTAAGTAGATAAGATTTTTACTACTTTTCCAAAATGAAAAAGCTGTAATCTGTCATAGTTACACAGAGGTAGGGTCGACTATTATCTTCACCAAGTATTACAACATAATTTCATCCACATGTATTAAACTTAGATTCAAAAGAGTATATACACAATGAGAATGAACTATTATATTATGATACTATATATCTCTCAAACCAGAACCCATTATAACATACTAAAGATTATTATTTTACACCTAGCCTTTTCAACAGGGGAAAGCTCCTCCATACAGCTTTCCTTGTACTCCTGTTCTAAAAAAAAAAAAGACAAGCGTTACCGGACACAAATGAGAGAATAAGGAGCAGCGATGAAGTACACCATATGTTCCTGTTGTAGGCTGAATCCAGGTCTTTGTTTCAATATTACAGCGCCAGCAGGAAGGCAAGCTAAATACCCACCCATTTAAAATTGTTTTCTCACTATTGCTGGTAAAAGTTATACTTATGATAGGTTCGGCCGGAACCCATCCTATCTTTTTTATTTGCTTCTTTTATACATATTTTTTGAATCTCAGGAACCTGCAACACAATCGCCCTGGATAACAGGTCTGTGGCAGGACAATCTGATAAGCCAATACAAGCGGCAGGCACCGAGGAGGACAAAGTTGTTTTCCTAGTGAAACAGTTCCGAAGTGATTCTATATCAATGACCTTTATTTCATTTTATTTTATTTTTGCTTTTACCAGCTACGCACCTAGATAGACACTGTCCACTTGGTCCTCAAGCAGGGCTTTTATTAATCTTGCGATCTCCCAGACCAGTTGTAATGGTGCAACTCAAAACAAAACCCCTAACCGCGCCCCAATACCTCAGGCTGAGTTACCGTTTGCTTTTTTTCCTCCCTACCAAAGTGCAAAAATTGTACGTCGTTCCCCTGAAAAGGTTCGCACCGCTATCCTAAGCCATCATTGCACTCTTTCCTCTCTGCCCTGGCGTTCCTATTGTCAGATGCCTTCCTCCCCGGGGCGGTGTGCAGGCGCCTGCAAAGGGCGCCCACGCTTACCTCCCGCACACCTGCAATCCCAGCTCGGGATGCCGGAGAAGATGCTCGGCGGCAGGCTGCGATCGCCCGGGATGCTGCTCCCGCCTCTCTCCCGGGGAAACTACCGAGCAGGCTGAGCCTTGGCTCGGACTGGGACTCAAGCTCCGCCTTCCGCGCCTCTAGTTGGCCGAACCTCGGACGGCCGCTCCTCCCTCTGCCGTCTGCGCAGCACGAGCTGCAGGCGGCGCGAAGCGGTACCCGAGCAAGAGTCGCTCCGGGCTCCCCGACCGCTCCTCCTCCTGCGTCTCCCCTCCTCTCGGGCATCTCACCTGGCGCTCCCGGGGGCCTGGCTTAGCCCTCTCAGTGGCTGTCCTGGGGAGTACTGCGGCTTCGGACTGGCGGAGCCCACCCCTCCCGCCCCAGAGCCTTCCTCCCCACCTTTCCGCGGACCCAGCCTCCCATCACTTGCCACCTCTGGTCCCCCGCCCGCCCTTTTCCTCCCACCCATCCTTGACACCGCCCACCGGTGGGCGTGGCGCCCGCGGGCCGGCCTTGCATTCTGATTGGTGCAGGTGAGAGCTGGTTCCGCCCTCCCCCCCGTTCCTGGACCCTCTCTCTCCATCCATCTCCCCTCCTCCTCAAAGACAGGGAACTCTTCTCTTATTTGCTAGAAGTGTCCCCACCTATTGCCTTAGGCGTTCTCGCAGCGCCTTCTGGGAAATGTGGTCTTGCAATGGCAGGAAGTGCTGGCGGGAAGGGCAGGCGGAACTACGGATCCCCATCGGGCCTTGCGCGACTCCTGCTCGGCAGGATTCCGGACAACGCCTGGTTCCTCTCGGGTCCTTCCGGCGTCGCCGGAGTGAATTGATCCGGGAGTTGAAGACGGTTCCAAAGGTGGGCAGTGGAAGTCGGTGCCTCGGTTGCCGGTGAGGTGAGGTTTTGGGGTTCGGGTCCGCACGGCTCCGCGGGCAGCCAGCGCGGCCCGGGGTCAGGCGGGGGTCGAGGCGGAGGCGGCGGGCTGGACGCGGGCCGGCGGGGCGGACGGGCGGGGAGCGGGGCCTCTGGGCGACAGCGAGGTCTCGACGCGAGCTGCGTAAAGCCGGTTTGTAAATGCCGCCCGCGCGGCCCGGCCCGGCGCCTCCAGGAAGTCCGCTGCGGTGCGGGCGGAGGGGAAGGGTGAGGTCGGCCTCCCGAGGCCGCCGACCCCGGCAGGTGAGGCGGGAGCTGGCGAGGCCCGGGGAGAGTGTGGGTGCCCGCCATCGGCGCCCGGGTGGCTGGGGCTGTGCCCTTTAGGGAGGAGGAGAGAGCCGGGGTTGACAGTTTCCTGAGGTGGCCTCTCCCGGGGGTGATTCTTCACCGGGAAGGTTTGTCCCGTTTAACTCCAGTGTGTCAGGTGCACTCACTTCTGACCTGCACTCCGAGCGCCTTCACTTTGGGATGCTAGTGAGAAAACTGAAGGAGCAAATGACGTGCCCAAGGTCACGCAGATCGGCAGTCTAGTCCACCAAAGTTCGGTTCTGCCCAGAGTTGTCTGCTTAGGAAGAAGGAGTGGGGAGCCGTGTGGTAGAGCTCGACCCAGGTCGAAGTGGCCAGGGGGAGTGTGTATTTCTCAGAAACGTTGGTGCGAGGAAGAGTTGGTTTGTCTCTTTGTTGAAGTGGAGTGAAATCCTTCCCAGTGCATCCTCCCTAACGTTCAGTCCAAACAGGAAGAGTCATGTTAGCTTGGATATTTACCTGTTTTTCTGGGATAGACTAAAGGATAATACTCAACTTCCATGCCCTGTTGTTAAAGGGTAGATAATATTTACCAATTGAAGCTCAGTGTTGACGTTAAGAGAATTATCGTTTGTTTTTTTTTTTTTTATCATTTTAGAACCAAAGGTAGTACTTGTGAAACTTTAACAAAACTTATTTTACACATTTTAATGCTTTCATTAAGTGAATTTTAAATGGAGAATCATGGAGAAATTATAACATATTACAAGAAATGACTTCTTTTTTTTTCTGAGATTTTTACTTTTCCCTTATTTTCTTCACTACATGTGTAAGCAGTAAAAACAGGCACTAGTATATTTTCTTTTTCTTAACATCATCTGTGAGTTTTAATTCATTCTTATTTAATGTTAAAGAATGAAAAAATAATGCTTCTATATTGAGTGAAACACAGTGGACTTGTTCCAAAAAAATGACTAATTATAGATGATAGATATGATTGGATAGTTTTTATATAGAGTATAGGAGTCGTTTTAATCCATAAACATACAAATTTATAGTTAGCAGGATTACTATGTAGGTTAAAATATTAAATACATAATATATACTGTAAATAAATATATACTTGTGAGTGTTTTTTGATTGCCATGATTAATATTAACAATGTTTGTTTGTTTGTTTGTTTTTTAATGCAAGACCCTTTTCTGGGATCAAAAGAACCTTTGTTTCTCTGTGTTTCCAGTTATGGTCTTTTTTTTATCGGGACTTTTAAAGTAAAAGGAGAGGTATGTTATCATAAAATTAGGCAAAATAAGGGATAATGTAACACCAAGCATAGAGTAATTCACAGTAAGGAAAAAGTCACTAAACAAAAGGGAAATTATGTGGGGTTAATTGATTTTGAAGTAGATTTAAAAAGTGCATTTGTGTCAGTGGGCCACTATAATAAGTCAATGCTGGTAAAACATATTTGTTCTCTTAAGGAGACAGTATCCTTTGCAGGACTTCGGAGGTCTTTCTTGTAGAATCATCTCTTTCTTAAAAGGTAATCTGTAGAACAGAGGCTGTATATTATCTTTGTAATCTTGGTTTTTGGAATAATTGAGTGGATACAGGGAATACAGAAAGGCTTGGGTGATGAAATGATTTGCCCAAGGCCATATGACCTGTCACAGATCAGGTTATAATCCATATCTTTCAACTAGATTTTTTTTCTCTATTGTTACTATTATTTACATTTATTCACTTTGTATCCCAGTTGTAGCCTCCTCCCTTATCTCTTCCTGGTTCCACCCTCCCTCCATCTTTATCTCTCCCTCTCCCTCTACTATCCCGCCTCCCTAGTTCACTGATAGGGGAAGTCCTCCAGGTTCTTTTATATCCCCTTTCTTCCATAAAGAAGAACTCTGAACTCTGTCTAAAGTTTACTGTGAGTCTCTGCATCCGCTTGGATCCCCTGCTGCTTGGAGTTTTTAGAGGACCTCTGTGGTAGGCTCCAGTCCTGTTAGACTATGAAGTTTTAATGTTGTGTTCAAAACTTTGTGTAGGAAAAAGACTGACCATTACAAATGTTCAAATATCACTACCCTCTCACTCTGTTTAATCCCGCCAATTTGTATTCTGTTTCTAAAATTGCTCTATTATTAACCGATCCTCAACTACTTATTTATTGCTTTTTTCATATATGTTTCTTCCTGATTTGGGGACCATTTTACAACTTCTGCCTTTCCACATGTCCCATTTCATCTTCCCTTTACAAATGTGGCTGGTCCCTTCAAAGCCTAGCTTTCTCTGAACCTTCCTTCTCCAAACCAGAGGGGATTCCACTCTCTCTTCTCCGTATTTTGAATTCTATTAACACTATTGCAATTGCAATTTATTATTTCTATGTTGGTTTAATATTTTATCATCTCATTAAAAGTTACCTGAGCAAGGCCTTCTCATTTGTTCTGTCTCAGCCCACCTCTTACACAATTCAGTATAAAGTCAGTGTAGATTTACTCATTCAACCCAGAAGAGTACAATTTAATGGCTAAAGTCTTAAAGGACTGGAGCTAAGGTTTGAGTCTAGACCTGTCTCTATGCTGCTTTGGTTGTCTTTGGTTGTGGTTATGACCAGGATTTAATACAACCTTGAGAGAAGATGATTTGGGGAATTTGTATTTTGCACTTCTTAAAAGTTATATTTGAGGAATTTAAGTTAATATTTTACTGCTTTGAACATATGATGCTTATAAGATTAAACATGTCTTTAAAAGTTTGCAAACAAAATTTTAAGGATGTAGTAGGCTAGATTTTTGTATGGAAAACAACTTGTGTAATTTTTCTCAGTACTTACTAGTATAATAAAATACATTTAACATCTGAATTATGTAGCCTTTACTCATTCAGTATTTACTAGCACACTTCCCAGCAGAACGTTGGGGTTGTTTTCAATTTTGATCATGTGGTAAGGCTTATTATTAAACATGGTTTTGCTAAATTGTAAGATTACTTGGTACTTTTTAAACGTTAATCTGAATGTTATTTGAATCTTAAGTAAAATTCTTTTTCACCTCATATAATGCAGTTTGCAAGAGATTAAGCTGTTTATACTTTGATAGAATATTAGTGTTATTATGATAGATGCTGTTACTAATAATTTTAAGCAATATATAAATTTTCTCTGAAGGAAATATATAGGAGGAAATACGTAGACGATAGTGTTATTCTGTACTTCACTGCATTTAAAATACTGTGAGTTTTAGATTTAGGGTAATAAAATATTTATACACATTTATATCAAAGCCACTTTTACATTTGGATTATGGAAAGCCATTGTTTTAAACTATGTAAAAGTGATTTGAACGTATTTAATCTCCTTTTATAGTTGCTTAGAATTTGATTAGTTACTTTAGGATGATGGGGAGCACAAGGATTTTCATTATCCTTAGATTACACTGAGTTACTAGGTAAGCACTGAAGTTAACCTACCTTTCCTTAGTAGGGAAAGTCTCTTGGGAATACATTTACCATAGTAGATCTAAATTGCATAGTAATGATCCCTTGATTCATTCACCTACACATTTGTTGAGGATGTTTTATGTGTGAAAGTGTTTACTTTGGAATGAACTGAAATCTAATATATGGCCAATGGTTATACCAAGCATTTCACGTGCCTGCCTACAATCCTTAAAACCACTGTAGGAAGCAAACATGATTATCCTCAGTTTGTGAACCAGGAAGATGAAATGTAGAGAGATGAAGTCACTTGTCTCAAATTGCCCACAGAACTCATATTTGCTTAGCAGTTTAGTCCAGGCTGTCCCACTAGAGATACCTTGCTTAGAGTCATTTAAGCACAATGGTGTTCATGTTTAAAGGGCTGCTCACACCATTAGAGTTGCAGTTATAGAGAATTTGTCCCCCAAATGTCGAGGTCACTGGGACATAGTTACTGTTATTTAATAAACAGTTTATATTTAAAAATCTGTTAGGAAGTTCAAACAGCAGAGACTAACAGACCATTCCTACATTATATCCCATTTTTCTCTGTGACATAGTCCACTTTCCTATAAACTGAAAGGTTAAGTGATTTCCTCTTCAGATGCTGTTGGAAAATATCTATAATCTGGTATTATATATCATAACTCATTACTCAAAATTAGTGCTAGAAGCTGCTCAGGCTGAGGGTCTATGGCTGTCTGAGTTTGTCTGGGGAGTAGTAGTCCATTTTCTTACCTCAGTCTGGGATTTGTGTACATGGAAAATTGCGACCACGGACCACTGGCATTCCTAAAGTAGGTATTGTGTACTAGATACAGGAGTGCTCCTTTCTGTCACTGTTTTTTTCAGTGACTGTTCATGTAGTCCCATTCATTTTCAAGGGCTTGAACTGACTTCATCACTATATCTTCAGCTAACATTATTGATGACTTAGACCATACACAATTCTGTAACAGGTACTAGGAAATAGAAGAATGCATAAATCTTTTAGGGAATTTAAACTTCAGTAGCAGGTAGAAGGGAAAGGAGATGCTAAGATTATTTCTTTGGTACTTAGACATTTTAATATACCAGCATTTCAGATGCATCAATTTTTGTTTGATAATTAGGATAAATAGCTTGTATGGAGGGACAAAACATGGTTTCTCTAACTTTCTGTTTGGCTATTGGCACTGAAATGGCTCTTTCTGTCTTATTCAGCCATCCTGTCTTAATTTGGATGACCTGGAATCCAGCTGTGATTGGATTGAAGGAATAATAAAACCCTAAAATGTTACACCCTTGCAGCCTTCTCATACTTACATAAGGTTGTACAACAAAAGGTACTTGAAAATGTTAAATGAGTCAGACCTGGCCTGGCAGCAGTGGCTCTCTTAGGCACTTTAAATTGTTGCAAGACTTTCTTAATTTAATTCCAAAAGATTTTGAATAATAGTATGGCCTTTTTACACTCCTTTGAAGGATGCCTTTATTCATGTTAAAATTGAGTTTGATAGTATTAAGATTTTGTAGGTGCTCTTACAAAGGAATTAACAGTTTTGCAAAGTGAAGGTTACAGAAGAGACTCTGAATACCATAGAGATAGCCATCCTGGTACCTTCTTGCAACTAAGACCAATTGTATTTGAGATCAGTTAGAAGTAAAAGGTAAAGTTTAATGACATCATTGAGAGAGAACTTTGCCCTCATTAGCACCTAGTGTTAAACTAGAGAGCCAGGGACAACTTATTATTTGCTGCTACAGATTCCACCAACATTTAGAGTAACTTTTTGTGGTGTAAAAACATCAAATAAGGAAAGTGTTTTTGTTGCATATTATAGAGAATCTTAACTATTTTGGAGTTATTAAATGAAAGGGTAGACATCTAAGATGAGGGAGTTGGTACAAAGCAAGAAGACATGGTCCACAGCGTTCTTGTAAACTTAGAGGACAGAACCCTACCCTGAGAGCTTTTTTATTTGAATTCCTAAGATACTTAACAAACAAACCAAAAAAAGGATTAATGTTATGTTGGTCTAGATGCTAATCAAAAGGAAGCAGTCATGTTCTTCAATCAAACACTTAACTAGTCAGTTGGGCACTTCATCGGTGAATCTTACATTGAGAACTTTATGGCCAAAAGAGGAAAATGGTTAAGAGGACAAATTATTTAATTTGTTCACATTTGAATTCTCTTTAGTCAATGGAGTAGGAAATAAAAAGAATTACCACAAGAAATTTGTATTATTACTTACACCAATAATTTTCAAATATGGTAGAAGCCATTTGCTATTTTCCTTACTCCTCTTTCCCAACAACCAACTGATCTCCAATTCTGTTTGTAAACTTTTCATTGCTCCAAATTTTTACCTTTAATATGTTGTCACTCGGTCTTTGATCACATCTTGATTTTCCTGTGCTACCCAGTCTGCTTCTAGGACAGAGCTTCCTGTATTAAGCTGAATTGTGTTCTTTAAGAAAATAAAAGTAGGTTGTGTTCTGTATGAATTTTATTTGTGTTTGTGAATGGGTGTTTTGCCTGTGTATATTGTATACCGTGTCTGTGCAGTGTACACAGAGGCCACAGCAGTCTTTGGACCCCTTGGAGCTGTAGTTACAGACCGTTGTTAGCCACCGTGTGGGTGCTGGGAATTGAACCCGCTGAACACTTCGGAAGAACAGCCTGTGTTCTTAATCCCTAAAAATAAAAGTAGTTTCAATGGCATTGTTTAAATAGTCTCGAAGTTCATTTGATGACCAAATTTATTTTGTATCTCCAAACTGAAAGTAATTTCCTGTGCACGACATGAATTTTGAAGGCCAAAGTAACTTTTGTCTCCCTTTTAGCAATTGAGTTTTGAAAATGGTGTGTGTGAGCAGTATGACATTGTGATAATCAGCATGAGATGGATACTGTGCTGTGTATGGGCAGGATAAACATGAGGCAGGAAAGGCATCTGAAGGTGGCAGAGTTGAAGGATAGTCTAACTTACCACTTCCTGCACGTCAGCGTTTGTACACTGATCTGGTTTGTCCCACCCTCCTTTCATCCTGAAGCCACATCAGACTCACAAAATTTCAAAATTTCTCTAACCATGTGAAGTAGATGCTTACTGTATTTCAGCTACTTCATTACATATTTTAAATATATTTAGTACTCTTAACCCTGTAAGGTGAGAACTTTAATCAGTATATGCATTCATTAATTTCCCAGTGAGTTTAGAAAGTTACTAAACTAAACAGTGTAGCCCAGCTGAGCAAAAAAATCAAACTATATCTTTCTTCCAAATCTAAGCATTTATCACCTGCTATGTACAGTAGAAAAACATACTTCTTACAACGAAATAGATTTCTATATTTAGTCAGGAATTTCCCCAAATATATGTATGCCTTTGACATAGTGTAATACTTGACTTTAAGGTTAGTCAGAGGTACCAAATTAGAAATCTACAAAATCACATCTTAACCGCATTATTGACTGCTTATGTCCTGACAGTTTTATGGGAGTTCACAGCAGCTCTTGCCAGTGTGCAAACTGAGCCATAAGATGACACAAAGAATGAGGCAGGTTAGCATTGCACATCTACTATAGGCGTTGGAAGCACATTAATGTATTGGCTAACACATAAGCCACCGATTTGGTTCTGAATTGTGTAAGGCTTGATATCTATAAGGATTATTTTTCAGTCTAAAGTTAGAACATTAGCAGTTAACTTTCTTTAATGTATCAGCATCTATAGCAAGAAGAGTTACTGAAAGGAAATTGAGATCTGGTACTGAGTCATAGAAAAGTTTGGGTATACATATCTATGCTCTCTTAGCTTTACCATGAGGGCCCTCATTTATGTTTTGTTTATAATGTGTATGTTAGTAAGTGACTTTGTTTTAAGGAGAGAGATGTTGTCCTTCTGTGAGAGGGACGAACCAGCACATTTTAAATACCTAGTTTATTAAATGAGGGAATAATGTTTAATTTCTCTCACAAACACATACACATCCAGGGAGGGGTGGGAAGGTTTTACTTAGAAAAAGAAGTTCTGTCTTGGAGGTTTAAAACCATTCATTATCTTTACCAGTTTTTCTGTTTTAGGGTCCTTGATACCTGGGAGAGATGACTGTGGTAGAAACCTGACTTACTGCATGTACATTTCTCCACTTAACCATAATTGCTAATATTAATTATTATACTTCATAGGCTGTCCTATCTGTAATAATGAATTGTATCTTCACAGCAAACCAGGAAGTTGTTTGCTGTTAGCATTTACACGAAACAGCTGTGTTCTTGAGTACCAGTGTTCCGGATGTTCCCAAGATTATCTGCAGCACCCCTGGTCCTGTTGTCCTGTAGGCAATACTAATGTTAACTTTCCTTCTCTATAACAAAATGCTTGAGATAAAGAACTTGGCTGCAGTCTGTGGTCACTTGACCCCTGTGCTTTGGAGATAGAGCCGATCATGGTAGGAATAAAATCATCCACCACAAAAGAGACCGAACAAAGAACAAGAAAGAAGCTTATGCTTTTAAAATATTCAAGGCTATAATTCCTTTGACCTAAGGTCTTTAGACCTGTCCAACTTCTTAAAGTTTCTACAAACTCCTGATATCTCCTCCTTGGAAACAAAAGTTTTCAATACGTGGGTCTGAGAGACATGGAAGTTCCAAATGACAGCATTCAGCTTATATCCTGTATAGGTTTATGTCATGCCATGATGTAAAATGGGTTCAGTCAGTCTCCAAGAGTCCCACTGTAACCGTTCCTATATTTCTCCACGATTCAAATCCAGAATCCTGAGTGGCTCAAAAAAACTTAGCTGCGAGCCTCTGTAAAAATCGGTACACATTTCCTTTCCAGTGAAAGGAGTGAGCAGCATCTGGGAAACCCAGCAGGGCAGACATCAAATTCTAAAGCCCTACATCTGCACCTAAGGCATACTGGCAGAATGTAGGCTTCTAAGGGCTTGGGCAGCTCTACTCTTAGAGTCTTGTTAGTTACTGCCCACATGGCTGCTTTCTTGGAGTGACTTTCATGCTTCCTGTAGTCTGAGCTGATGAGCACTGTATGCCAAATCTCCCTTACCATGTTCTCCATTGTAAACTTCAGCTTAGGTCCTACAGCCCTCACTAGATTTTGTCCATTTGGGTGACCTCACAGGACTACCACCCCACTGTGCACTGGATGGCCTCTCAGGCTTTCTCTGAGATGTAGATGAAAGTCTTCACTCTGCATTCCTGGAAAATCAGCATCGGAAGGAAGGTGGCCCTTCCCCAAGGTTTACCCCCCAGACCATGCTCTACGAGGGCTTGTTGGAAACAGGGAAGCTGCCTTTCTCTTTCCTCTTGGCAGAAAACAAAAGTGAATCCTAGGAAAACCATTCCATGGGCAGTCAAGCGCTGGCAGGGTGCTCTTCTTCTCCCAGGGTTCTTATTTGGGGTGCCTGGTGTTTGCTGTTCCAAGCCTTTGAACCTTTGATGGGTCCAGTGAATTTGCAGTTTAATGAAGTGCTCTGAGGTATCATCCTACTCTCCTGGTGCAAACTGTCACTTCTTTTTTGTTCTGTTTTTCTTTTGTTTTGCTTTTGAGACAGGGTTCCTCTGTGTGGCCTTGGCTGTCCTGGAAAACAAAAGCAACCGAGGGGAGAAGGGCTCTGCTTGGCTTACAGTTCTAATGTGCCCATCACTGTGAGTAAGTGAGGCAGAATCTCAGGTTTTTTTTCAGGGCTGATCATTTGGTATGAAATAACCAACCAATTGGTGTGCTTTTCCCTAGGACAGACCATTTCTCCTGCTCTCAGCATCCGTGCATTCTTGTAGTTCCTTGTCTAGGGTTGAGACCTTGTAAGCTTTCCTACTTCCACGTGAGTGCACCTGTTGATATTGTCCCTCTGAGTGCATGTTTAGGCAGTCATGTTAGCAGGAATTAGTGGTCACTTTATAGACCAGTCTGGCGTCCAAACTCACAGAGATTCTCCTGCCTCTGCATCCTTGAATGCTGCGATTTCAGGCATGCGCCACCAAGCCTGCCAGTTTTTTTTTTTTTTTTTTTTTTTTTTAAAGCCTGCTAGCCTAGCTACCACATCCTCTGGCTGCACCTTTACATGTACTTCTCTTTTTTGGCCAGGCTAGAAAGTTTTCAAATTATAAACTTTGCCCACTTGGTAATATCTATTGGGTAATGTCTATTATGTCATTTCCTGACCTGATTTGCTGCCCTTAGATTCCTTTTCCAGATAATCTTGCCCATTCATATTGAAGCTTGGTCCTCCTCAAAGTGCCAGACAGTGAACAAAATAAATGCTCCTCCCACTCCCCTACGCTCTGACAAGGATAGTTTCTAGTCCAGTTCCCAGTACAGTCTTCATTTCCATTGGTATTCTCATGAGCCTGACTTTCTTTATTCATCCTTGTTTTCTGATGTGGCATAATCATCCTTCACTTTACATTATTTACATTCTTCCACTCTATATGATACTTTGTCCCACAGTCCTTTTGAAAATTTCAAAGCTCCTTGCAAAACTAATCCCAGATTCCTCCACATTGTCTCATATATAACTATTGTCAAAAACTTAGTTTCTGGGTACCAATTCTTTATGTTAGCTTTCTTTTACTATAACATATTTGAGATATAAAATTTCGAAAGAGAAAAAGGGCTATTTGAGCTCAGCAGTGCCTGAAAGATGTGATTCAGAAAGGAATGCTCTTCAAAATTTGATTAAATATACTGGACTTTGCAGTGAAGTGACACATCATGATGGCATGAATAACTTTATTTAAAAGATGTAAAATACAATGCTTAGTAACTTAAAATTTAATATAAAGATGTTATAGTTTGGCTTGTGAACTACCTAATTTTTAACTTCATCTCTTTTAAGTATACAGCCTAGTTATTAAATTTAAAGAAGAATGTAATTGACAGAGGTAGGATGACTTGTTTACACATAACATGATTTAACCAATAAAGAATTTGGGTCCATGTTTCAGACTTTATTTCACTCTTTCTCCATAGCTTTCTACACAATTCTGTACAGTTTAATATTATGAAATACACATGTATGCACATAAATAAACACATAATAGCAGTATAGTGTCAAGGTGCTATATATTTCTTGCTATAAGCAAGGTATTTATATATGTTCCTAAATGCAGCATTCCATAACAGCTTGGTAATAAGTATATTCTGAAGCACTGAAGCTCATTTTTATCTAAGTAGAATTTCCTGCATACAGTATTCCTCAGTCTTTTTCTTTCCAAACCTTTTAGGAAAATTTACCTCTTGGAGTGGCTTTTGAAGGTCATGAGGACAAATTAGAGCATTCCTACTTGTGAAATGGTTGCTGTGTGATCTGTACAGTTCTAGGCATGGGTGTAGGGAGGGCTAGTTTCTCTAGGAGCCTGTGATTCTTGCTAATTATGAAGAGAAAACAAACCTTTTGAAACTTTCAAGTCAAACAGCTCTTGGAGAACACCTCTATGCTAGAACTTGTAGATGAGTTTTTTGCTCTGTTAATTGAGAATTTTTTCACTTTCTGAAACTGTAATAGATACCATAATGGAAATGTTACAGTTTTAGGATACTGTGCCCGCAAATAGGATACAATATCACTCTGTCTGTTTCTGATGGGGAAAAAAAGGAAACTACTGATAAACTGGAAAGTCATAAAGCACACTGCACACTCCAGATACTTTACCTGACATTTTACCTGGATCCCTGGGGCTGGCCATAGCAATTGAATTTTCTACTTACGCAGTTTTGTTGTTATTTGTTTGTTTTGATAGCAGTGATTACCAGACTGCTCTCTTCATGAGATTCATCTGGATTGTCTGTTAAATATGTAAATACCTGGATTCTGATTGAGTAGTCTTTCGAATCAGTGTTCCTAATGAGCTATGAAATAGTTGGTGGAAGGTAGCACTTGGGAACTAAAACTTTCAAAGAGAAAGATTTACTCTGCTGAAAGCTTCTTGGCCCTTTTGGTCTTGCTTATCTGTAAAGCAAAGTATTAGAAATCTTGTATTTAGAGAATTTAGTTAAGCATGAAATGTTGCTGTGTAGGGAGGTGCACCATTTTAGTCCCACCACTCAGGCAGCATAGGCAGGCAGGTCTCTGATCTGGAGGCGAGGCTGGTCTACATAATTAGTCCCAGGACAGTCAAGGCTACTTAATGAGATCCTGTCTTTAAAAAATAAAATAAAATGTATACCAGTAGTGCCTTCAGAATCTAAAAAATATTCTAGTGGCTATAATACAAACAAGATATTAGACTTTATAATATCTTACTGTTTGTTTTTTAATTTTAGTTTTGTGTAAAATCTTGTTGTAGTTTTGATTTTGCTTGAAGTTTCTAATATTGTCTTAATTTAATATAATAGGAGGAACTTGGAATAACTAAAATGAAAGTAAAAACTGATAAATATAACAAAGTATAGAATTTAATACAATCAATTAAGTTTCTGTATTTGCTTTTATTTTACTAAGCTTGGTACTTGAAAAGTTATTAACAAGCCTAAACTTAAACTTTTTCTACTTATAATCTTACTTTATTCATTCAAAGTATTATTGCTCCATGCTATCTCTATAGTCCTTATGGGGAAAAAATAACACATGAACTGGAACGGAACACATGGACTCTGTACCATGTTAGAGTAAGGTGTGTTTTGTTTTTATTTTTTGTTTTTTGGATTGGTTTTTAACAAAAGTACAGAACTTATTTAAGAATCTGTTTTTCCCAAAGAACCACATTCAGTCCAGTTCCAAGACCTTCTGCTTTTCTATTCCCTTTGTCCATTGTAAATAGTAGTAGCACTAGAATTATCTCTTAGGTCCCAGATGAAGTAAAGTGAGTGTTTCAGGAAATCCTGAGATACTTCGGCCCTTTACATGAGTAGACGGGAGTTGGTCAGGCAGACCAGGAGCCCTAAAGACTGAGTTTGGCAGTGGAAGTGGCCAACAGTCTGTTTTATACGTATTTATTCTGAACAAGTAGTAATTCTTTTAAGCTCATATTTCAAGGTGATTTTTCTTATGGTAGAATTTAATGGTACTATTTTGAATATTCAGGGAATTTTTAAGAGGAACGTGCGGGAGAAGTTTCCATTTGTATTGTAGTTCTACATTTTAACATTTATTTCTAAACAAAATTTAAAGGTATCATTTGCCAAAGTTTGTAACATTTACAGCCCCTGATAGGGGTTTGTTTTTGTTGTTATTTATTTATTCTATGGATTCATAGCAATACACCTGAAAAGCTCACTTTGAACTGAACAATTTCCTCTGCAGCATCACAATAAAAAGAAAATATAAAGCTATTCCTAATAGGTTCATACTGTTATCAACACTAATTCTGTGTGTGTGTGTATGTTTGTGTGTGTGTGTGTGTGTGTGTGTGTGTGTGTGTGGCCTGAGGTCAGCTTTGGGTGTTGCTCTTCAGGAGCACTTAACTTACTTTTTGAGACAGTGTCTCTTCACTAAAACTTGGGGATTGTTTACTAATTTTGCTAGGATAGGCTGAGCCCAGGGAACCCCAAAGATATAGCTGTTTGTATCTTCTCTCCCCTGGAATTACAGATACATGACCCTTCTCCTCAGTGTCTGCCTGTATGGTTGGTGGAGATTGAACTCAGGTACATGGATGGTGGCAAGTACTTTCCTGGCTATGCTTTTTTTCCAACTTATGTTATTATTAGGAAGTACTTGTGACATGGGTAAATCACTGTGCACTGTATTGTGTATTGATTGTCAGCATGGTTGGGTTAAGGAACAACTAAAAGTAAAACACAACTGACTATATCTGTGAGCATTTTCCAGAACAACGTAAGAGGAAAATCTGTCCAGACCTGTTTATGTGGGAACATGGTCCCATAAGCTATGGCCCTAGATCAGCTACAGTGGAGAAAGGGAGACGCTTGATGCTTCCTGTCTGCCGCATCTGCTACTCTTCTGCACCTTCAGACAGAAACCTCCAAAACTGAGGCAAATACATCTTTCCTTTTTGATTGTATGTGCAGGCAAATTGCTGCAGTTACAATAAAACTAACATACACATTAATTAGCCTTTGGAGACTTTGTTTTTTTATTTTCAGTAGAAGGTAGATGAGATCACTTCCAGGGTTGGAATTTAGAATCTGTGATCTTCAGTTATCTGTACATGTAACCATTTCTCACTCCAGAAATGATTAACTTTTAGAGAGTTGTTCATCTGCCATGACATGACTGAAGTTCTCAACTATCCAAGGAAGGAACCTTGTCAAAACAAGCTTCTCAAGACCCAGCTCAGTAGGCCCTTGTTTTATAGCAGGCTTTTTGTTGGCTTGGCGTATGTGTAGGTTGTCCCTGATACCATTTCCAAAGAAGCATGTGGAAGGAATGACAGAAGCACATTTCAACTTGGATTAAATTTGGCAAATTAATCCAGTATTTTAAACTGGAACTATTGATAGCTATCTCATGCTGTTGGAACTATAAGTGGATCTAATGCTTCTAAAAACTGTTGTAAAGTGTTTGCAGGAGCAATTTTCATAATAACAATGGTAACAATATTAAAAAGTTGTTAAAGAGCCAGTAATAGTACAATGTTGGTTTTGGAGGAGAAACTACTTACTAAATAAAAGATTTAGAAGAACCCAACACCAGTGTTTGCAGAAGATTTGAGTAGGCTTATTGTATGTGTATGTCACCAGGACTCTTAATGGTTCTAAGCACCTTCCCTCATCCCTGAACCTGTCAGCTTCCCTGTCTTAGGTAGTACTCAACATGTGTTCTTAAGAGTAAAGGCAGAATGATCCACTTGATCCCTGCTCTGCCTTTTGCCATCTCCTTTTTATTGAAATTCTTGAAAATACACCTATCTTCTCATGAGCTCACTCAAATTTTCCACAGGGAGCTTCCAAGATATTAATATGCTATTCTTTGAAG
Organism: Meriones unguiculatus; assembly: GCF_030254825.1. Lineage (NCBI taxonomy): Eukaryota > Metazoa > Chordata > Mammalia > Rodentia > Muridae > Meriones > Meriones unguiculatus. Next base: position 179,726,758 of record NC_083350.1, on the reverse strand, counting down.
GGTACATTTAATTTAAAAGTCGCTGTCTATGTTCTATGGCATTTAAAACGTCTGGCCACAATCTCCCATTTCAAACATACAGGCCAGCCTTTCTTTTGCTACTCACATAGGATCATTTCCTGTGTTCTGTCCATGGCATCAGCACCAAAAGATTGAAGATTGTATTATTTTTTTATTAGCTGATGTATAGTTACTGTCATGCCTATATAGGTAATCAATAAAATATTTAACAAGTTATCCTTCTTATTACCAAATTCAGTTCCTCTTCAAGTTCTATTTCTGGGCCCATTTTGCTGTTCCTTACTCTTTAGTCTATTTTTTGCCTTAATTCTGTAGTTTTCATTTTTACTATTATTGTTTATCAGCCTTTTTTGTTCCAAATTTGTGATCTATTAAGTAAGACTAGCTTTGTAGCATAGCAAATCTGCCTCTTTCCAAAGTTCTGGGATTAGAAGTGTGTGGCAACATAAAAGTAGATCACTTAGAAGCATTACATAGGAAAAAGAAGACTACCATTGTTACTTACCTACTTCTGCTTACTTAGATCTAGTCCTGTTTATCTCGTGCATTGACATGCTAAGTATGGTAAGCTTTTTCTGCCTATAACTCTGCCCTTCTGCTCTGCTCTTCATGGTGTTTATAACTAAAGCAATCTTTGTAAATCTACCATAGTATGTTTTCTCTTGCTGTGTATTACAAAGTTTAGGAATTGGTTTTGGTGGAATTCTTTAAAGTTGGGGAACAAAGTTTACTTTAAAAAAAGAAGGGTATCTTTCTTTTCTATTTTTAAAAATTTTCAAAACCAGGGTTCAGCTATTAACAGATTATTAACTGCATCTCACTGGTAAGGGTACAGTAGAATGCTAAGCACTCAGATTTGACAGGGAGTTGGAGCCTTTGAAGCAGTATTCTAGCTCTTGGTTTTTCAAACAATATAGTTTTTTAAACGAAATTTAGTTCTTTCAAAGAATCTTGTATAGACAGGTGTTCAATGACTAAGGTCTACATCTCGTATCTATAGGCACTAAACTTCATATGTTCAATGATTGAGTTAACTTCTGGGCTCCTTGAGTAGGTGGGGATAGAAAGGGTGTCCTTTACTTTTCACTTCTAGAGGTCTTTGTGCTGTGTGAGTATTAAGTCTGGAGTCTGCATCTGAAATCCAGTCTTGGGCTACTGCGTGAATTCTCCATACACGAGTGTACGTCTGTATTTGTAAAACTGAAATGGTAGTTACTGTAAAATAACTTACCCTGAAGACTAATGCATGTGAGAAATGTTTTATAATGCAGAAATCTTTTCTTTAGAAACAATTGCTCAGAGTTAACAGCCTTCTTTGTATGTGCAATTACTATTAGTTTTATGTTTAAGTTGATTGTTCAGCCTAGAAGGTAAAGAATTCCTTCTTTAAGTTTACATTCTTCTTTTAAATTTTTTTAATTTATTTGTTTTCACAAATTAGAGTTTATTCACTTTGTATCCCAGCTGTAGCCCCCTCCCACATCCTCTCCTAATCCCTCTCTCTCTCCCTCATCTCCTCCCATGCCCCTCCCGAAGTCCACTGATAAGGGACGTCCTCCACCCTTTCCATCTGACCTTAGCCTATCAAATTTCATCAGGACCTTGCATTGTCTTCCTCTGTGGCCTGGCAAGGCTTCTCCCCCATTAGGGGGAGGTGATCAAAGAGCCAGCCACTGAGTTCACGTCAGAGACTCTCCATGTTCCCGTTAAAAGGGAAACCACTTGGAGATTGAACTGCCAGGGGCTACATCTGTGCAGGGGTTCTAGGTTATCTCGATGCATGGTCCTTGGTTGGAGTAGTAGTCTCTGAAAAGACCACTGTGCCCAGATTTCTTGGTTCTTTTGCTCTCCTTGTGGAGCTCCAGTTCCTTCCATGACTTTCTTTCTCACCCTTCTTTCATAAGATTCCCTCTACTCTGCCCAATGTTTGGTTATGAGTCTATACCCTGCTGGGTACATTCTTTCCGAGGCCCTGTGTGGTAGGCTCTAGTCCTGATCCCTGTTTTCTCCCTCTTCCGAGGTCCATCCCATTTGCCTTTCTGAGTGAGGATTGATCATCTTCAGGGTCCTCCTTCTTGCTTAGCTTCTTTAGATATACAGATTTTAGGATGTAAAATTTTTTGTTGTTTTAGGTAGGCCTTTTTATATAGCCCAGAAACTTAGATCTCTTCAGCTTGTCCTTCCAAGTGCTGGGATGTATTGCTGAATTCTTAATTTTTTATTTTTACTACTTATAATTTCAAATTTTTCCTAGTTTTATGTCTACTTTATAGAGATTCCAGAGTTCTAGATATCAGAGAGTACCACTGACAAAGAACAATGTATGCTATTTTCCATGCAACTAGCTTTTAATATCATTTTCTCAATATTATAATTTGTTTTAAATCTATGGTACTATTTCTGTTGTTATTTTCAGGTGCTAAAATCAGTGAACAAGTAGCACAAAAAGCTTTAAAACTCTTTAATTCTCTGTTTTACTTTTTTTAATTTAGCTCTCCATATGTCATGGTTATTATTTCACATATATGACTGTCATTCATGAATGTAATCATGCCTCTAGTTAGTAGGTTTAGTGGTTGTATATCATGCAGTTGAATATGTAATTTTTCATGGTGTTTCATGGAGAACTCACTGAATTCATTTAAAGTAGACTGTGGATACACTGCCTTGTAAGTAGGACTTAACCAGGTTAGAATGAGGTGATTCTTTAGTCTATAAAGAAGAGGGAAATATCTCTCTAACTAGGGTTGTTTTGACATAGAAAAATGTATTAGCAAGTTAGCTTCTGAATGTGATAGCTAGCAACTCTCTAATTTTGAAAAGAAAGTTTAAAGAATTTTGTTGTTTCCCTTTAGTGTAAATTGCTTTTTCTCCTTTTCCCTCCCACTAGATTGCTGTTCTTTTTTGTGCACCATTCTTTATCGCACACACATAAAAAGGGGAAGAAATTCTGCAGTGAATGAAGATTCCTTTGCATTTTAGCATTGCTTTTTCTACTGTAGTTGGCTTTTGAATGAGGATGACAATGGAAGAGATGAAGAATGAAGCTGAGACCACTTCCATGGTTTCTATGCCTCTCTATGCAGTTATGTATCCTGTGTTTAATGAGGTGAGTGCACATAGAAGATTTCTGCAATTCCTTGATATCTGTTTCATTCACTCATCTGTTCTTCCAACAAGACAGATATTTATATGAACTGAACTCTTTGGGTTGGCTCTTAGGTCCAGTCTATACATACACTTGTAGAAATAAAAGCCAATATTCTATTCTAGTCTATGCTATTCTCAGTAGAAGAGATAGGCATTACCTATAGTTTTCCAAGTTGAAAGTTCTAGTAAATACTATTAAGTAAGAAAAAAATGAGAAATGGGTAGGTGGGCTTTATTTTCAGGACACAGAAACGAGACATTTATATATTAGAATGTAAAAGAGAGGAATAAGCCTAGAAACAAGTACTTTGTTAGGTAACTAAAGGTTATGATGACAAAGCCCTGTTAAAAAACTGATATCTGAGCCTGGCGGCACTCACGCTTTTAATTCTAGCATTTGGGAAGCAGAGGTGGGCTGATCTCTTGAGTTTGAGGCCAGTCTGGTCTACAGACTGAGTTTCAGGACAGCCAAGGCTACACAGAAAAACTTTGTCTCAAAAAAAAAAAAAAAAAAAAAAAGCTGTTGCATTGCATCTGAAGAAGTCAGGTAGCTTTTTTTATTGACGGAATTGTCTTGAACATGACACTTTTTGTTTAAATTAATATACTATTATATGGAGAGAATTTCACATCTGTAAGTCCCTTACAGGTTAATTCATGCCTTCTATGCAGTGGTGAATAGAGACATTGAATGGTGAAATTATATTTTCTAACTTTACATAAAATTAATGTCTACTCTGTGTGTCCTATCTCTAAAATCAGTGGCTTTAGCCTTAAAAAAATTAATAATTCTTTTTGCTGCACGATATAATTAATTTCAAAACCACCAATCTTATTATTGCTAATATAGCTGGAAGCCATTATGAAAATGCCAGTGCCTTGTAGAGTGTTATTCTGAGACTCAAATCTGTTTGTCCTCACATTGTCAGGGATGACAGTGGTATACTTTATGAGCCTAAATCTAGGAGACCGTAGAGAATGATTAATTTATACTTTTAACAAACCATGCATATATTAGAATTTTAAACCCTACCAAATAGTATCAGGTTCAGAGGACTTTCAGGAGAATTCAAAATGGTGGTGTAAGTAAAAGTTTCTGTCTCCATTATATAAAAGATTCTGAAGGCAGGGAATTCCAAGGCTAGTAATACTATGAATCGGTATCATCAGAAATTCATCTTCTGCTTTACTATGTCGCAATCTTCTCAGTATGCACAGTAGCTACAAAAGCTCTATCATGTACTAAGTTCTTGTCCAGAAGGGGGGGGAATGAGATAAGGTATGAAATCTTGTTTTCTAGCTGAGTCTACTTAATTAATGTGTACCAGAAATGTCCTACACAAGACTATATGCATATACATTATTTTTTAAGAACTTAATCTTATGACCAGTTTTAACTGCACAAGAGGTTAGAAAGTTCAGAAATCTTTTACTGAGGAGAAAGCCTCTCTTGTAAAACTTGTCCCTTCTGGGGCAGCTCTCAACAAGCCGATAATCAAATCCATGTTTTTGTTGTGATACTTCATTGCAACTAGCTGTTATTAGAAAGAAGTGCTTCCTTGTGGTAAGTTTGTTTGCTTTAGCACTGCTAGGCCATGCTGATAGAGAGAAAACAAGCAAGCAACATAACTGTTCTTAAGAATCTACTAGGGAATACAAGTGTTTAAAGTTACATAATTAACTTTGTATCAGGAGTGAGACAAGGAGACAACTGTTTGTAGAACTTAAGGTTTGAATTTCTGACATACTCCAAAAACTATTTTCATAGTTTCACCCACAAGTGCTATATCTTTTCAGTTCTGTACACCCTACTTAGAGTCTACAGCACAGAGTGTTAGGGAGAATTTCTGGATTAGTCTAGTATTTTGAGTCTTGGTTTGAGAGGAGGCAAATTTCATTTATAGAGCATCAGTTTCATCCTCCAGTTAGTGAACTAAGAGGCTTTAGTTCTAGCAACATGCATCAATTTACTTCTGTGTATGAAGGATGGCTGTTTGAATCTTGTACTTCACTCTAAAAGTGAGGAGTATGGATTAAATGAACTGTTGGGATTGATATTGATGAAAATTTTGTTATGGTCACGTATAAAAGAAATTTACTTCAAAGAATAAGAAGTGGCTAGGAATAGGATGGTAAATCTCTTCCCTAAGATGATGATCTCCAGGTGAGATCTGTAAACACATGTGATGCCATGGGTATAGACTTGGTGATTCATCATTGTTCTAGGAATTGATTTTCAGGAGTGACGTTTGAGGATAAAGTGGGTGACTATGTCAACTGGAACATTGCTGCAGCACATTAGTGAGGTCACATTCTAAGTGTCAGTTTGTTGGCCAAATCCTATAGTGCACTTTTTAAAAAATTACTTCCTGTCTCATATTCAAAAATATGCTCAAAACTATTATTTCAGAAATGGCAGTGGTACTTAAATTTCCTCTTAACAGATGAAATCTAGAGTTGGATAGAAGAATAGAATAGAATAATTATTGGAAGTGTTGAGTTAAAAGGTATTGCATTCACTGCTATTCTTTAGCGTGTTCTGTATCAAGAATATTTCCATTTTTCTTTAGCATTTCGGCATGTTAATGTAAGGTGTCTAATGAATTAAATTCATAGTTAACTCTAGTTCAACTGTGAATTTTATGTATGGGTACTGGTGGATATATTACAGTTTAGTTTGGCTTTATTGTTCTGTGCTGTACAAATTTAGATAGAAGTAAAAATAGTTTCAAATTAATCGTCTAGAAAGTTGTTCTCCATCAGGGCTGCTGAAAATAGATATGACTTTGTAAATCCTCTACAAAGTGTATTATAAACATTAGCAAGTCTGTTCACCCCTAACATTTTATTCATAGTAGCACAGTTTAGGTATCATTTATCTAGAGGAACAATAGAAATTTTGGTACTGTTACTCATGCTTACAAATCACTTATTTATGGCATTCTGAGTGCTAACTGTACTTAGTAAGGTAACTGCAAGATAACAGAGCACACTTCTTGTTTAGCCAGCGGCCACTGAGTTCAATGTCCAAGTATATTGTATACATTGTAAACTTACTGTGGAATAGTCCTCCCTACTGCATAACAGAAAGCATGGCTTCTACCAGCCTCATGCCAGGCCTGAGGTCAGGTTCTCCTGTAACTATTGTTTCTTACTGATTATTTGTATATGGAGAAGAATTTCCTTCTTCCAGGAAAAATAAGCCATGTAGAGGGACATGTTTTAAGACATAACATTTTCTGAAGCAATATATGACATAACTTGGAAAAAAAAAAGTTTTGTGACTATATAGGAATTTGTTTATCAATAAATCACCACAAAATATTACCTCCGAATAAATGATTTTGTATTCAGTTGCTTCTCATTCAGCTACTTCTGCCACTTTTGCTGATATGTATAACACTAAATTTTTTTTCTAGTAAACAGCTGCGAGCTGAGAACTATTCCAACTTAACCTCTTTACTTCATTTTTCTCCCTTGTTAGAGGGGGAAGGATTCAGACAAACTAAACATAACTTCTCAACAATGAGTGGATGAATGTTTACCTGTAGTATCTGACATGATCAGTTTAGTACTATTCTGCAATAAGAGTCATACTTTGCCTGGAATTCCTGTTTAATAAATTTATAATAAATAATAAGTTATTTAAATCTCAACAACCTGTGGAAAATAAGTTCATATAGAGTAATGTATTTATGATAATGCTGGGCATATAGTGTTAAAATTATTAATATTTTTGACAACATTATGGTCAGCATAGAGTTTTCAAACTTGCCAACACTGTTTCAGCAGATGTTTTTATACTACTTATGTGACTCTTCTTACCTGCTTTGTCATATATGTCATTTGATACCTGATTGGCCACATTCTTACAAAATATACCTCAAGATTTTAGTCTTGTGATGTGGCCTAGTTTAGTGTAAGAAATAGGATAAGTAAATTTGGAGAAGGTTTAAGGATGGTATCATCATGGGAAAACCTAATCTTGTCTGAAGTTGAGGAAGCCAGTAGACTCATAAGCAGTTTAGAACTAATTAACCTAAATATTTTGACCTTTAAGAATTAAAAAAAAAAAAAGCTTTCATAAGAATCCATACAAGACTGTTGAAAACGTGAGGAAAGGCTGAGTTGATTTATTTTTCTTCTAGTCATGGATTTCAGAACTCGTGATAGTTAAGCTATGGAAATGAACTGATAACTTCTCGAGGGATTGGGGAATAAATGAGGTTTATAACTGGAATTATATTTGAACTTAAGAAGAGTTTTATTAGTGAATTTGAGCCTGAATTTGGCAAGTACAGTTGATAATAGTAAGTGTTCAAAGTCTGTCCTCAGTTCTGTAGCAGAAGCTGCTCTTGCTGCTGCAGTTGGTAGTGTGGGGCTAAGCTGAGAGGTAATGCTGAGTTCCTCAGGGACCCTTTAGCAGGCACTGTTGCTCTGCCTCATAGTGGTGATAAAGTATCTTAAGCCTTCTTTTCTCTCATTTGGACTTTTCCCCCCTTCTGTTCAGTGGTGACATGAAGAGAGGGTGAAACCCAAGCAATGCTGATTCTTGTTTTAATGCATAGTGATGCACAGTGTAGCCTGTAATCTTCCCCCACTACATCTCCCCACCCCGATAGAGCCAGCATACGGTGTATGTGCTATCCATTGCTAGTAATATAGTAAATATTGCAAATAGGACAGGGTTCATTATGAGGCTACTCTAGCCAGCAAGTATAACCCCAACAGCTCACAGCGTTCTACTTAGTAATAAGTATTGGAAACAAAGTGCAATTTTTTTTGTGTTTTAGACTGACATCAAAACACAACATTCTCATGTGTCACCAGCTTTGAAGAAACCTTTAAGTGGTAGAACTTGTAAAGATAGTTTTCAGAAGGCAGACCACTGTAAAATCAATTTAGATAACTATTTCTTAAAACTAAGTTGATGACAGTTCTACTTTTCACCTTTCACATTGCTGCTGAGTTCGACTTCTAGTTATTAAAGGTCTGAATTGTCTTTTAACATTGACTTCTTACACATGGTAGAATTCAGGAGTCTATTAGTTGTTACAGAGATGCAACTCCAGTGTGGAAAGTGATAAAGGCTGCTTGTGGACAAACCAGAGAGCCGAGCTGATGGCATGAACTCTGTTTCAGTAGAAAGTTGGAAATTTGTATCAACCAATGTTTGTGTAAAATTAAGATAGTACCATGTATGTTGTGAAGATTAGAGATTATTCTGTAGAAAAAAAACTCTACAAGCACTTACTTGATTCTTAATGAAATAGCTGCTGTTAGAATGTTGTCAGAATCTACTGCCAAGAGAGGGATAATGTGATGAACATGGTTTTGTTAAGTCTTAATCACAGCTGAGAGGCATAAAAGTCCTTTTCATGGGGTGGGTAAAAACCTTGCTGCCTAAGAGCAATACAAGCCTATATTGATGTGAGAACAATTTATATGAGTTCATGAAGATGGTAACTTCTCTGCAAACAAGAGGTCTGGGCTGTGTGCCTGGCTACTCTTGGGCATTGGAACCCACACGAGTAAGAAAACCTCCAAGTTTGTTACAGATGTGTAGGTGTACAGTATACCCAACCGAATGCCACTGGGGTGCTTCACAGTTTACAGACTTTGGAATTACTAAGGTTTGTCTGACCTTCCTGTGGCTACTTCCTTTGAAAGATACAAATATTTAAGTGTAGTCTAGAAATCCCTGTCTTGGATCATTTTTACCAACTCTTCACTTGCTGTTGGTCTTCTTTTCCTTGCATTTCAGTGAGGGTGATGATGAGTGATATAGTATGGCTAGTACTTGAAGGTACATATCTGACTCAGACCTGTAGCTGGTCACAGGCAGGCAGTGGGGTGTAAATGCACAGAAGCACGTGAGCTGTCAGTATGGAAGCAGTCATCCTACCTGCCTGTGCCAACTTTCTTACACACCTGAGGTCTGATGAGCTTTGCTGTTACTTTAAACAGCACTCATGATTATTACATCAACTGTGTTATTTACTTGTAAAATAAATTAGCCTCACACGTGATAATAAAATTAAAATAATTACATTTAACATTTTAAAAGTTTTTATTTTTATGTGTATGAGTGTTTTGGGTGCTGCATGAATGTAAGTGTATACTCTGTGTATACAGTTCCTGCATAGACCAGAAGAGAATGTTAAAGCCCCCGGAGCCAGAGTTACAGATAGGTATGAGTCATCATAGGGGTACTGGGAATTGAACCAGGTCCTCTACAGGAGGAGTGAGTGGTCTTAACTGCTCAGCCACCTCTCCATCATCTACAGTTAATTTTGATGTATTATTTTAGGTAATTACTTACTCTTAGAGTAGTAGAGGACAGATGGAAACACCTCTGAAACTCAGGCTTCAGTTTGAGGATTATTATTACTTTGTCAGCACTATTTGCTGATTGGTAAAAACTAGGTAAAGCTTAATCCTTGACTGAGAAGTTAAAGTGATTACAAAGAATGGAAGCACATGTTTCATTGTGTTGGTCACTCTGACCAACACACAGAACTACTTGTATGCACACACAGGACTATAGCTAGGGAATCAGGCAGAATGCTTATCCTAAATTCTCAATATTTTCTGGAATTCAAGTCAGTATCTGTATTTGTTTCTCTTAGGACTTAGAATTCTGTATCATGATTGTATCAAGTATTCTGTAGCACAAATTTATGTTTAAGATGGGGTGCATCTTATTAAAAAAAAAAAACCCAAAAACTTTTTTCAGGTATGAATAAGAATTTTAAATTCTTGAAAAATTATGGCTTATAATTATTGAAACATTTTTGCTTATCGTATGATGGATTTATGATTAGTAAAGAACAAAGCATCAGAAATTATTTTCTCCAAGAACACACATACTAATCATAATTTTAAACTTCTCATTGTAGCTAGAACGAGTAAATTTGTCTGCAGCCCAGACTCTGAGAGCCGCTTTCATTAAGGTAAGCTACAGTAACTTCCTATATTTATTAACTTTTATATGTAAGTCTAAATACCATGTATTGTTGCTAGTTTTCTTTTGATGAAAATTGTTTTAGGTCACATAGATATTTTTTAGTTTTAGACAAGCTTTAAACACAAAAAGGCACACAACAAATGCTGTTTCAGGTGAGTACTCAGAAGCACATTTTATGTTCCTTCTATTCTTCAAAGTTGTTTATAAAATGTAAATTAGTTATGCTTCATATTGATTAGTTATGGGATATAAAATTTGTAAATAATATGGCAGACTAAGGTAACTTCGGGAATATAGTTATGACATTCCAAGTGAGTTTCTTCATTGTTCTTAGACCTAAGCTATTGACAGGGTGGCTGGTAAAATGGTGAGCTCTTGAATTCAAACAGATGTGTCCCAAGTGTGAATATTCACATGCTTGGTGACTTTGTATTACAATTAGCGTGAGCCAGCTTAGTAATAAGAATCCATTTTAGATACACTGTTAAACAATTTCACTGCACACAACCACTGGAAAGCTGAAAATATATACTTGATTTCATATTTGTTCTCAGCGTATATTTCTGTTTTGGGCTATACTTGAGATACTTAATGTATATATTGAGCATATTGTTTTAAAATGTTACCTGCTTTCTCAACTTACATATATGCTTGGGTGCCCCCAGACATATTTTTATTTACTTTTAAATTTCCATTATTAACTAAAATAACTTACTTTGAGTTAAAATATTTTAATGCTAAAATTAAGAATAAACTTAAACGTTTTTAGTAGCTGTTTCCTTTAGTGATATTCAAAAAATAGGTAAAACAGTGTACCCTTGAGGAATATTCTTCTGACACTGTGACAAAAATACAATTGTGTGATTATGATAGATCTGCATATCTGGGATTGTCCGTAGATACATTATCTATAGCAATGATCTTTTAGTGTTGTTTTTCTTTGTTTATTTACTACTGACATAAAGTCTTAACTTTACACAAGTCTGGTCTTGAACTTTGGCCTTAAAATAACCCTTTGGTCTCTGTCTTCCAGGTACTGGAAGCTATAGACATGTACTATTCTGCTCCAGGCTCACACCTATGATTGTTAAGTACACATTGATCACACAGTTAAGCAGTTACTGTGAAATTCCCCTGCTAGTTAGGTCTCAAGTGAAACTAAAGAAAGCTATGTAGAAGAAGGTGATTTTGTGTTTTTAAATTTCCTTTTGAGAAGCTGTAGAGGTAGCTCAACGGTTAAAAGAACTTGCTGCTCCTCCAGAGGACGTAAATCATTGGCCACAAAACTATGCTTTACCTTGTGGGACACTTTTCTGTCATGCTAGAGTCCTTACAGAGTTGAGTAACCATCACATTCACGGTTGAAATCGTCAAGTGCAGATAGCATCTCTGATCTCAGAGCAGAGGTTTTGGAGGCAATTGTTGAATTTGAGGTGTTGAAGGTTTAGCCAGGATTTTAGCCAGAAAACACCAAAACAGCTGTTCTCAACCAGTGGGTTGCAACCCATTTGTGGGGGTTGAAGGATGCTTCACAGGGGTCAACTAACACCATTGGAAATAATTATATTCATAACAGTAGCAAAATTACAGTTATGAAGTAGCAACAAAAATAATTTTGTGGTTGGGGGTCATCACAACGTGAGAAATTGTATTAAAGGGGTCAGCATTAGGAAGGATGAGAACAACTATACTAAGACATATAATCCCAAAGTTATGCCAGGCACATTGCAAACTCAAGAGGGTTGTGTGAAGAATTTTCAAAAAGTGAGTGCCATGATACTTAGCATCTGTTTATACTGTATGAAGTATATACTACTTCATACTTCATATACTACTTCAAGTAGTATACTTCTCCTGAAGTAGTTTGTGATTTCAACATACTAGATTGATCTGCATTCCTTTAAATGATGTCGTATTTTTGTGGAACTAATAAAAACCAAGTAACACACACACACACACAAGGATCAATGTGCAAGAAACAATGAGAATGGTAGTTCCAGTGTATGGCCAATGTTTGAGAAATGACAGTGCTTAGGAAGTGCAAACATCCCATTAATATGTAGCAATGAGATTAACATTAATTAATATTAGTAGTGAGATAAACTGTTGTCTGTTTTGTTATATACATAGACTTTAGGCTTTGGGTTTTGGAGTTGTTAGAACATATTGCTTACCTAAGTTATTTGCACTACCTAAGCAGCATTTGGCTCTAAGAGCTCTATGAACTAAGAAAGTTGAGTGAGTCTGTGAGACTTTTTGCTATGCCAGATCTAACTTGAATTAAGAACTTTGTTTGCAGACTTCAATTTAATTCTTTCAGCATTTTAACTTAATTAGCAAATGTTTTTCTACAGATCTTTCCTGCCAGCACCTAGAGAATGCTCCCATGCCCCCAAGGCAGTTCATTATGTAGGTGGACTTAATGCTACCCAGACAAGGAAGATAAACAACTGTTATGAAATAAGCATCAAGTATAATTTTTGGCAATTTAGGAAACGAATACTGTAACAGTGCATGTAGCCATATTTGAACGTTTTTTCTTTTAAAAGTTACCTTGACAAAACAAATAGAATTTAGATGTTTCATTAATCATTTATCACAGTGATAAGCATAGCAGTTGACACCTAGTACAGTGATCTCAGCATTGAGATACATGTGTATATTTTGTGCCTCTTTCCAATTTTAGTTCACAACCTCAGGTTTTTCTACTTGAGACCTCATAAGAACAAGAGTGTTTTAAGAAAGTGGTGAAACAGAAGAAAACTAACTGCGGTAACATTAGAACGGAACAGCAAAGGCAGAGAGGTTGTGTTTGACAACTAAGGAAGCAAAGTGAGTGCCATCAGGTCAAGGTGGAAATTATGTTTTTACATGATTATTGGGTAAAAGACAAAAAACATTATATCGACTTACTTGGCAGGCATCCTAAAGGAGACAAACTTTCAGTGCGATTAGGAATTTTCTAAGTGGAATAGGATAAAATTACTGAGAAAACAGAAATGCGGAATTTGCCTTTATATTTAGTCTTGTATGGCAAGATTTTAGTGCCTAGATTTAGCTCAAGTAATGTAGAAGGATATATTTAGTTACGAAGCTCTGTACATCACATTCCAGGGTACTGTAGGGCGTTGATGAGTTGGTTCCATGTGTAAATGCTATTGTCAAGCAGAAAACTAATGCCCAGAGCTGTCTTCTGATTTATACTTGAGCACGTGTCCTTACCTATGGCTAGACAGACAGCCTATTACACACGTACAGACACACGCCCCAATAACAATAATTACAAATAACAGTCGATTTTCAATGAGAGAGATTGTGAAAACCATTGAACAAAATTTCTTGCTATGAAACTAAAATAGGAAATGGAAATTATTGTATGGAAAAGTAGGTAAGGGAACAAATCTATTTTATTAAAAACTACAAAAGTTACCCTGGTGTTTTATTTTGCTTTTCCTGGCGTTTAATTCTAATACAGCACATCTTTAAAATATGCTTGCTAGGAGTTATTATTGCCACTCCTTAAGATGAAATGTTACATATGCTAAAACCCCTCTCTGCACTTAAACTTCATGAAAAAAGTAGTGTATGAGCGCAGATGGGGAGTCTCTGTCGGATTGATTGAGAGACTACAGAGGCGAGGCGAGGAGCCCTGAGTGCCTCTGTGACTGCACATAATAAGAATGTGCCGGTGCCTCCGCTGTCAGGGCTGCAGACAGCGCCCTCGGTGCTGCTTCCCCACCTTCCTGTGTCCATAGAAGGGACATTCTGAACAATTAAAATTTACCTTTAAAGTGCTGAGAACAGTTCTGTGTTTCAAAATTAGCAGATTTTTTTTTTTCTTTCAGGCTGAAAAGGAAAATCCAGGCCTCACACAAGACATCATTATGAAAATATTAGAGAAAAAAAGTGTAGAGGTTAACTTCACAGAGTCCCTTCTTCGTATGGCAGCTGATGACGTGGAAGGTATCAGAAAGAAGACGTGTTCAGTGTCTCCATTCCTGGGAAGGACTTCTTTCACATCCTTACCATTTGACCAGACAGTTGTCCCCCTGCCCTATGCCTTCATGCTTTTCGTGATGGTTGTGAGCATTGTCTGTACAAAGTAGACACGCAAGCCCTTTAACTTTCTATACTTGTCAGATTTAGCTATATGAGGCATTTGTTGCTGCTGCATCTTTTATTTTTTACCTGTTAATATAATGATAAATGAGTCTCAGTTTCACTAGTTCAGAGAAATATTTTGTTTTGTATTTAAAAGAGTGAACCATTTGTCTTGATGTTACTATTTCTTTTTTTTTTTTTTTCAACTACAGATTTGAGAGGGCAACACTAGTGTTGCTGCTTTGCTTTTTAATAAAAATTTAGAGATGGGTTTCACTTAAAATACCATTTTTACAATTAAAAAAAATATATAGTATCTTACCTCTACTAATAGAGAAGAGAAAGAAGCTCTTTGAATTGATTCCATGACTTTCAGGAAAGCCTTTGTCATTTCCTGAGATTTAAACTTTGCCAGTTTGGCCAGCCTACATTGAAGGCGTAAGTTGCTGAGATTCCTCCAGGACAGGGAGCCTGGTAGAGAGTCTATTTTATCTGCCAAGTCTGATTGAACTCCTTTCCAAGATGCCATTCTGTGAGCCCAGCTAAAGTGTTGGATTTGAGTTAGTCTTTGTTTACAATGCGAATTTAAGAATGTACTGAAAGTCATAGTGATGAAGCACAGTATATTCCACATTATAGGGTTTTTAATATAATAGCCGTAGTATATTCAACACTGTAAGGTTTTTATGAACCAGAGTATATTCCACACTATAGTGGTTTAATATAATGACCCGTAGTGCATTCAGTACTGTAGGAGTTTTAATATAATGAACCATCGTATATTCAGTACTGAAAGAAGTTAATAAAATAGACTGCAGTGTATTCCACAGTGTAGGGATTTTAAGTTACTGAATTTAAATTTCCATTCACAAATGTATAAATGAGCTTCACTTTCTTCATGAATTTAAGTATTTAAGGCTTCGTGGCATAGTAGAATATTAGTACTGATAAGCGTAGATCAGTAGATGGGTGAATATTTAAGATTTTCTTACATATTCCCATATATTTCAAAAATGTTTGGTCTTACCCTGTTTTACCTCACCATAAACTTTTTTTTGAACTGTACCAAGTTGAACTTCTTTCTCTTTCTAACTAAATGCTTATTCCTACTCTGTGCATCCTTGGTCAGCATTGAGAGTTCTTAGACTTGAATTTATCATAGAGTCACATGATATTTTTTATTGTTTTTCTGTTTTTTTTTTTTTTTTTTGTTTTTTTTTTTTTTTTTTTTTTTTTTATCAGAGTACATGATTGAACGACCAGAGCCAGAATTCCAGGACCTGAATGAAAAGGCACGGGCACTTAAACAGATTCTCAGTAAGATTCCAGATGAGATCAACGATAGAGTGAGGTTTCTGCAGACAATCAAGTAAGTGAGGTTTTTTGCTTTGATTTTTTTTTATAACAAGGATTATCAATTCTTTTTATTTTGATATAGAATTTAATTAGAACATTAATTTGAAATAAAATCTGAAAATTTGAATGCCATTAACTTTGTACACAGTGGCCTCAGAGTGTCCTGTTCTTTAAGAATGTTTAAGTGGCAGTAGTGAATCAATGAAATAGTGGAGAAAACATGATAATAATTTAAATTATATAGATAAGTTATATAACTAACGTGTATTTCAGATGAAAGCATGCGGACACTAGGTGGGTGGTGGTGGGACATTCAAAGTCATACTCTTAGCTTCAGACCATTGAAGTAGGGGTTTTTAGAAGCAACAAGGTCTTAGTACCATCACTTCCCGGTACTAACTTATTAATGATATATTTTTAATAATTATTCCTCTAGGTGATGAGAATGAGACAAAAAAAGTAACTTACATTTCTAAGGTTAAAGAGCAGTTTGAAATCTAGTAGGCTGATGCCAACATTCTCTGTGCTGTTTTCTATTCCTAGATTCATAATATTAATCTATCTAATCTATGCAGACAAGTTTCTGCTATTTGAATTGAAATGTAATGATGGATCATCCACTGAATGTCAGTGAGTCGGAAGTGAAATCCAAGGCAGAAATGTAGAACCAGTTTCTTTCCCCCAGGACACTAGTTCTCAACCTGCATATCATGGGTTGTAACCCCATTGGGGTCCCATATCAGATATCCTGAATGTCAGGTATTTACATTACAGTTCAGTAGAAAAATTACAGTTGGGAGCAATGATAATTTTATGTTTGGAGGTAACCACACACAACAAATTTTATTAAAGGGTTACACCATTAGGAAAGTTGAGTACCACTGTTTAGGCAGTCAATGAGGCACCTCTTTACAACCTATGCAAGCTATGTTATGAACAACTAAGTTCTATCTCAAGACCTTGAGAGGTTGCCCATATTTTTAACAAAGGCATGGATGTTACAATTTCATTTCCACTGTTTCAATGTATTAAACACCATTGCATTAAGAGTAATGGTGTAGAAATATTTAGTTGAAATTTCTACTAAATATATTCCTATGCATTTGAGGATTTATTTGCCGAACGTTTTTGGATGTCCACATTATGTGTGAAATGAGGAGCCAATCATGTTTGAATAGCACAGATAGCTACAGTTTAGTTTTTTCTTTAATATGCCTTACCTTTTCATATTTAAATTAATAAGCTTACTTTCCCATATCTTAGCAATATTAAACTTATTACACCAAATTTTATAGGCATATAAATGAGTCTGTAGGTTTTGTTTATGTAGTGAAAATACTTCTGCTGACTAGTATATATAAGCATTTTAAAGTATATTTGCCAAATTCGATTTGAATCGCTGTTGTAACACATAGTTCTGTTACAAGTTGCTTAGGTTTTTGACTGTGAAGAATGAAGGTAGGTCACTGGAGAAATGGCTCAGTGGTTAAGTGCACTGGCTGCTCTTCCAAAGCAGACCAGGGTTCAGTTCCCAGAACCCACATGGCAGCACCAAACATGGCAATTCACAACTGTCTGTAACTCCTGTTGAAGGGGATCCGACACCCTCACACAGATGTTCATGCAGACAAAATACCAGTGTACTTAAAATAGAAATAAATCTGTTATAAAAATGAAGGTAACGCTTATAAGAACTGAAAGAAGTATTATGCATAAAGTCTAGCAGAAAACCTGAAGCAAACACATCACATTAACACTAGGAAGGAGAAAAGGCTCCTCTTTTTCTGTACCTAGTTAGTTAGGGAAAAAAAAGTCTATTATGAGAATATTGTAAATTTTTTGATTAATGAATACTTCTGTTTGAACTTATATTGGAACTTCTTTGTGGAACTAATTATAATAAAAGTCTGGCAGATTCCAGTTGATGAGAGCTAGTGATGATCCTGATTTAATGCATGAAAAGCCATGCATTCATTGGCTTATTCTTTGTTGTTTACTGTATATCACGTCAGGCAACTTAGTTCAGGAGAACTAAACTGAGCATGCTGTGTAGGCACTGCTTCAGTCTTCCGATGTAAAGATGCATATGTGAATTTGGGTGGGACAGTTAGGAGCGCTACTTTTCTTGTGTGTTTGTTTGTTTGCTAAGTTCTATGTACATTTCATCTGATGTCCATTGCCTACCTTTGTGATGTGTTAGACAAAACTTACTAAACAACTGTAGATGCACATTTCTTCTCTCTGTATGGAATCTGTCAGTTATTACAGAATGCATCTGCAAATTCTTTATAACAGAATGACACTTACTTTACCGCAATGCTTTATCTGGTTCACTGTCCAAGTATTGTTTTGCACTGGTGTGTTTTTTTGCAATTTGAGAATTCCCAGGTGATTACTCATACAATTCAGTGTTCCTAGTATAAACCTATGCTTTTCTGTGTGTATATGGATAATGTATTTTTAAGGACATTGTTCAACAACTGGGTAAGACACTGTTTTGCCAGATCTCCATTTACACCAGGCTTAGGGATAGTATTGGTCAATACGGTTTATAAAAGTGCTCTATATCACTAAGGTAGCAGATCTTAGTCAACTACTGATCACCAAATTGCAGTGGATTTAAAATGTGGCCCATCAACAGTCACCCAGGGTATTCTTTCTACCCCCATCCCATCCAGAGTTGTACAGGCTCTTAATTGTATTATAATAAATGTGCAAGAATACAGAGTTTATATGTGTCAATGGGATGCAGTGTGCTGTCCAGTGCATGGTTACCTTATGTAAACATTACAAACCCAACTTTTTAACAAATAATTGGTATGTAGTAGTTACCTATCGTCACTATTCCTGTCAGTACTGCTCCATAATTTGTTCTAGCTGTGACTTAGTACCCATTACTCAGACTTTCCCTGTACCCCTTCCTCCACTATCCCCAGCCTCTAGTCAAACCATTTACTCTCAACTTCTATCAAATCAGCATTTTTAGACCTTATTTACAAGGAGAATTATATGGTAATGTCTCTCTCTGTTTTACATCTAGTACTACTCTCCAATTTAATTCATATTATCATAAATTACAGGGTTCCATTGTTTTTCACTATTGAATAGTATTCATAGTAACATTGTACTGTGTTTACTGCTTCCATTCATCCAGCAGTTGATGGACATCAGACTTGTTTCCTATGTTTAATTATTTTGTGAATACTTTGTGGTGAATACGGGAGTTATTTCATCTATTTTAGATGTGTATCCAAGAAGTGGATATACCATTGGTGCTATACCATTTTTTAATTCCTGAGGAACCCTAATACTGTTCTCTACAGTAATATCATAATTAATGTACAATCCCACCTCAGTGTTTGTGGCTCTCCTTTACAACCTTGCCAGCATTTGTTATGTTTGTGTTTTTATCACTGATACGCACCCTTGAAGTGATGTCTTCTTTTGCTTTTGATTTGTGTTTCTGTTACTTAGTACTGATGTCTTTCACCTACCTATGGAAACTAATGCTTTGAGAAATATAATTTCTTGTTTATTTCTTAATCTGTTTGATTAATTTGCCTCAGTGTTTTATGTTCTTATCTAGTGTTGGTCTCTTAGGCTTTCTTGGATGTTTTTTTGAAATAAAGGAGAATTTAGTAGTAATTTTATCAATTGCTCTATTATTAAGTTTTGTTATTCAGAAATTGGAGAGTAAAGATTGTCTATGTTCAAACCTCCCCCTGTACCCCTGATAGGTTGAAAGCCTTTTCCACAATCCCTGGCCTGACTCTGACAACCAAGGGTTGTCCTTGGTTTCAGACAGAGTCACTGTGGGTGAAGCACTCCTAGAAGCCTGTCTTAGAACTGTAGCCACCATGGCACCAATCTTTGTCATGGTCCAACAGCACATTAGAGGGTAGGACCCAGGCCCATTCTTGCCAAGGCTCTTGATTTTGTAAGCTTACAACCAAAGAAAGTAGTAGACATCAGTGCTGTTCCTAGATTAGAAGTCCAGTAGACTAGAGTCTGCGCTCCCATGCTATTTAGAGCTGTTCTAGAAGCACTGCTGACAGGGCACCCTGGCAAAGTGTCCAGTGTGCAACCTGTCCTAGCAAAAGTGGTTTGTCACCAAACTATACTGCTTTGGACTGAGGTATTGGAAGAAGACCCTTCCCACCTGAATTGAAGCTAGGTTTTGTTATGCATGAGTCTGCACAGTCTCAGGTATACTGAACCCTTTGTGGTAGCTAGCAGTGTTACAAGCCAAACTAGTTTGATGCTGGGACACTGCTAGAATCCTATTACGAGCACTGGCCTAATAATAACTGTGCTAATTGTGTTTCAGAGATGGATGAAGGAGTCAGCAACTTGGTACCAAGGTTAATAATGCTAGATTAAGTTGTGCCTGGGCCATAGCCGCAGAGATCTGCGTAGTCTGGAGGAGGGCAGCTACCCCTCAGGCAGCCTCAACATGGTTGTTTGCAGATGCCCAGCTCTCTGCCTAATGCCAGAACTGGTCCCAGGCTGTTTGGATTCTTTCTATCATACAGGGCCTCAGTGTCTCTTAGGTGCTTTGCCTCATTATGGGCTTGGAACTCAATAATGAGACAAAGCTGTGCTACTTTCCTGCTCTTCTTCCTCCTGGCTTATTATATAGAGCAGAGCTAGTGTAAAAGTGGTCCAGGCCATCAGCCTCCTGGCCTGATGCTGTCCTAACAGTTAAGTTTCTAGCCACAGAAGTCCCTGGGGCTTTCCCCAACCCCTGGGTCCCAGTGTGGCTTTGCTAGGATTGTTGCATCCCTGCCCAGAAAAGTTAAGCAATCTGTTTCTGAGCTGCTGACCTGCCCTGTCCATCCATTTCCACTGTAGTCACATCTTTCTCATTAGTTGTGATAACAGTTACATAGTTACTGTTTTTGCAGAATATTAAAATAAACTAAAAAATGATGTTGCATGTACATAGTATATAATCGTTATTATCTTTATTATATTCATTATAATTAGCTCCATTATGGATTTAGTGGACCTTTTATATGTAGATATTTAGCATTTTTAATTGGTTGTCACTTTAGTTTTTCTCAAAAACACAAGTCCTATGTCAACATTTTATTAACTATATAGAATGTACCCTTCACAGAACTGTTAAATATTGAAGTGGTTTGAAAATAGGCCCTTACATGATTTAGGCTAAAACAAGCAGCAGTGGCCAGGTGACATTTCTCTGTCAAAATAGTTCTACTCCAATAGGTAATATTTTACGTTATAGCCTAATGTCAACACTTTTCATTATAAGAGGTGGTATATATTCATCAGAATGTTTAGGAGAAAAGGTGTTTACTACTTCAGAATGAACTAAAGTACTTACTACATGAACTGAGAGAATGAGGAGTATTTTGAGGGATGTGGCTTAGTTGGTAGAGAGCTTAACTATCATGTATGAAGAGCAGAATTTAATCCACAATTGCATAAACTGGGAATGATTCCACTCTGGAGGTGGATCCAGGAGGATCATAGAAGTTCAAAATTCTTAGTTACGTGTTACTAGTTCAAAGCCAGTCCTGGTTACTTGAGACCATGTCTCAAAAGAAAGATAGCCAGCCATGTGGTGCACGCCTTTAATCCTAGCACTCAGGAAGCAGAGACAGGATAATCTGTGACAATCTCAGATTCAGGCCATTCTGGCCTGTATCAATGGGGAAAAGGGGATTGTATAACATGATTCATAATTACACAGACATATTCTTTCATTGTAGCTGGTTTTAAGGATTTTTGTTGTTGTTGTTGTTCCTTTCCTAACAGGGATATAGCTAGTGCAATAAAAGAACTACTTGATACAGTGAATAATGTTTTCAAGAAATACCAATACCAGAACCGCAGGGTAAGTTGCATGTCGTTGTTGCCCTACTCACATGCTTGCATTCAGTTGTTGTAAGACCCATGAACTGAGGGGTTTGGTGTTTAGACATTGTCTCCTGGAGTTTGTCTACAGATGTGAATGTTGTGTGATTATTTGAGTAAAGACTTTTTTTTTTTTTTTTTGCTTTTTTTAAATTTTTTTTATTTATTACAGTTTATTTCAGTTTGTATCCCAGCTGTAGCCCCCTCCCTCATTCCCTCCCAAACCCACTTTTCCTTCCTCATCTACTCCTATGCCCCTCCACAAGTCCACTGATAGGGACAGTCCTTCTCCCCTTCCATCTGACCCTAGCCTGTCAGGTCTCAGCAGGATTGGCTGCATTGTCTTCCTCTTTGGTCTGGTAATGCTGCTCCGCCATCAGGGGGAGGTGATTAAAGAGCCAGCCACTTGTTCATGTCAGAGGCTGTCCCTGTTCCCATTACTAGAGAATCCACTTGGACACTGCCAAGGGCTACACCTGTACAGGGGTTCTAGGTTATCTCCATGCATGGTCCTTAGTTGGAGTATCAGTCTCAGAGAAGGCCCCTTTGGCCAGATTTTTTTATTCTGTTGCTCTCCTTATGAAGCTCCTGTCCCTTCCAGGTCTCTCTCCCCCTTCTTTCATATGATTCCCTGCACTCTGCCAAAGGTTTGGTTATGAGTCTCAGCATCTGCTTTAATACCCTGCTGAGTAGAGTCTTTCAGAGGTCCTCTGTAGTAGGCTCCTGTCCTGTTCCCTGTTTTCTCCCTCTTCCAATGTCCATCCTGTTTGCTTTTCTGGATGAGGATTGATCCTCTTACCCAGTGTACTTCTTCTTGCTTAGCTTTTTTAGGTGTACAGATTTTAGTATACTAGAAAAGATCATTCTGAGTGAGGTATCCCAGAAGCAGAAAGACCACATGGCATAAACTCACTTATAAGTGGATATTAATAATATAGGAGGTAAAGGCTCTTAAGGCTTATGGAATATAAAGTCTATCCAATATTCCTTAGAATCATTGACCTTTGACTTAGTCTTTTGTGATATTCTTTTGACTTAGCTTATCTTTTTTTCCATAAATATAGGCACTTGAACACCAAAAGAAAGAATTTGTAAAATACTCCAAAAGTTTCAGTGACACTCTGAAGACATATTTTAAAGATGGCAAGTAAGTATTGTTATTTATACTTTTCTACTAAAATTTTAAATTAATGTTTTTGTAGGCTATTAAAACCATGTCATTTAGGCCAGTGAGAGCTCTCCATGGGTAAAAGGCCTGACAACCCAAGTTTAATTCCAAACACTCACATGGTAGGGGTTAGGGGCCAGAGAAGATATGAATGTAAAAATTAAAAGGGAAAGATCATGTAAGATAAGCACACTATTAATAATAAAGTCATCTGGTTTAACAGAACCAGGTGAATGGAAAGTGAGTGCCTTCTTATTGTCTAACAAAGCTTAAGCCTACATTGAGAATTTTTGAGACTTTCTGAAAAGGTCCTGATGATAAAATTTCAAGTATACAATATTCTCCTGAACATGTTTTTACTTGTTTCTTTGTTTTGTTTTTTGCATTTATAGATATGAAGCCATTCTTAACTTACTGGTTTGTACCAACACCTAAAATAATTTGTTTTCAAACTTTAGTAGTGTCTGATGGACTAGGTCTGAAATTGGGGTCCAATAATTGTACATTTCTAAGATTTTTCAGGTACTATCAAAGCTGCTAGTGCCTTAAGAAATTGTGCACAGAGGTTAATACAATAATTCTCAATTCCTTCTTTGTTTGAAAACCACCCTGGGTCATTTTTTAAAAGTCCCATTGCCACAATTTCCCATTGGACGATTTACACCTTGACCTGCACAGGAGCATGGTCTAGATGTATTGTAAATGTCCCAGGTGGTAAAGTAGCTTACCACAGTGTTCTGTTAAATAAGAGATGCTAAAGAAACAGTATACCTGAGTAAAAAAGTACAAAAGCAAATGAATAAGAAATAAGACAGTTGAAAGTGGGATGTCAGTCTTACATTTATACAGAACTGCCTGTAGAGCTCTGTGTAGACTGAGGTATTGTGTTTTTTAAACAGAAGCTGTGGGTCAGCAGTGCTTCAGGTAAAATTCTAAAAATTGTACTGAAAAGGACTTTTAAATAATTTGTAGAGCTAGGATACTCTAAACAGGCACAGCAAACATCTTTGAAGTTTTAAGATCCTGTATAAAATAACACCCATTATATTATTATAAATTTTTTTAAATCAAAGCACATTGATGTATAAATTTTAGGGTCAATTTTAATGTTCAGACAAATTTAAATACTTGTATTTATATTACAATTTAAAGATAGTTACATTAATGGTTTTATGTTCTTTATGCAAACTCACATTGTCTAGGGAAAATGATCCTTTGTGACTTAGTTTAATAAACTAAGCCTAAATAACCAAAGATATAATTTACATAATGGTATCATTATTTCTAATTTTAATTAATCGTGTACAATAAAATGTTAAAGGGTGGAAATTTACATTTCATTAATCTAAAATTATATATGCATTATTCAAACTTGCTACTATTTTTCTGCTCTTTGGCCAGCTTTAAATTCAGTTTTGTTTTGTTTAAATATGCTGTGAGTTTTGGACTTGTCTACCCCAAATAGAAAAATTTTTAGTGGAGTGACATCTTTTAAGACATCTTGCACTAGGGAGACAAATTCTCATTAAATCAACTGGGTCATTCCTACCTGCTCCTGGGTGAAAAATGCCTAAGATGAAGATCCAAACTTCAGCCCTGGTACAGAGGAACTGATAGGGCTACACAGTGGGACTACCCTACACAGTGGATCTAACCACACATTGAAACTAGAGGCCCAGCTCTGCTCTGTAGTCACACAAAGACAGGCCTCTAGGAGACCATCCTAGCACTCAACATAGCTTTTCCCCCTCCTCTCATACCAGACATCCTGCCAACAGTTTCCCCTCCCTCCTGTTTTCCCAGTCCCTCCCCTCACTCCCAGCTTCTCCTCTGTTTAAAAAAAATAAAATAAAATAAAAAGCAACCCTCCCAGGAAAATCAACTGAACATGGCCTAACAAGAAACAGTAAGACTTGTCTCAAACCCTCATATCAAGTCTGAACATGGCAACACAGTAAGAAGAAAAACACCCCTCCCCCTCATTGTTGGGAGTGCCACAAGAACAAGCTATACCACCATATGGTATATGCTGATTAACCATCTCAGACCCATACAGGGTCTGTGTTTGTCATTAGAGAAGCTTTTAAAAGCATGCTTTTATATTTGTTGGCTCCAGATACTGAATTAGTTGTTTTTAGGCAACAGTTAGAGAGGTTAGGGTGGGTGAGATTAAAAGTGGTTAACTTTTCTTAGTTTATCATGCCCATTGATGGTAGATATGCCATCAATCTCAAGGCTTAGTATCATGCTACAGCAGATCATGTTATTGGAGACCTCATCTGAGTCATGATTTCAGCATATAAGATTTAATTTTGTTAACAGAATTTTGTTTTGTATCTAAAATCACAGTCTCCACCAATTTGGATTGTCCTCTTGACCAGTGACTTGTTTAGCCTAAACGATCCTTGAGTTGGATTCTTTCTGCTCTTCTATCACTGTTTCTTCTCTTCTATCACTGCTGGTGTCTATCCTGTTTACCATTCTGAATGAGATTTAAGCATCCTCCCTAGGGTCCTCCTTAGTGTTTAGCTTCTTTAGGTCTGTAGATGGCTATCTTATATTATATGGGTAATATCCTCTTTATAAGTGAGTGTATACCATGTGTGTCTTTTCTATTTCTGGGTTACCTCACTTAGGATGATCTTTTCTAGTTCCATCCATTTGCCTGCAAATTAATAGCTGAGTAGTATTCCATTGTGTAGATGTACCACAATTTCTGAATCCATTACTTTCATGAGGGACATTGTTTCCAGATTCTGGCTATTACAAATAAAGCTGCTGTGATAGTTGAGCAACAGGGGATCATAGCTGCTGAGACTCATGGCCAAACTTTGGGTAGAGCTCAGAGAGTCTTATGGAAGAAGAGGAATGTTGGAAATAGAGGGACAGAGAGGGGACAGGAGCCCTATAGGAAACAAGCAAAGCTAAAGGATCTGAGCCCAGGGGGGTTGTGCAGAGACTGATGCACCAACTGCATCATGAGGACCATGGAGAGGACCTAGACCCCCCCTTGCCCAGATGTGCCCAGTTGGCAGCTCAGTCTCCAAGTAAGAGGAGCAGGGGCTACCTCTGTCATGAATTTTGTTGCGTGATCTTTGATCACTCGCCCCTGATGATGTAGCCTTGCCAAGCCACAGAGGGAGAGGATCCAGGCAGTCCTGTTGAGATTTAAAAATCTATGGGTAGATGGCAATGGTGGATAACTCCCCTTTTAGTGGACTAGGGGAAGGGGAAAGAAGAAGGAAGGGTGGGGCTAGATAGAAGCTTCAATCTGGATATATAATGAATAAATTGTGAAATAAAAATGAAGGTGGTTGAGTTAGCAACCCTTCAACCCCTTATTGCCAATCAGAACCACCAGGAGGCAGTAATTCCCAGACACTGTAGATTTTAAGCCTAAAACATTAAATCCCAAACTGGAAAGTTTAGAATACTCACTACCAACTTGACTTTCCCCCTTTATTCCACTGCTACCATTTATATGACATTAGCTATAAATATTTTATTTTCAAGTAATGAATCTTAGGAATGAAATTAATGCTTTTTCTTTTTCTTTTTAAACAGGGCAATAAATGTGTTCATAAGTGCCAACCGGCTAATTCATCAAACCAACTTGATACTTCAGACCTTCAAAACTGTGGCCTGAAAGTTGTATATGTTAAGAGATGTACTTCTCAGTGGCAGTATTAAACTGCATTTATCTGTAAATTTTAAAGTTTGACTGTATAAATTATCAGTCCCTCCTGAAGGGATCTAATCCAGGATGTTGAATGGGATTATTGCCATCTTACACCATATTTTTGTAAAATGTAGCTTAATCATAATCTCACACTGAAGATTTTGCATCACTTTTGCTATTATCATTCTTTTAAGAATTATAAGCCAAAAGAATTTACGCCTTAATGTGTCATTATATAACATTCCTTACAAGAACTGTAAATATTGGTGTTTGTTTCTGACATTTTAACTTGAAAGCGATATGCTGCAAGATAATGTATTTAACAATATTTGGTGGCAAATATTCAATAAATAGTTTACATCTGTTAAACATTTCTTTACTTGAAAAAAAAAGATACATATATATATGTGTGTGTGTATATATGATCAGAAGACCAAGACAATTTGGTATATTGTTAAAGATCTTCTAATGGGAGCTTACTAGCAGTTTATCAAATAATAAAGCAACAACAATTCCTATTTTTTTTTGTCCTTAATCACTTTGGGCAAAATGTAGTCAGTTAAAGTAGTTTTGTTAGTTGTTACATATTAAGGACTGGGTATTTTTTTCACTATTTCCAATCTTTAGAGACCTCTGACAAGAGAGTGCAGTCTACTGTGTCTTCATAATATAGTGACACTTTCTGAACAATGTGACATTGTAGATTATGATACCAAGAAATTACTTCTGATACACTAGGCCCTAATAAACTTTTCACATTTTTGCCAAAGTAGTCACAATTAATAAAAACTTCCAATAGCTGTATAGAGATTTTCATCAGTGTTAATATAATATACACTTTAATTTTGTATTTTCACACTAGAGAAGTTTAGGAAACTATTGTATATTGTGTTGAGTGATTTGAGTTTTCAATTAATAATAAAGGGAAATCGGGTTTTTTAATCTCTTCTAAAGAAATGTAATGTTAAACTAAATCTATTGGCAACATATTTTGGCTATAATATAATTTAGGTATTTTATCCTATTTTTGGAAAATAAATTTTTAAAGGTTGCTATCATTGATAACATAAAACAACCCTGATATAAGTTAGTATGTGAAAAGAAGCAAAGCACAAAAGACATATGATTCATTGAACTTTTCAACTTATGAGTGTTTCTAATTTGATTTCTCTTTCTTCAAAAGTTCAGAACTATTAAAACAAACATAAGTGATAACCTTTAGTATTTTCATCTAAAGCTATCCTTTATTGCTGGAAAATATGAACAAAGACAAGTGTGTTATTTGTAGAGGACTTTTCTACTGAAAACTCCCATTTCCCTTTTATCATTCGTAAAAGTTTCAGCCTTGTTTTTATAAGTCTCTTTGTATTCTGTCATCCACTGCATGTGGTTTCCATTGTAGTGAAACATGTGCCCATAAAGAGGCCAGTTCTGAGTGTCAGTTATATCTACAAATTCTTCTGAAAGATGGAATTTGAATCAGTGAAGAGAGCCAGTGTTCAGATAGCTTCTGTGGAGGGGCATGGAAGGGAACATTTTGTCCTGGTGCTGTCTGTGTCAAGTACTATTGAAAATGCATTCATTTAATTTGATCTCTTAAGGGTTCTATAATTTAATCTCATAGTTGAAGAACCAGAAGTGAGATGATAGCATAGCTGTCAGCTGAGGCCTGAATTTTTGGTTCATGTCTTCTGTGTGTTCTCTCCACTTATTTTTGCTCCATAGCCAGAAATAGACTGTAAGAGGCTACTTCACCACACCCCTTTCTGGTTTACTGGGACACAAATGATAACAATGTGGTTTATTTCCTGACATAAGTGCCCCACAGTAGACTGAGTAAATGATAGGTGTTTGGGGGCTGATATTAGAGTGAGGAGCCAATGTCTGTCCTTTTATTTTTTAACTTTGCATATGGAAATAATTTCACACTCTCAGAAAACTTACAAGAATAATATTTACTCAGAGGAAAAACTATATACCTTTTGCCATCTTGTTTGCTTGCCCTGCCTTGTATCCCAGTACTCTCCATGCTTCAGTGTCTTTTATAAGTTGGTCTTCACTTCTGGTTTTCTTACTAGATCCAAGTTATACGTCCTTGGCCAGAAAATTGCAGTGATAGTTGAAATGAAGATGAGATTTGGAGCTCCTATCTATCTTCTCTCTGATTCTAGTTTCCTGCTTATTGTGTCGTGTTTCTCCAATGTATGATATAATTTTCTACTACTTAGAAACCTCTGGGAGGCTTCTTAGTATATGCTAACATCTTCCTCCAGGGATGAACATATACTGATGTTTCTTGCTCTGATCTAATTTCCAACTCAAGCATTATTTCTCCACGTGTACCAGTCAGCACTGGACATTCTACTGCAAACAGAAGTCTTCTTTCCCCATCCCATCTATTGTCTCATCCATCTGTGTTTCCACCTAAATTTAAATGTCGTTACAGGTTTGTATGTGTTTTTGTCTTTTGTTTTTCCCAATGGTTTATATTCCATACTTTGGTTCTCAATCTATTTTTAATTTGCCAGATAGCTCCTTCAGGCTGGCTCCTGTGCCCTGTGAACTCTCTTCTGTTTGTGTCACTCACCCCCAGCCCAGAATTAACCTTGTTAATTAATAGAAGCATCGAAAGATCTGTGATCAGCAGTGTCTCCGT